>NC_143022.1:12306250-12662500 GCF_057628025.1 Oncorhynchus mykiss | reverse complement strand
CAGAAAAAGGCCTGTCCCAGGATGTCCGACCCTAACTGGGCTCATGTGCGGTCCTCTGATTTAGTTAAACTCAAAAGGGAATTGGAGTTTCCTTCATTAAACAGTCCAAAATCACATTACACAATTGTACAAACAGTATCATCTTCACTCATTCATCTTATACAACAATTAGATGTAAACCTAATTTCTGAGGCTATTATATAAACAGCGTTATGGTAATGTGGCCGCACCGTCTCCCATGAGCTTCACCAAAATTGTACCAAACGGACCAGTTCGTAGCTGGATTCTTCACCAATCTTTTATACCTTTTCCGGAACATAAATGTTGTTTGGACCATAAATGTTGTTCGGAGGTGGAAGAAATTCCTTTGTTCTCTATGAAAATTCACTCTCTCTCTCTACTGTGGCTATGAGGAGATAATCTCTTCGAGGAATTTACGATCTCTCTGACCACAGCAGCCTAGTTGTAGGAGGCATGGAGAGGGGGATGGGGCTTGCTGTACCCAAAGAGGGCAACGTCATGACACTAGGTAAAGCCCCGCCTTATCTCAGCTCACTGGTCACCATAGCAACACCCATCCGTAGCACGCGCTCCAGCAGGTATATTGCACTGGTCATCCCCAAAGCCAACACTTCCTTTGGCCGCCTTTCCTTCCGGTTCTCTGCTGCCAGTGACTGGAACGAATTGCAAAAATCTCTGAAGCTGTAGTCTTATATCTCCCTCTCTAACTTTAAGCATCAGCTGTCAGAGCAGCTTACCGATCACTGTACCTGTACACAGCCAATCTGTAAATAGCCGACCCAACTACCTCATCCCCATATTATTACTTACACTTTTGCTCTTTTGCAACCTGGTATCTCTACTTGCACATCATCATCTGCCCATCTATCTTCGCCTCTATGTCCTATTTATTGCCTACCTCTACATTTGCACACAACCTATATAGATTTTAATTTTATTTTGTGTTATTGACTGTACGTTTGTTTGTGTAACTCTGTGTTGTTTTTGTCGCACTGCTTTGCTTTATCTTGGTCAGGTTGCAGTTGTAAATGACAACTTGTTCTCAACTAGCCTCCCTGGTTAAATAAAGGTGAAAAATATATATTTTTTAAATAAATAAAAAAGGTGGTGCCACTGTATATTTTCATTATATATTCTAGGATGCATGGACAGATTAACAACTATTTATTTCCCTTAAAATGTCCTCATGACAACTTTAGGCAGTCTTTATAATGGCCCACTCCATCTACATTGAACCCCCAGCCTTGTACCAAGTTGGTTCTACATCGGGAGCCTTTTTTACACCACAACTTAGATGACTTTGACTTTCCAGCACAGTGCTTATCTGAGTGTTTCCGGCACAGTGCTTATCTGAATGTTTCCAGCACAGTGTTTATCTGAGCGTTTCCAGCACAGTGCTCATCTGAGTGTTTCCGGCAAAGTGCTTATCTGAATGTTTCCAGCACAGTGTTTATCTGAGTGTTTCCAGCACAGTGTTTATCTGAGTGTTTCCGGCACAGTGCTTATCTGAGCTTTTCCAGAACAGTGCTTATCTGAGCGTTTCCAGCACAGTGTTTATCTGAGTGTTTCCAGCACAGTGCTTATCTGAGCTTTTCCAGAACAGTGCTTATCTGAGCGTTTCCAGCACAGTGTTTATCTGAGTGTTTCCAGCACAGTGCTTATCTGAGCGTTTCCAGCACAGTGTTTATCTGAGCGTTTCCAGCACAGTGCTTATCTGAGCGTTTCCAGCACAGTGCTTATCTGAGCGTTTCCAGCACAGTGCTTATCTGAGCGTTTCCAGCACAGTGCTTATCTGAGCGTTTCCAGCACAGTGTTTATCTGAGCGTTTCCAGCACAGTGCTTATCTGAGCGTTTCCAGCACAGTGCTTATCTGAGCGTTTCCAGCACAGTGCTTATCTGAGCGTTTCCAGCACAGTGCTTATCTGAAAATGATGGCGCTCTGGTAGATTATGGCAGAGTATCTTGCTGCAGTGGACATTGAAACATAGTGGAGAGTGTTGCAGGTGCGTGTGGAGAATTTATGGTGTGGCGTGCAGAGTGCCTGTGAGGTATAAAGCTTAGAGGTCCCTGGTACTGGAGGAACACAACTCCTCTGAACACACACACACACACACACACACACACACACACACACACAGAGCCTTGTGAGCTCTTCCACACTCGCAGCCTGGGCGATATGACAAGCCAAATGGCACACACCCACGTACACAACATCTCGCTGTCCAACATCTCATTCCAAAATCATGGGCATTAATATGGAGTTGGTCCCCTTTGCTGCTATAACAGCCTCCACTCTTCTAGGAAGGCTTTCCACTAGATGTTGGAACATTGCTGCGGGGACTTGCTTCTATTCAGCCACAAGCATTAGTGAGGTCAGGCACTGATGTTGGGCAATTAGGCCTGGCTCGCAGTCGGTGTTCAGTCGGGTTGAGGTCAGGGCTCTGTGAGGGCCAGTCAAGTTTTTCAACACCGATCTCGACAAACCATATCTGTATGGACCTCACTCTGTGCACGGGGCATTGTTATGCTGAAACAGGAAAGGGCCTTCCCCAAACTGTTGTCACAAAGTTAGAAGCACAGAATCATCTAGAATGTCATTATGTGTGTCGCTCTGACTGGATGTAGTATGCATGTGACTATATGGTTATGCCTGTGTTTCTAATCACAGGATGGGACTGGGGAGGAGGGTGTGTGTGTGTGTGTTTTTAAACACAGGATGGGACTGGGGAGGAGGTGTGCGCACGCTAATCTCAGAGTTTCACTGTGCTTCTATTTTTTTATATATATATATATATATATATATATTTCTTTTTTTACCCCCTTTTCTCCCCAATTTCATGGTATCCAATTGTTAGTAGCTACTATCTTGTCTCATTGCTACAACTCCCGTACGGGCTCGGGAGAGACGAAGGTTGAAAGTCATGCGTCCTCCGATACACAACTGCTTCTTAACACAGCGGCGCATCCAACCCGGAAGCCAGCCGCACCAATGTGTCGGAGGATACACCGTGCACCTGGCAACCTTGGTTAGCGTGCACTGCGTCCGGCCCGCCACAGGAGTCGCTGGTGCGCGATGAGACAAGGATATCCCTACCGGCCAAGCCCTCCTTAACCCGGACGACGCTAGGCCAATTGTGCGTCGTCCCACGGACCTCCCGGTCGCGGCCGGTTGCGACAGAGCCTGGGCACGAACCCAGAGTCTCTGGTGGCACAGCTGGCGCTGCAATACAGCGCCCTTAACCACTGCGCCACCCGGGAGGCCCTCACTGTGCTTGTATGTATGTAGAGTGCAGGTGATTAGCCAGCATCTTGAGAGAGAGTGGGAGTGAGTGAGGGCGAGAGAGAAAGTGATGGAGAGAGACAACACATACAAGCACTCACTGTGCTTATATGTGTTGTCTCTCTCCATCGCTTTCTCTCTCTCACTCACTCACTCCCACTCTCTCTCATGATGCTGGCTAATCACCTGCTCTCTCTCACATACACATTTGTACGCACAGCAGAGCCGCAAGACACGGCAGAGCCACACGACAGTCACACACACACCAAGACAACATGGCATGTCTTCAAATTCTGTTACTGGATTTTGTCCTCCTGACAATCCTGGGCTTTGTTGTTTTTTGTGTTGTTTTGAGTATGACTCTTAATTAACTCTCCCACTCTTTCCATCTCTCTCTTCTCCCCTTTTCAGGTGGAGTTCCAAGATGAGTCCCAGCTGTTATTGAAGCAAACAGAGATCCATTCGCTGGAGCAGGACCTGCCCAAGAGGGTCTGCACTCGCCTGGTACGAGACCACCTGACGCCCACCCACTAGGGCTGGGGAGAGGGGGGGTGGGCCGGGGAGAGCGAGGGGGGGGGGGGCAGGGGTGGGCTGGGGAGAGAGGGGGAGGCAGGGGTGGGGAGGGAGGGAGGCAGGGGTGGGGAGAGAGGGAGGCAGGGGTGGGCTGGGGAGAGAGAGGGGCAGGGGTGGGCTGGGGAGAGAGGGAGGGGTGGGCTGGGGAGAGAGAGAGGCAGGGGTGGGCTGGGGAGAGAGAGGGAGGGAGGCAGGGGTGGGCTGGGGAAAGAGGGAGGGAGGCAGGGGTGGGCTGGGGAAAGAGGGAGGGAGGCAGGGGTGGGCTGGGGATGTTATTCCCCACTATCATGTTATTCTACACTATGTTGTGGAGTTGTCAGTCATGGCTATGTTGAGCCTTTTTATAAAATGCATATTTTACGTGATGCTCCTGAAATATCCATCCTTCCTGTCTGGTTGTAGGGGTTTGAAGAGTGTAGGAGCTCAACGTAGGAGAGAAGTGATCATGTGGATGCCATGCCACTATTTTCACCATGCACCGTCTCTTCCTGTCTAGGCAATACCAACCCAGGAAGCCCTTCTGTCAGGAGACGAACCACAGGCAGCCAAGAGGCCTCGCCTCCCCGCCCCTCACCCCACACCTCAAGCACCCATGGACCCCGGATGCCAACCCCCAGCTACAGGCCCTGTACCTCACAGTATTACACCTCACACACCCAGCCATGCTCCTGGTCCCTCCAACACTGATATCAGCGCCCTTACCCTCACCCAGGCTCTGGCAATACCCATCTCCGAGCCCACCCTCACCCCAATGCCAACTCTCACTGATCCTCTCCCAGCCCCGTCGGCCCTAGCCGCCCCTCTGCTGCCCCTCTCCCCAGCCGTGCCCTTCCAGGACCAGGGTGAAGCTTACACAGCCAGGTCCGTGCCCTTCCAGGACCAGGGTAAAGCTTACACAGCCAGGTCCATGCCCTTCCAGGACCAGGGTAAAGCTTACACAGCCAGGTCCATGCCCTTCCAGGACCAGGGTGAAGGATACACGCCCAGCTCCAGCTACGTGTCCTACATGGAGACGCTGCTCAATACACACTTCCCCCCTCAGGAAGATGGCCCCGGGCCCCTGTTTTAATGAGACGCACCACTCTGCCGTGATAGCTAGGCTAACAGGAGCTAAGCTAATGCTAGGAAAGATAATGTAATCTATGCTAAAGGAGGCTAAGTGATAGACAGTAGCATCTGTTACAGAATGCAGATAAAGCACTCCTCAGTTGCATGTCTTTTTTTTTTTAGGGTGGGTGGGGTGTGGGGGGGTTCTCACTGCTGTGGTTTGGTTATGGGCTGTTCCTAGAACTGCAGCGCAAGAGGAGGCTTCTTTTCCCCTTCTTCTGTGTTGGTCTGCCATTTGTGCAAAACGCAAAATGTATAGACACGAATAGACTCACAAGCATCATCACCTCACCTCTTTCTATCCAGTTATTTACCCGCTTTTACAGAACGGTGACGTCAGCTTTTTTGTGTTCATCTATGAAACCAGCAAGAACTATTTTTTAATAGAAGCTATACCAACTGCTTACAATGAAACAGAACAGCATATGGACAGAATATTTGTGTACAGTTTCAATAATGTATTTTTGTTTGTGAGAGGTCCTGGGGAAAGGGTGGAGATGTATTACAGGGGGGTTGACAAGTATTTAAATGTCTTATTCATATATTGATATAAAATCCTTGTACAAAGATAAAACATTTTGTTGGGGGGAAATGCAACCGTGGTAGTTACACTTTATTGTAATCTTGTCTGCAGAACCATTGAATTTTGTGAAGATGTGTTGCAGTAGTTCTGAATGTGTCCCTGTATCGAACAAACCCAAAAACCATCATGTTCACATTGCTCACGTTTTCCAACTCCAGAACTTCTCTGGGCTTTGTTTTGTAGCATTCTTCGTAAAAAATCAATGTTACTATTCGACGTTGTCTGTTCGTATGACTATTCTTTCTATGTTTATTTTGTGAATATATTAACCTCACGAGGTGATCCGAGAAAATGCTTTGATTATGAAATTATTATTCTTTTTTGAGATTTTAGAGAGAGGTAAATTGAATTTCTACTCCAGTAAACAAAACCTGCATTTTCAAATGGTATGTTAACTATCTTTATAGAGGTGCTATCCTGGATGACTGGGGAAGCATGTTTCTCATACCCACAGTCACATTATACATAGTGCAAGCCTTTGTGTGTGAATCAAATCTGTTAATGTCATACTAGCCATGTAATTGAGCTGTTATTACAATAGAATGTCATGACAGATCAATGTTCCTATGTGGAAACCTACTGTGAAGAGGCTTTATTTCATAGGAATTAAACTGAGTTGTTATAGCCAGCTTGTGTAGTGTTCCTTTCCTTTTGCATGTTTATAACCCATCTCTTATAACCCATCTCTTCTCCTCCGCCGTCTGTCTGTCCTAGCTCATCCTGCACACCACTCATTCCCCGCAGGCCAATGCGGTTGGAGCTCAGCGGAGGTATAACTACAGCTGTTACTGCTCCCCTGTTCTCTGGCAACAACACAAGCAGAATCCCAAAGAGGCTCAAGTTTTAAAGGAGGGGAAAGTGTTCCAAAGCCCGTAGGGGGTCACCATTTGATTTTTACTGCCCTTAAGTCTATTTCTCCTCATCTGCCAAGTGTAATCTTGCCGTCGAATTCTCTACCCTTCTCTAAAACTGTGCTCATACATTCCCCTTCGTGGTTTTAAAGGAATGGACTGGTGTAAGTAATGGACTGGTGTGAAGAATATGGTGTAAACTCCCTCCAACCATACTTGTGCACCAATCCAATGCCTTTAAACCCCTGTGTCTTGACTTGGATAAAATGTAGATATTTTTTTTTGTTCATATTTTGATGCTCTCTTCAGCAATGAAGTTTGAAGACAGTGGATTAAAATATCTATACTGGTTTCAGATTCAGATTGCAATTTTGTTATTATACAAAAGATAAACCCAACAAAGCAACACTGAATGAATATAGTAGATTACAAATGTAATTCAGTTTTATTCAATTGTGAATTGAAACTAGCGGAACAATGAGTTCTCTTTTATTGTAGTCAACAATCATTTTGTTTAATTGTATGTGACAGGGAGCCTAGCGGTTAGAGCATTGGGCCAGTAACCGAAAGGTCGCTGCTTTGAATAGCCGAGCCGACAAGCTAAATATCTCTGTGCTCTTGAGCAAGGCACTAAACCCTCATTTTCTCCAGGGGCACTGTACTACCATGACTGACCCTGTACTTCCATGACTGACCCTGTACTACCATGGCTGACCCTGTACTACCATGGCTGACCCTGTACTACCATGGCTGACCCTGTACTTCCATGGCTGACCCTGTACTTCCATGGCTGACCCTGTACCACCATGGCTGACCCTGTACCACCATGGCTGACCCTGTACTACCATGGCTGACCCTGTACTACCATGGCTGACCCTGTACTACCATGGCTGACCCTGTACTACCATGGCTGACCCTGTACTACCATGGCTGACCCTGTACTACTATGGCTGACCCTGTACTACCATGGCTGACCCTGTACTACCATGGCTGACCCTGTACTACTATGGCTGACCCTGTACTACCATGGCTGACCCTGTACTACCATGGCTGACCCTGTACTACCATGGCTGACCCTGTACTACTATGGCTGACCCTGTACTACCATGGCTGACCCTGTACTACCATGGCTGACCCTGTACTACTATGGCTGACCCTGTACTACCATGGCTGACCCTGTACTACCATGGCTGACCCTGTACTACCATGGCTGACCCTGTACTACCATGGCTGACCCTGTACTACCATGGCTGACCCTGTACTTCCATGGCTGACCCTGTACTACCATGGCTGACCCTGTACTACTATGGCTGACCCTGTACTACCATGGCTGACCCTGTACTACCATGGCTGACCCTGTACTACTATGGCTGACCCTGTACTACCATGGCTGACCCTGTACTACCATGGCTGACCCTGTACTACCATGGCTGACCCTGTACTACCATGGCTGACCCTGTACTACCATGGCTGACCCTGTACTACTATGGCTGACCCTGTACTACCATGGCTGACCCTGTACTACCATGGCTGACCCTGTACTACTATGGCTGACCCTGTACTACCATGGCTGACCCTGTACTACCATGGCTGACCCTGTACTACCATGGCTGACCCTGTACTACTATGGCTGACCCTGTACTACCATGGCTGACCCTGTACTACCATGGCTGACCCTGTACTAACAACACATTTCACTACTCCTATCCAGTGTATGTGACAAAATATTTTATTTTATTGTAGTCCCAAAATTCACATCCTTTTAGCTACCACATGGTGGGTTTACTCAACATCGGCAAATCATCTATTCAGGAAAGCTCAACGTAGGAGGCGATATAGATTTCTTTGTTTGTTTTCATTTGTTTTATAACTTTTATCACACTTTTTATTTGAATCGATCGACCCCTAGAGCACCTCCTGTAAACCAGGGTTTCCCGAAGCAGGACCGCGTTTGGATAACCTTACTATAGACCACCTCCTGCAGGAATACAGTTTGTGCAGTAAGTGAAAGCGCAGAGCCTACTGTCTCTGGTGATTACCTGTAGTCCAATGACGGGAAATTCAATAGAGGCTCGTCGGTTTATCTGTGTTCCACTGAAAACTTTGTGTTCTGGCTATTGGGATCAAATACATAGTGCGGTTTCAAAATGTATATTGGAAGGTCAACGGTCCCAGATAAAAATGAACACATTTTTAAAGAGGGAAACACGTAGGAGGACTATCCATTGCAGACTTTAGATTGTATTGCCAGGCGTATTGCCAGGCGTTAGCGTTTCCCCCCATCCTCAATTGGTTTAGACATGATTATTCTGCCCCCTGGCTGAGTATAGAGAGACATATGGTGTCTCTTATTGCCCTGGAAGAGGTGGTCTCCACTGATATATCCCTTAACTAATGTAATATGGTCTCTCTTATTGCCCTGGAAGAGCTGGTCTCCACTGATATATCCCTTAACCAATGTAATATGGTGTCTCTTATTGCCCTGGGAGAGGTGGTCTCCACTGATATCCCTTAACCAATGTAATATGGTCTCTCTTATTGCCCTGGGAGAGGTGGTCTCCACTGATATCCCTTAACCAATGTAAACTACACTTTGGTCCTATTATTGCTCACACAATTTCTATTTAAAAAAATGGCATGCCCATACTTTGATATGTCATAGTAACGCCTTGCGATGGTGGAGATGGCGGCCTTTTGCCCCACCCCATGTTTAAAAACCATCTATGCTGTTGTGCCTTGCAAACGACACGGCGGTTGGAACACAAAATCTCAAATTTGGTCTCGTCAGACCAAAGTACAGATTTCCGCCTTTCCTCTCCAAGCAAGTCCTTTAGTAGTGTTTTTTTGTTGCAGCAATTTGACCATGAATGTCACGATGCGCAGGATTACATGATCAGGGTTTTATTTTCTCCATCCAAACAAAAGAGCGAGGTGTAACGGGATGAGACCCGTAAAACAAGTGCACATAGTTGTTGACACAATAGCACAAGTGATGACAATGTGGGCACTTTTTTTTAAACCTTTATTTAACTAGGCACGAACAAATTCTTATTTTCAATGACGTCCTAGGAACAGTGGGTTAACTGCCTTGTTCAGGGGCAGAACGACACCTTGTCAGCTCGGGGATTTGAACTTGCAACCTTCCGGTTACTAGTCTAAAGCTCTAACCACTAGGCTACCCTGCCGCCCCACATACTAATCAGGGAAAATGGGAACCAGGTGTGCGTATTGAGAAGACAGTCAGGGGTTGGTGGTGAATCCAGTTCAGGGACGCCTAGAAGGCCGGTGACGCAGACCTCCGGAGATGGTGAACGGAATGAGCAGCAGTACCATGGGGATCCGTGACAATGAAGGCCTGATTCACACAGTCTCCTCTGAACAGTTGATGTTGAGGTGTCTGTTACTTGAACTTTCTGATGCATTTATCTGGGCTGCAATCTGAAGTGCATTTAACTCTAATGAACTTATCCTCTGCAGCAGAGGTAACTCTGGGTCTTCCTTTCCTGTGGCGGTCCTCATGAGAGCCAGTTAACTCTGGGTCTTCCTTTCCTGTGGCGGTCCTCATGAGAGCCAGTTAACTCTGGGTCTTCCTTTCCTGTGGCGGTCCTCATGAGAGCCAGTTAACTCTGGGTCTTCCTTTCCTGTGGCGGTCCTCATGAGAGCCAGTTAACTCTGGGTCTTCCTTTCCTGTGGCGGTCCTCATGAGAGCCAGTTAACTCTGGGTCTTCCTTTCCTGTGGCGGTCCTCATGAGAGCCAGTTAACTCTGGGTCTTCCTTTCCTGTGGCGGTCCTCATGAGAGCCAGTTAACTCTGGGTCTTCCTTTCCTGTGGCGGTCCTCATGAGAGCCAGTTAACTCTGGGTCTTCCTTTCCTGTGGCGGTCCTCATGAGAGCCAGTTAACTCTGGGTCTTCCTTTCCTGTGGCGGTCCTCATGAGAGCCAGTTAACTCTGGGTCTTCCTTTCCTGTGGCGGTCCTCATGAGAGCCAGTTAACTCTGGGTCTTCCTTTCCTGTGGCGGTCCTCATGAGAGCCAGTTAACTCTGGGTCTTCCTTTCCTGTGTCGGTCCTCATGAGAGCCAGTTAACTCTGGGTCTTCCTTTCCTGTGGCGGTCCTCATGAGAGCCAGTTAACTCTGGGTCTTCCTTTCCTGTGGCGGTCCTCATGAGAGCCAGTTAACTCTGGGTCTTCCTTTCCTGTGGCGGTCCTCATGAGAGCCAGTTAACTCTGGGTCTTCCTTTCCTGTGGCGGTCCTCATGAGAGCCAGTTAACTCTGGGTCTTCCTTTCCTGTGGCGGTCCTCATGAGAGCCAGTTAACTCTGGGTCTTCCTTTCCTGTGGCGGTCCTCATGAGAGCCAGTTAACTCTGGGTCTTCCTTTCCTGTGGCGGTCCTCATGAGAGCCAGTTAACTCTGGGTCTTCCTTTCCTGTGGCGGTCCTCATGAGAGCCAGTTAACTCTGGGTCTTCCTTTCCTGTGGCGGTCCTCATGAGAGCCAGTTAACTCTGGGTCTTCCTTTCCTGTGGCGGTCCTCATGAGAGCCAGTTAACTCTGGGTCTTCCTTTCCCGTGGCGGTCCTCATGAGAGCCAGTTAACTCTGGGTCTTCCTTTCCTGTGGCTGTCCTCATGAGAGCCAGTTAACTCTGGGTCTTCCTTTCCTGTGGCGGTCCTCATGAGAGCCAGTTAACTCTGGGTCTTCCTTTCCTGTGGCGGTCCTCATGAGAGCCAGTTAACTCTGGGTCTTCCTTTCCTGTGTCGGTCCTCATGAGAGCCAGTTAACTCTGGGTCTTCCTTTCCTGTGGCGGTCCTCATGAGAGCCAGTTAACTCTGGGTCTTCCTTTCCTGTGTCGGTCCTCATGAGAGACAGTTAACTCTGGGTCTTCCTTTCCTGTGGCGGTCCTCATGAGAGCCAGTTAACTCTGGGTCTTCCTTTCCTGTGGCGGTCCTCATGAGAGCCAGTTAACTCTGGGTCTTCCTTTCCTGTGTCGGTCCTCATGAGAGACAGTTAACTCTGGGTCTTCCTTTCCTGTGTCGGTCCTCATGAGAGCCAGTTAACTCTGGGTCTTCCTTTCCTGTGGCGGTCCTCATGAGAGCCAGTTAACTCTGGGTCTTCCTTTCCTGTGGTGGTCCTCATGAGAGCCAGTTAACTCTGGGTCTTCCTTTCCTGTGGTGGTCCTCATGAGAGCCAGTTAACTCTGGGTCTTCCTTTCCTGTGGCGGTACTCATGAGAGCCAGTTAACTCTGGGTCTTCCTTTCCTGTGTCGGTCCTCATGAGAGCCAGTTAACTCTGGGTCTTCCTTTCCTGTGGCGGTCCTCATGAGAGCCAGTTAACTCTGGGTCTTCCTTTCCTGTGGCGGTACTCATGAGAGCCAGTTAACTCTGGGTCTTCCTTTCCTGTGGTGGTCCTCATGAGAGCCAGTTAACTCTGGGTCTTTCCTGTGTCGGTCCTCATGAGAGCCAGTTAACTCTGGGTCTTCCTTTCCTGTGTCGGTCCTCATGAGAGCCAGTTAACTCTGGGTCTTCCTTTCCTGTGTCGGTCCTCATGAGAGCCAGTTAACTCTGGGTCTTCCTTTCCTGTGGCGGTACTCATGAGAGCCAGTTAACTCTGGGTCTTCCTTTCCTGTGGCGGTCCTCATGAGAGCCAGTTAACTCTGGGTCTTCCTTTCCTGTGGCGGTCCTCATGAGAGCCAGTTAACTCTGGGTCTTCCTTTCCTGTGGCGGTACTCATGAGAGCCAGTTAACTCTGGGTCTTCCTTTCCTGTGGTGGTCCTCATGAGAGCCAGTTAACTCTGGGTCTTTCCTGTGTCGGTCCTCATGAGAGCCAGTTAACTCTGGGTCTTCCTTTCCTGTGTCGGTCCTCATGAGAGCCAGTTAACTCTGGGTCTTTCCTGTGTCGGTCCTCATGAGAGCCAGTTAACTCTGGGTCTTCCTTTCCTGTGGCGGTCCTCATGAGAGCCAGTTAACTCTGGGTCTTCCTTTCCTGTGGCGGTCCTCATGAGAGCCAGTTAACTCTGGGTCTTCCTTTCCTGTGGCGGTCCTCATGAGAGCCAGTTAACTCTGGGTCTTCCTTTCCTGTGTCGGTCCTCATGAGAGCCAGTTAACTCTGGGTCTTCCTTTCCTGTGGCGGTACTCATGAGAGCCAGTTAACTCTGGGTCTTCCTTTCCTGTGGCGGTCCTCATGAGAGCCAGTTAACTCTGGGTCTTCCTTTCCTGTGGCGGTCCTCATGAGAGCCAGTTAACTCTGGGTCTTCCTTTCCTGTGGCGGTGCTCATGAGAGCCAGTTAACTCTGGGTCTTCCTTTCCTGTGGTGGTCCTCATGAGAGCCAGTTAACTCTGGGTCTTTCCTGTGTCGGTCCTCATGAGAGCCAGTTAACTCTGGGTCTTCCTTTCCTGTGTCGGTCCTCATGAGAGCCAGTTAACTCTGGGTCTTTCCTGTGTCGGTCCTCATGAGAGCCAGTTAACTCTGGGTCTTCCTTTCCTGTGGCGGTCCTCATGAGAGCCAGTTAACTCTGGGTCTTCCTTTCCTGTGGCGGTCCTCATGAGAGCCAGTTAACTCTGGGTCTTCCTTTCCTGTGGCGGTCCTCATGAGAGCCAGTTAACTCTGGGTCTTCCTTTCCTGTGGCGGTCCTCATGAGAGCCAGTTAACTCTGGGTCTTTCCTGTGTCGGTCCTCATGAGAGCCAGTTAACTCTGGGTCTTCCTTTCCTGTGGCGGTCCTCATGAGAGCCAGTTAACTCTGGGTCTTTCCTGTGGCGGTCCTCATGAGAGCCAGTTAACTCTGGGTCTTTCCTGTGGTGGTCCTCATGAGAGCCAGATAACTCTGGGTCTTTCCTGTGGCGGTCCTCATGAGAGCCAGTTAACTGGGTCTTCCTTTCCTGTGGTGGTCCTCATGAGAGCCAGTTAACTCTGGGTCTTCCTTTCCTGTGGCGGTCCTCATGAGAGCCAGTTAACTCTGGGTCTTTCCTGTGTCGGTCCTCATGAGAGCCAGTTAACTCTGGGTCTTCCATTCCTGTGGCGGTCCTCATGAGAGCCAGTTAACTCTGGGTCTTCCTTTCCTGTGGCGGTCCTCATGAGAGACAGTTAACTCTGGGTCTTCCTTTCCTGTGGCGGTACTCATGAGAGACAGTTAACTCTGGGTCTTCCATTCCTGTGGCGGTACTCATGAGAGCCAGTTAACTCTGGGTCTTTCCTGTGTCGGTCCTCATGAGAGCCAGTTAACTCTGGGTCTTCCATTCCTGTGGCGGTCCTCATGAGAGCCAGTTAACTCTGGGTCTTCCTTTCCTGTGGCGGTCCTCATGAGAGACAGTTAACTCTGGGTCTTCCTTTCCTGTGGCGGTCCTCATGAGAGACAGTTAACTCTGGGTCTTCCTTTCCTGTGGCGGTACTCATGAGAGACAGTTAACTCTGGGTCTTCCTTTCCTGTGGCGGTCCTCATGAGAGCCAGTTAACTCTGGGTCTTCCTTTCCTGTGGCGTTCCTCATGAGAGACAGTTAACTCTGGGTCTTCCTTTCCTGTGGCGGTCCTCATGAGAGCCAGTTAACTCTGGGTCTTCCTTTCCTGTGGTGGTCCTCATGAGAGCCAGTTAACTCTGGGTCTTCCTTTCCTGTGTCGGTCCTCATGAGAGCCAGTTAACTCTGGGTCTTCCTTTCCTGTGGCGTTCCTCATGAGAGCCAGTTAACTCTGGGTCTTCCTTTCCTGTGGCGTTCCTCATGAGAGCCAGTTAACTCTGGGTCTTCCTTTCCTGTGGCGTTCCTCATGAGAGCCAGTTAACTCTGGGTCTTCCTTTCCTGTGGCGTTCCTCATGAGAGCCAGTTAACTCTGGGTCTTCCTTTCCTGTGGCGGTCCTCATGAGAGCCAGTTAACTCTGGGTCTTTCCTGTGTCGGTCCTCATGAGAGCCAGTTAACTCTGGGTCTTCCTTTCCTGTGGCGGTCCTCATGAGAGCCAGTTAACTCTGGGTCTTCCTTTCCTGTGGCGGTCCTCATGAGAGCCAGTTAACTCTGGGTCTTCCTTTCCTGTGGCGGTCCTCATGAGAGCCAGTTAACTCTGGGTCTTCCTTTCCTGTGTCGGTCCTCATGAGAGCCAGTTAACTCTGGGTCTTCCTTTCCTGTGGCGGTACTCATGAGAGCCAGTTAACTCTGGGTCTTCCTTTCCTGTGGCGGTCCTCATGAGAGCCAGTTAACTCTGGGTCTTCCTTTCCTGTGGCGGTCCTCATGAGAGCCAGTTAACTCTGGGTCTTCCTTTCCTGTGGCGGTGCTCATGAGAGCCAGTTAACTCTGGGTCTTCCTTTCCTGTGGTGGTCCTCATGAGAGCCAGTTAACTCTGGGTCTTTCCTGTGTCGGTCCTCATGAGAGCCAGTTAACTCTGGGTCTTCCTTTCCTGTGTCGGTCCTCATGAGAGCCAGTTAACTCTGGGTCTTTCCTGTGTCGGTCCTTATGAGAGCCAGTTAACTCTGGGTCTTCCTTTCCTGTGGCGGTCCTCATGAGAGCCAGTTAACTCTGGGTCTTCCTTTCCTGTGGCGGTCCTCATGAGAGCCAGTTAACTCTGGGTCTTCCTTTCCTGTGGCGGTCCTCATGAGAGCCAGTTAACTCTGGGTCTTCCTTTCCTGTGGCGGTCCTCATGAGAGCCAGTTAACTCTGGGTCTTTCCTGTGTCGGTCCTCATGAGAGCCAGTTAACTCTGGGTCTTCCTTTCCTGTGGCGGTCCTCATGAGAGCCAGTTAACTCTGGGTCTTTCCTGTGGCGGTCCTCATGAGAGCCAGTTAACTCTGGGTCTTTCCTGTGGTGGTCCTCATGAGAGCCAGATAACTCTGGGTCTTTCCTGTGGCGGTCCTCATGAGAGCCAGTTAACTGGGTCTTCCTTTCCTGTGGTGGTCCTCATGAGAGCCAGTTAACTCTGGGTCTTCCTTTCCTGTGGCGGTCCTCATGAGAGCCAGTTAACTCTGGGTCTTTCCTGTGTCGGTCCTCATGAGAGCCAGTTAACTCTGGGTCTTCCATTCCTGTGGCGGTCCTCATGAGAGCCAGTTAACTCTGGGTCTTCCTTTCCTGTGGCGGTCCTCATGAGAGACAGTTAACTCTGGGTCTTCCTTTCCTGTGGCGGTACTCATGAGAGACAGTTAACTCTGGGTCTTCCATTCCTGTGGCGGTACTCATGAGAGCCAGTTAACTCTGGGTCTTTCCTGTGTCGGTCCTCATGAGAGCCAGTTAACTCTGGGTCTTCCATTCCTGTGGCGGTCCTCATGAGAGCCAGTTAACTCTGGGTCTTCCTTTCCTGTGGCGGTCCTCATGAGAGACAGTTAACTCTGGGTCTTCCTTTCCTGTGGCGGTCCTCATGAGAGACAGTTAACTCTGGGTCTTCCTTTCCTGTGGCGGTACTCATGAGAGACAGTTAACTCTGGGTCTTCCTTTCCTGTGGCGGTCCTCATGAGAGCCAGTTAACTCTGGGTCTTCCTTTCCTGTGGCGTTCCTCATGAGAGACAGTTAACTCTGGGTCTTCCTTTCCTGTGGCGGTCCTCATGAGAGCCAGTTAACTCTGGGTCTTCCTTTCCTGTGGTGGTCCTCATGAGAGCCAGTTAACTCTGGGTCTTCCTTTCCTGTGTCGGTCCTCATGAGAGCCAGTTAACTCTGGGTCTTCCTTTCCTGTGGCGTTCCTCATGAGAGCCAGTTAACTCTGGGTCTTCCTTTCCTGTGGCGTTCCTCATGAGAGCCAGTTAACTCTGGGTCTTCCTTTCCTGTGGCGTTCCTCATGAGAGCCAGTTAACTCTGGGTCTTCCTTTCCTGTGGCGTTCCTCATGAGAGCCAGTTAACTCTGGGTCTTCCTTTCCTGTGGCGGTCCTCATGAGAGCCAGTTAACTCTGGGTCTTTCCTGTGTCGGTCCTCATGAGAGCCAGTTAACTCTGGGTCTTCCTTTCCTGTGGCGGTCCTCATGAGAGCCAGTTAACTCTGGGTCTTCCTTTCCTGTGGCGGTCCTCATGAGAGCCAGTTAACTCTGGGTCTTCCTTTCCTGTGGCGGTCCTCATGAGAGCCAGTTAACTCTGGGTCTTCCTTTCCTGTGTCGGTCCTCATGAGAGCCAGTTAACTCTGGGTCTTCCTTTCCTGTGGCGGTACTCATGAGAGCCAGTTAACTCTGGGTCTTCCTTTCCTGTGGCGGTCCTCATGAGAGCCAGTTAACTCTGGGTCTTCCTTTCCTGTGGCGGTCCTCATGAGAGCCAGTTAACTCTGGGTCTTCCTTTCCTGTGGCGGTGCTCATGAGAGCCAGTTAACTCTGGGTCTTCCTTTCCTGTGGTGGTCCTCATGAGAGCCAGTTAACTCTGGGTCTTTCCTGTGTCGGTCCTCATGAGAGCCAGTTAACTCTGGGTCTTCCTTTCCTGTGTCGGTCCTCATGAGAGCCAGTTAACTCTGGGTCTTTCCTGTGTCGGTCCTTATGAGAGCCAGTTAACTCTGGGTCTTCCTTTCCTGTGGCGGTCCTCATGAGAGCCAGTTAACTCTGGGTCTTCCTTTCCTGTGGCGGTCCTCATGAGAGCCAGTTAACTCTGGGTCTTCCTTTCCTGTGGCGGTCCTCATGAGAGCCAGTTAACTCTGGGTCTTCCTTTCCTGTGGCGGTCCTCATGAGAGCCAGTTAACTCTGGGTCTTTCCTGTGTCGGTCCTCATGAGAGCCAGTTAACTCTGGGTCTTCCTTTCCTGTGGCGGTCCTCATGAGAGCCAGTTAACTCTGGGTCTTTCCTGTGGCGGTCCTCATGAGAGCCAGTTAACTCTGGGTCTTTCCTGTGGTGGTCCTCATGAGAGCCAGATAACTCTGGGTCTTTCCTGTGGCGGTCCTCATGAGAGCCAGTTAACTGGGTCTTCCTTTCCTGTGGTGGTCCTCATGAGAGCCAGTTAACTCTGGGTCTTCCTTTCCTGTGGCGGTCCTCATGAGAGCCAGTTAACTCTGGGTCTTTCCTGTGTCGGTCCTCATGAGAGCCAGTTAACTCTGGGTCTTCCATTCCTGTGGCGGTCCTCATGAGAGCCAGTTAACTCTGGGTCTTCCTTTCCTGTGGCGGTCCTCATGAGAGACAGTTAACTCTGGGTCTTCCTTTCCTGTGGCGGTACTCATGAGAGACAGTTAACTCTGGGTCTTCCATTCCTGTGGCGGTACTCATGAGAGCCAGTTAACTCTGGGTCTTTCCTGTGTCGGTCCTCATGAGAGCCAGTTAACTCTGGGTCTTCCATTCCTGTGGCGGTCCTCATGAGAGCCAGTTAACTCTGGGTCTTCCTTTCCTGTGGCGGTCCTCATGAGAGACAGTTAACTCTGGGTCTTCCTTTCCTGTGGCGGTCCTCATGAGAGACAGTTAACTCTGGGTCTTCCTTTCCTGTGGCGGTACTCATGAGAGACAGTTAACTCTGGGTCTTCCTTTCCTGTGGCGGTCCTCATGAGAGCCAGTTAACTCTGGGTCTTCCTTTCCTGTGGCGTTCCTCATGAGAGACAGTTAACTCTGGGTCTTCCTTTCCTGTGGCGGTCCTCATGAGAGCCAGTTAACTCTGGGTCTTCCTTTCCTGTGGTGGTCCTCATGAGAGCCAGTTAACTCTGGGTCTTCCTTTCCTGTGTCGGTCCTCATGAGAGCCAGTTAACTCTGGGTCTTCCTTTCCTGTGGCGTTCCTCATGAGAGCCAGTTAACTCTGGGTCTTCCTTTCCTGTGGCGTTCCTCATGAGAGCCAGTTAACTCTGGGTCTTCCTTTCCTGTGGCGTTCCTCATGAGAGCCAGTTAACTCTGGGTCTTCCTTTCCTGTGGCGTTCCTCATGAGAGCCAGTTAACTCTGGGTCTTCCTTTCCTGTGGCGTTCCTCATGAGAGCCAGTTAACTCTGGGTCTTTCCTGTGTCGGTCCTCATGAGAGCCACTTTCATCATAGAGCTTGATGGTTTTTGCGACTGTACATGAAGAAAGTTTCAAAGTTCTTGAAATGTTCCTTATTGACTGACCTTCATGTCTTAAAGTAATGATGGACTGTCGTTTCTCTTTGATTATTTGAGCTGTTCTTACCATAATATGGACTTGGTATTTTACCAAATAGGGCTGTCTTCTGTATTCCACCTATACCATGTCATAACACAACTGATTGGCTGAAACGCATTAATCCTATGTGTTATTTAATAGTTTCGATGTCTTCAATATTATTCTACAATGTAGAAAACAGTCAAATAAAGAAAACCCCTGGAAATGAATAGGTGTGTCCAAACTTTTGACTGGCACTGCATGTTATTTATATTATTATTTATTTATTTACTTCCTACGGCAATCAAAAGCTGCAGTCTTCTCTATAGAAATATACTATATAGACCTGTATTTAGTCTAATGTAAGCCTAAGTTACATTGTTTTAATGCAGATGTGACCAAAGTGAAGATTTGACTAGGAAATGGAGCTCAGCAGTTGCAGGCCAATAATATCTGAAGTGACCTCTCTTGCCCAACACCAGCCAGAGCGATATGAGACTAGTTGGTGCTTAGCCTCAAGGGTTTGCTCCTCATGTGGGGGAAAGGGAATTATTGCTTCCTGTTTCCCCAGGCTAGTTCTTTGGAGATTTTTTGTTGTTGTTTCATGTGATCAATTTCAGATTGAATGTCTTTTGAATTATCTCTGAGAAAAGACTAGACCAGAGCAATATATTTAGACTGAATATTGAACGGGTATTGGAGGTCTTTCTTGCCCCTCAAATGTGTTAATTTATATAAACTTTTCAACAAGCATGGCGCTTGCTTAATAACGTGAGATGTTAACGTTTCAGGGACACTGACGAGAAATGTATTTCGTGTAGAGGTTATTGAAGGACACTCGGTAGTCATTTCCATCTAACCTGCTAAACAATTGATTGTGAACGCTTTTCCTCCTAACGCTAATGTAAACACGAGCGCTGGTATTATTGCTGATCTTCGCACGTCATTTGTTGGGAATGTAGGCCGAATGCATAAACAATGTGGTGTTCCTATTAGATGAGACTTGCTGTGTAGAGCTGGATTTATGAAGATTATTATTAGCATGTGTGTGGTTGGTACATACATCTGCTCATTGCAGTCCCCTGAGATGTGACTCATATAGAGCTGTTTTTGTTAATGGAACATGCATGTTATGATCTTACAAGATGCCATGCTGCCTGTATGTAGCCTAGCGGTTAAGAGCGTTTGGTCAGTAACCGGAAGGTTGCTGGTTCAAATCCCCAAGCCGAATATGGGGAAAAATCTGGTGATGTGCCCTTGAGCAAGGCACTTAACCCTAATTGCTGCTGGAAATGTCAAATGTACAAGTACTGTATGTTCATTCTCATCACAACGTGTAACGTTGCAACCCTTTGCAACGTTAACTTATTAAAAACAGTACTGTAGCAATGAGGTTTGTGCAGTAGGCTATAAGCCCAATACATTATCACTGCATATTGGCTTGAATTGCCCTGCCAAAGCATTGTTGTTCAGAGCATTCCAAAAAATGAGGCTATATGATCACACCGGTAATATACAAGTTGTATTGTTTGTGAGGCACAGCTACATTTTAAATAATGTGCTTTTTATTTCACTGGGCTGATGGTGCCTGCATCTGGTGGTCAGTCTCAGCGGAGGGAGATGGCAGCAGACGGATGCACCCGTTTACATCGTGACGTCTGTCATTGCGTCCTACGTCATCTTCACGGAGTCGCCCTGCTACTGAATGGACACGTGTAGTGTTCGTAATGCAAGATGGAGGAGCCTGTCTCTCATCAGTGATCGCATTTATTTTGGGGAAATTGCACATTACATTTTCATTCAAGACAGGATAAATATTCCTGTTTCAAGGTGATAATAAAACATGTTTTGTTTAGTTACTTTTTCTCTAACTTTATTACAAGTCAAGCTAGTTTGCACTGCAGAGGAGCTAGCTAGTTCAAAACTAGGCTATGTTGAAGATACCATTGTAGCTAGCGATCACCTAATAATTATCATTAAAAAAAAAACGTTATTACCATCATACGAACCTTTAACAGGAGGCAAAAGTCATAATATAATTGTCTTAAAAGCCCATGTGTATTATTTAACATTACTGTTAAAATAGGTTTGTCGGAGGACACATGACTCGACCTTCGCCACCCGAGCCCGTTGGGGAGTTGCAGCTATGAGACAAGATTGAAATTGGGGAGAAAAAGTGGGTAAAAATCAACATCAGCCAAAATTGTACAGGCTTATAGGAATGGATAATTGTTTACAAGTTGGTAGCTATCCCATAAAGCCATCACCTAAAACCACGTATTTTCATCTAATGTAGTTTGGAAACTTCCTGTTCTTCGATAGACTCTGGTTGGATTGAACACGACGCAAAGTTAGAAAAATGTCTTCAGTATGAAGCGTCCATCTCGCAATGGAGCCGTCAACTGCAAGGGGCGTTGCGAGGAATGCTTATGGGTCATGTGAATGAAGATTGAGGGTCCACCTCTCAACATTCCTCCTCTCTCCCTTTCCTCCACTGACACCTTCCAGCTAATGACACAACTGTAGTCACACTGCACTAATAATAACAACGCAAGCCTATCGATGCTCTTTCCTACTCATTCATTACAGCTGCAGTGCTGGTTGTGGACTGAGTGGAAGTAGGAAGAACAAACATTTTATGGTTTTTTAAATTGTTGAATAAAAAGTGTTGACAGTGCTAAGTAAGAACTTAATCATGAACTCACTCATAACTGCAGCTCTTCGCTGTATTCGTTGACTGTCTCTTTCTAGTCATGGATTTAAAAGTTTTGAAATCTCAGTGTCAATTTTGCTGTAGCTTTCTTTTATTCATGCTATGTTACTGCAAACACGGTAATCTGAGCCATCCGATTGGCTAGCGGTAGGCCTATAGTATACTTGATTTGCTCTCTGGGCCCGCTGGAAAGACATGAGTTTGTACCTTCAGGTGCATGAAATGGTTCAAAATGGGAACACTTCGCCCTCCTGGCGCGCAGGGCAGCTGAGTCGGGTGCACCAACCGCCAACAGCGGGAGAAGAATACCAATAAATACCAATGCAAGGCTTTATCATTGGTTTTTTTACAGAAATGTTTGGTGATGACTAGGAATACATTATAAATCGACCAGTCGATCGGGATCAACCGGTTGGTGACCACTACCCTACACACTTTAGGGCAGGGATTATCAACTAGATTCAGCTGTGGGACAAAACATTTTTTATTAAGCGGATGGTCAGGGGGCCAGAACATAATTCCAAATCATGTGTAGACTGCAAATTGACCACAAGAAGCCCAAACAGATATAACATTTGACTGAACCACAATCATTTCAAACCCTGCTTACATTCTAAGTATACGATCACATATCTCTCTCATGTGTGGGAATACTTCAGAATACATTTCTACAATTTACATCACTTGGAGCTGAACTATTTTTTTTTTTAAATGATCTATACCCTCTAAAGCAGGAATCGCGGGGAACCTCGGTTTAGGAGGTATGAAGACATTTGTTTTAAATGATCTATACCCTCTAAAGCAGGATTCGCGGGGAACCTCGGTTTAGGAGGTATGAAGACATTTGTTTTAAATGATCTATACCCTCTAAAGCAGGATTCGCGGGGAACCTCGGTTTAGGAGGTATGAAGACATTTGTTTTAAATGATCTATACCCTCTAAAGCAGGATTCGCGGGGAACCTCGGTTCAGGAGGTATGAAGACATGTTTTTTGTTTACCATCACACGTCATGTTGAAGTGATGTGCACTCCTCCCGACATCCAAACAGCCCTGTAGCAGGATAGCTAACACTGATGTAGGGACCTTGACAAACTCAACAGTGAGTGAGTGAGTCATGACCATGAAAACACATAAGACTGGTGCCTATATCTATGTTAAAACAGTATATTATTCTTCTGGCTTTATCTAGCTTTATTTGTGATATTTTACTTTGTCTCACTGGCTTGCTAGGTAATCAATCTCCTGATGATGTATGTGATGTTGTAGAAGATAACCATCTGATCACGTGTTTGTTAACTTGCCCAAGCTGCATTTGAAGTTGCATGTGATCGTATCTACTGCTAGGTAAACAAATAGGTTTCCAATGACGAACTGCGCTCGCAACTTTTCATGATGCATCCTGGAAATGGGTCTATATGACAGAGGGGAGGGTGTATGGTCTTTGTTTAGATATTATGATATTTTCTGTCTCTCACCCCATCAGTCTCTGTGCTAATCATGTCGAGCTAAATCAGAAGCCTTTGGTCTGTGCCAAATCCTCATTATCGTCCTAGTGTTGAAGTGTAAATGAATGTGAATAGGAAGCGCAACTGCAGTGGGGATCAGAAACCTGATGAAAATGCTAGTGCAGGGACTGTTGTGTTTCTCCTCTCCACCACATCTAGCCCTGCAACCAAAGGATTTTTTTTTGGCCTGATCTTTTGAAGCCTTTGTCTGGCTGGAAGGTTGTTTTCCTCGTACTGCCCTGCTCATCTGGCATTACACAGAAATAAACTTGTTTTGAAGTTGCCAGATGAAAAGCTGGCCGACTGTCAAAGGTGCCGAAGTCTCCACTGTGCAGAGTGACCCCTCTCTCTGACAGGCAGGGGATGATGGGGGTTGTAGGGGGTTAGGGGGATTGTAGTTTTGTTTGATGTGAGCCAAGTCTAATTATAGCTGGTATACTGGAGGTGGGGGGGGGGGGGGGGGGGGGGGTCTTATTATAGCTGGTATACTGGGGGGGCAAATTATAGCTGCTATGCTGGGGGTGGGGGGGGGGGGGGCTCTAATTATAGCTGGTATACTGGGGGTGGGTGGGGGGGTCTAATTATAGCTGGTATACTGAGGGTGGGGGGGTCTAATTATAGCTGGTGTACTGGGGGTGGGGGGGTCTAATTATAGCTGGTGTACTGGGGGTGGGGGGGGGTCTAATTATAGCTGGTGTACTGGGGTCTCTAATTATAGCTGGTATACTGGGGGTGGGGTGGGGGTGTTTAATTATAGGTGGTATACTGGGGGGGCAAATTATAGCTGCTATGCTGGGGGTGGGGGGGGGGGCTCTAATTATAGCTGGTATACTGGGGGTGGGTGGGGGGGTCTAATTATAGCTGGTATACTGAGGGTGGGGGGGTCTAATTATAGCTGGTGTACTGGGGGTGGGGGGGTCTAATTATAGCTGGTGTACTGGGGGTGGGGGGGGTCTAATTATAGCTGGTGTACTGGGGTCTCTAATTATAGCTGGTATACTGGGGGTGGGGTGGGGGTGTTTAATTATAGGTGGTATACTGGGGGGATGTGTAATTATAGCTGATATACTGAGGGGGTGTCTACATTTAGGTGGTGTACTGAGGGGTCTCTATAGCTGGTGCACTGAGGGGGTCTAATTATAACTGGTGTACTGATGGAGTCTCTAATTATAGCTGGTGTACTGGGGGGTCTAATTATAGCTGGTATACTGAGGGGGTGTCTACATTTAGGTGGTGTACTGACGGAGTCTAAATATAGCTGGTATACTGGGGGGTCTAATTATAGCTGGTATACTGAGGGGGTGTCTACATTTAGGTGGTGTACTGACGGAGTCTAATTATAGCTGGTATACTGAGTGGGTCTCTAATTATAACTGGTGTACTGAGGGGTCTAATTATAACTGGTGTACTGAGGGGTCTAATTATAGCTGGTGTTGAGGGGTCTCTAATTATAGCTGGTGTACTGAGGGAGTCTCTAATTATAACTGGTGTACTGAGGGGTCTAATTATAGCTGGTATACTGAGGGGGTCTCTAATTATAGCTGGTGTTGAGGGGTCTAATTATAGCTGGTGTTGAGGGGTCTAATTATAGCTGGTGTTGAGGGGTCTCTAATTATAGCTGGTGTACTGAGGGAGTCTCTAATTATAACTGGTGTACTGAGGGGTCTAATTATAGCTGGTATACTGAGGTGGTCTCTAATTATAGCTGGTGTTGAGGGGTCTAATTATAGCTGGTGTTGAGGGGTCTAATTATAGCTGGTGTTGAGGGGTCTCTAATTATAGCTGGTGTACTGACGGAGTCTCTAATTATAGCTGGTGTATTGAGGGAGTCTAATTATAACTGGTGTACTGAGGGGTCTAATTATAGCTGGTATACTGGGGGGGTCTCTAATTATAGCTGGTGTTGAGGGGTCTAATTATAGCTGGTATACTGAGGGGGTCTCTAATTATAGCTGGTGTTGAGGGGTCTCTAATTATAGCTGGTATACTGAGGGTGTCTCTAATTATAGCTGGTGTACTGAGGGGTCTAATTATAGCTGGTGTTGAGGGGTCTCTAATTATAGCTGGTGTACTGAGGGGTCTAATTATAGCTGGTGTTGAGGGGTCTCTAATTATAACTGGTGTACTGAGGGGTCTAATTATAGCTGGTGTTGAGGGGTCTCTAATTATAGCTGGTGTACTGAGGGGTCTAATTATAGCTGGTGTTGAGGGGTCTCTAATTATAGCTGGTGTACTGAGGGGTCTAATTATAGCTGGTGTACTGAGGGAGTCTCTAATTATAGCTGGTGTTGAGGGGTCTCTAATTATAACTGGTGTACTGAGGGGTCTAATTATAGCTGGTGTTGAGGGGTCTCTAATTATAGTTGGTGTACTGGGGGGGGGGGACTCACAGTGATGAAACATCTGGACTTGGACTGCTGGGTCGGCCTCTCTGTAACGGCAGCAGTCATTAATAACATTCCAAAGTGTGGCTCTCAGTCCGCCTTTGAGCTGGAATATTCCAGGATGTTGCAGCTCTGCAATTACTTTAACAGGAACAACGTTGGATTTCTTTATTCATACAGTGCCTTGCAAAAGTATTCATCCTTCTTTGCATTTTTCCTATTTTGTTGCTTTTTCAACCCGTAATTTAATGGACATACACAAAATAGTCCAAATAGGTAAAGTAAAATAAAAAAAATAACTTGTTTCAAAAACTTAAAAAAAAATTAAAACGGAAAAGTGGTGTGTGCGTATGTATTCACCCCCTTTGCTATGAAGCCTCTAAATAAGATCTGGTGCAACCAATTACCTTCAGAAGTCACATACAGTTGAAGTCGGAAGGTTACATACACTTAGGTTGGAGTCATTAAAACTAGTTTTTCAAACACTCCACAAATTCCTTGTTAACAAACTATAGTTTTGGCAAGTTGGTTAGGACATCTACTTTGTGCATGACACAAGTCATTTTCCAACAATTGTTTACGGACATTATTTCACTTATAATTCACTGTATCACAATTCCAGTAGGTCAGACGTTTACATACATTAAGTTGACTGTGCCTTTAAACAGCTTGGAAAATTCCTGAACATTTTATCATGGCTTTAGAAGCTTCTGGTACGCTAATTGACATCATTTGAGTCAATTGGAGGTGTACCTGTGGATGTAGATACTTTTGTACTTGTTTCCTCCAACATCTTCACAAGGTCCTTTGTTGTTGTTCTGGGATTGATTTGCACTTTTCGCACAAAGTACGTTCATCTCTAGGAGACAGAATGTGTCTCCATCCTGAGCGGTGGCTCAGGATGGCATCCTGGTATGATGGTATGATGGCATCCTGGTATGATGGCATCCTGGTATGATGGCTGCGTGGTCCCATGGTGTTTATACTTGCGTACTTTTGTTTGTACAGCTGAACGTGGTACTTTCAGGCATTTGGAAATTCCCAAGAATGAACCAGGCTTGTGGAGGTCTACAAATTCTCTTCTGATATCTTGGCTGATTTCTTTTGGTTTTCCCATGATGACAAGCAAAGAGGCACTGAGTTTGAAAGTAGGCCTTGAAATACATCCCAGGTACACTTCCAATTGACTCAAATTATGTCAGTTAGCCTATCAGAAGCTTCTAAAGCCATGACATCATTTTCTGGAATTTTCCAAGCTGTTTAAAGGCACAGTCAACTTAGTGTATGTAAACTTCTGACCCACTGGAATTGTGATACAGTGAATTATAAGTTAAATAATCTGTCTGTAAACAATTGTTGGAAAAATGACTTGTGTCATGCACAAAGTAGATGTCCTAACCGACTTACCAAAACTATAGTTTGTTAACATTAATATTATGTTTGGGGTTTTAGGCTGGGTTTCTGTACAGCACTTTGAGATATCAGCTGATGTAAGAAGGGCTATATGAATACATTTGATTTTTTTATTAACAAGATATTTGTGGAGTGGTTGAAAAACTAGTTTTAATGACTCCAACCTAAGTGTATGTAAACTTCAACTGTAACTTCAGTGTGGTCATTGTATGGTAGGTGACCGTTTGACCTTTTTCTGTGCAGTGATCAGAGGTCATACCTGTTTAGCTTGACTTTATCTAGACCTGACAGTCAATCATTTAAAAAAGAAAATAAGTACTTAAGTTTGAATGCTTTCAACGTTTTGATATATTTAATATTTGCTTTGGTGAGGCAAGTTTCAAGCTGAGATGGGGGACAGACATCCCTACAGCCTCCGCAATTCAGAGTTGTCTTTCTCCGTGCCTGTGATTTTCCTAGACAGACAGTGCCATCAGTCATTCTGGGTTGCTCCTGGAAAGGGCAGAATCACCCAATAAAAGAGCCCAACTAAACACACTTGTAACACACAACACATACAGTACATCAAATATTTCGCTGACCTTCTCCTCTCCAAAGTTTTTGATATACAGGTTTGTATTAGGGTGACTAAATCAATGGAGGCCAGAGAGAAAAAGTGGTCAACATAAGGAAAATTGCAGTGTGTTGTGTCAGCTAAACTGGATTCTGATCAAGAATAAAAGGCTACCTGACAGGCTCACTTTCCCGTTGAACTCGTCATCTTTATTCTCGAATCCGTAGGTCATAAAACAATATAGATATCGATTTTGAGACATGACATGTAGTATTTTCATAAATTGGATACACTCCATATGAATGTGAAATTCCTGTTATGCTAAGAAGATTTCTCCCAAAAACAAGCATATCTCTGTGAAATGTCACAAGAGCACTGAGCTGAATTTACATTTAATTCAGTTGGTGTCATGCTAATTTAGCTTTTTGCAACCTGCAGAAACAGCTTCGAAGACAACATGTAAAATCTTCAAAAGTAGCTGCACCGCTGTCAACAGAACTCGGTGCTTATCGGATGTATTAGGTTACACGATCCGGCACCGCTGTCAACAGAACTCGGTGCTTATCGGATGTATTAGGTTACACGATCCGGCACCGCTGTCAACAGAACTCGGTGCTTATCGGATGTATTAGGTTACACGATCCGGCACCGCTGTCAACAGAACTCGGTGCTTATCGGATGTATTAGGTTACACGATCCGGCACCGCTGTCAACAGAACTCGGTGCTTATCGGATGTATTAGGTTACACGATCCGGCACCGCTGTCAACAGAACTCGGTGCTTATCGGATGTATTAGGTTACACGATCCGGCACCGCTGTCAACAGAACTCGGTGCTTATCGGATGTATTAGGTTACACGATCCGGCACCGCTGTCAACAGAACTCGGTGCTTATCGGATGTATTAGGTTACACGATCCGGCACCGCTGTCAACAGAACTCGGTGCTTATCGGATGTATTAGGTTACACGATCCGGCACCGCTGTCAACAGAACTCGGTGCTTATCGGATGTATTAGGTTACACGATCCGGCACCGCTGTCAACAGAACTCGGTGCTTATCGGATGTATTAGGTTACACGATCCGGCACCGCTGTCAACAGAACTCGGTGCTTATCGGATGTATTAGGTTACACGATCCGGCACCGCTGTCAACAGAACTCGGTGCTTATCGGATGTATTAGGTTACACGATCCGGCACCGCTGTCAACAGAACTCGGTGCTTATCGGATGTATTAGGTTACACGATCCGGCACCGCTGTCAACAGAACTCGGTGCTTATCGGATGTATTAGGTTACACGATCCGGCACCGCTGTCAACAAAACTCGGTGCTTATCGGATGTATTAGGTTACACGATCCGGCACCGCTGTCAACAGAACTCGGTGCTTATCGGATGTATTAGGTTACACGATCGGATGTATTAGGTTACACGATCGGATGTATTAGGTTACACGATCCGGCACCGCTGTCAACAGAACTCGGTGCTTATCGGATGTATTAGGTTACACGATCCGACTTCAGTTATAATGTTAATGACATGTCAGAGAAAGACCCCCACTGAACCATTCAGAACATGAAGAATCCTATTTGTCTTGGTAAAAATGTTGTTGTTTTTTAACATAAGGAAGTGACATTTCATCACCAAAGCACAGAGTGGGTGGAAAGCACAGAGTGGGTGGACGTCCTAATGGATGTAACCAACGATGTTCCTACTTGTGGATACCACGTGATGTTTATGATATGTCAGAGAAAGACCCCCACTGAACCACGTGATGTGCTTTCCCTTTGGCCACCTCAAAGATCAACGTCTCCAGACTCAGCATCTGCTTTCTGGTGAACGTTGACATAAGCGTATCCCAGGGATCGATGGGTGGCTTTGTCCCTGCAAACCCTAATATGAAAGGTTCAAGGAAAAACAAAAACAAACATGTATAAATATAAGCCATTGCAAATAGTGCCTTTGGATAGAACTTTCTTTAAATTTAAGAAGATCCCAAAGGCCTAATCACAGTAACATAATGGATGATCCATTCACAAGGGAACATATAGAAGAGTTATTACGATACATGAGAACACATATTTATCAAGCCTTACCCAAAGATAAGCACCATAATAAGGTGATGAGTGAGTCAGTCTAACCATTACTGTACTTGTAACTAAATACATCCTTTGGAAAAAAAGAATGAACACACCTCGATGAGAATGGAAACTGATTATTAAACGAGTATGCTATCGAGACATTAACATAAACAATAAAAAAACAAACATATATTGAAACGGCCCTCTTGTTAAAAAAAAGGACACAACTATTGAGGAAGTGGACTAAACCCTTCCACCGTTTCTGCAACTACCTCCCTCTAAGAAATATATTCTACCCTCTTGTGGCTTTGAGTCAGTGACTCTTATCACGGAGTGACATTTGTCTTACCCGACACCCTAGGCCTAGACCACCCCAATAGATCCACGGAGATCTCCGTTGCTCTCTACACTGCCTTCTCTCATTTCTCTGTATTGGCCCAGTGGGGCAAAACTTATGATACAGGATAGCTTCGTTCGTATCCTGATGCAGGTCTCCCACGTGCGGGGAGGCCCCAAGGTTTGTAGGAGCTTCGGAATTCATGGCTGATGCACACAATCACATCTGCCAAGCTCCTCTAACTACAGGAATAAAGCATCAATATCTGTTTATCTCTGCGCCGCACTGTCGCTCCCACTTCTCTTCACTTCTCTATGGCTTACAGAACTGAGCGCCTTTAATCATCAGGGAGAGAAGAGAAAGAGGCCCTACAAGTTGGAATGAAAAACAATGTTGCTGAGTGTGTGGTTTATTAATGAAGTGCATCTTCATCCAGTCAGGGAAGACAAACAAATGTCCGTCCCCTCAAAGCTCTTAATCGGCCCATTAGTCTTGGAGCGGATGCAGCCTCTCTCTCTCTCCCTCTCTCTCTCCCTCTCGCTCATTCACTTTCACTCGGATATGCACATGAGAATAAATAAATGTATTCAGTAAATCGGCGCTAGGTATGATCAGCAGACTCTGTCCTCTGAGGTAAATAAAACACACAGGTGTTATATTCATGAGTATCACACTCCGGGGACTGCATACTTATCTCTGTGGCGTCTGACCCAGGTTGATTTCCCTCACCCCTTCCCGTCTTCCAGTCCCTTGCTCTGTGTTCTGGGCCCTCTGTTAATTCAGCAGCTTAAAATCTCATTTCAGACATAATTAGCTTTTAGCCTGTGGAGAATTTGGCTCATATGGGGTTCTTCTTTCTTACATTTTTGTATTTCACTTTGCTGATAGAGATCGTTGTTTCGGCAGAAATGAATTCTCTGATCGTTTACTGGTGAAAACATATTACAGGCACTAAAGGCTTCAATTAAGGGAAGCTAAAAAAATAAATAAAACGAGTTGTTGGCACACTAGGGTTATCAATGCTGCCGAAGCCTTTTATTAATTATTAGAAAATAGCTTTAATGGCATTTCAAGGGAGAAGTTTCAAAGAAAATCTTGGTAAAAAAGGTCCACATCAGCTGCTGTTTTAAGCTTTGTGCTGCAGAGCTGTTGGCAACAGACACAAAGATTGGCTAACGGCATTCTTTCATGTCAATGGAAGTTTTGAGGTTTGAGTTGTGCATATAATATCTAAAGTTTGGTTTTGAAATGTTATTTTCTCCAAAGGTCTAGTTTGTCACCATGCTCGGTGTAGACTCAGCATTTGTTGAGTTTCAATCTCAACCCCAATATGCTTCACCCTTTATTTGTTACAAGTCCTTTTTTTGTTATAGATTGTAAACGTTTTGATGATTCAGCAACACTCCATTGTTCTCTTCCTCTAACCCTCCCTTCTAAACCCAGTGATCTCAGCTCACACATCACACTTCCTCTAACCCTCCCTTCTAAACCCAGTGATCTCAGCTCACACATCACACTTCCTCTAATCCTCCCTTCTAAACCCAGTGATCTCAGCTCACACATCACACTTCCTCTAACCCTCCCTTCTAAACCCAGTGATCTCAGCTCACACATCACACTTCCTCTAACCCTCCCTTCTAAACCCAGTGATCTCAGCTCACACATCACACTTCCTCTAATCCTCCCTTCTAAACCCAGTGATCTCAGCTCACACATCACACTTCCTCTAACCCTCCCTTCTAAACCCAGTGATCTCAGCTCACACATCACACTTCCTCTAACCCTCCCTTCTAAACCCAGTGATCTCAGCTCACACATCACACTTCCTCTAACCCTCCCTTCTAAACCCAGTGATCTCAGCTCACACATCACACTTCCTCTAACCCTCCCTTCTAAACCCAGTGATCTCAGCTCACACATCACACTTCCTCTAACCCTCCCTTCTAAACCCAGTGATCTCAGCTCACACATCATAATATAGAATACAGAGATGAAGGTGAGGAGTCACATAACAGAACTATGGATTAACATGTGCTAAGAACTCGGGTGCCTGAAGAGAAAACATCAATCTGTCCGCCATCATAGATGAGAAAGCCGTGTGGTACCAATATTTTTGGGGCTGCGGGTTGCTTAGTGGTTGGGCCAGTAACCCAAATGTTGCTGGATCAAATCCCAGAGCTGACAAGGAAAATATCTGTCGTTCTGCCCCCGAACAAGGCAGTTAACCCACTGTTCCCCGATAGGCGGCAGGGTAGCCTAGTGGTTAGAGCGTTGGACAAGTAACCGGAAGGTTGCGAGTTCAAGCTGTCGTTCTGCCCCTGAACAGGCAGTTAACCCACTGTTCCTAGGACGTCATTGAAAATAATAATTTGTTCTTAACTGACTTTCCTTGTTAAATAAAATAAAGGTAAAAAAAGGTTTTGACTGGCATAACATTGGTTTCAGCTTTTCGCCCCATGATTAAAAAAAAACTCAATCTATTATTCTGACTAGACTGTTCCATTAGTCCGTTCAACCCTCACCTGTCTTCATATGTCAGTTAGTATTGATAGTTGTGATTGTGTTCAGTATTGAATAGTCTGGCTAATATGTTCATAGGAAAATGCGCTAGTGCTGTAGTCATAGATGCCTCCATGTTTCGCCAGGCTGCTACCTAGTCTTCTAGCTGAAATACTGTACATAGTGCTAATTGCCTTAATTGCATTACAGTTGTTATAGTTCCGTAATGAAATGCTAACACGTCTTCAATCAGGAATGAAAACCCTGACACAACATTATGCGATATGCCTACATCCTGTACAGACCCTTACACATCCCATTGAGGAACCCCCCCCCTCCCTGCCCCCCCCCCCCTTTGAGCTGGAGTCGCAATTAAAAAAAAGAAGTAGGAAACGTAACACTTTCGTCCCGTTAATTATCTGCCCCCGCACACCCGTGACTCCTCCAACAGCATGGAAGGGATTTAATTTGAATCAGGGTAGAGAGAGAGAGAGAGAGAGAGAGAGAGAGAGAGAGAGAGAGAGAGAGAGAGAGAGAGAGAGAGAGAGAGAGAGAGAGAGAGAGAGAGAGAGAGCGAGAGAGAGAGAGATATTAATACCACCCCTGGTCAACATTACATGAAAAAGGAATTAAAACAAGCAAGCATATTTATTCTGCATGACAGTGGGGGGTCAGGCATTAATTTGATTAACTTGTGTAAGAATACAATAAAACAATTCCTTAGGTACCTTCTCTCCCTCAGTCTGTCGCTCTTGCTCTCTCTGTTGCAAACCATTTTCCAAGTTCAGAACATGCAACACAAGGGGGTCGTTCCACGAAATGAGTGCCTTTTGGGTTCCTTTGATATTTTAAGTAGAATTTGTGCACCAATATTACATTTTTTAAAAGCATGTTATAATTATTAAAGTGCCCTTTTAATATAGACCACATGGAGAATTCAATAAATATATATTTTTAATATGAATAAAGACTTGCTAATAAATATTCCTCTGTGCACCTTCTGACTTCTAGGAAGATCTTTATCCCAAAACATCTCCCAAGTTTTCACCATCATTGTGAAGCACTAGTTATTTTGTTGCTTTGAGAAAGACATAATTATTTATTAGACATTATTATTTATTTCATGTGATTAGTCTCCCTCATTTTAAGGTCAACCATGTTACGTGAACTGAACTCTTATTTTAATGTAGTGAAATGTTGAATGTCTAATAGTCAAACCATAGTGTAAAATCAGTTGAGCTGGTTCTACTCTTTTTGGCCATTTGCTGGTGTTTTGTGGTGGAAAATTGAGAGGTTATGTTCAATGGACCTAGTCATCCCTGTTACTTTTAGGCACTTACAATAGTATTTATTTAATATCTTGAGATGGTAAAAATGTAGTTTTTTTTTATAAAGGTGAACATGTTCTCTTTATGACAGAATGTTAGCTTTTATTAAAATGTTCAGTTTTTTTTTTTACCAAGTCACACTACTCAAAAGGCATCCAATTGGTGGAAGGACCCTAAGCCCTGAAAACTTCATTTCTAGTGCTCTTCTTTAACAGCAAGCAAGTTTGAATTGATAAAACAGTTGTTTAAACATTGTACACCCAAACATGCTTTCTACCACCATAAGGGAAATGTTGGTTTTCTTATCTAAAAAAAAATTCAGTAACAAGTTTCAATTGAACAGAGCCCTCCATCATTAACATTGCTACAAGTGACAATAGCATGTCTGTCTCCCCTGTCTGTCTGACAGAGCCACGGTGAATGGCAACAGTCAGTAGAGCTGCACTGTGACACTGTCAGAACACAAACTGTCTGGAGGCCTGGAAAGGAAGCACTCAAAGGATTAATGGAGACACCCCCCCGCTGATTGCACCCCGGGAGGACACTCTCTGTTCTGCGATCACAGACGTTCCCTCCTTCCCTCAGTCGTTGGTTATCACACCCAACACTATCGCTGCATCCGCGTCGGCGCTACCTTTTGGCGGGAGTGTTGTTTTTGTCGCTAATTCAAGGAAACCATCCTGTAACCACTTTATCAATGTTCATTAAACCCAAAGGGCTTAATCTTATTTAAGAGCTGCACTGTTTGTGGGGTCCTTGTAAATTCATTACCGTGGCGTTGGTAAAGGCTACATACAGCCTCTTCTTCCCAGTCCTGCTACCGCCTTTATAAATGGCCATTCACGTAATTAAAACCAAGATGCTCCGACATAATTCTTAAATGAGCGGTAATACGATATAGGTGAGAGCACGACAAGACTCCTCCTTTATGGGAAAGAAGCCCTTCATAATGAGGTGATTAATGGAGTTGGGGAAGAGGACGTAATTACATGGCCTGTCCCTCCCAGCTGGATTGCAGTGGTTCTCCCAGGAGGCCAACCGTCAGTGCAGGCTGATCTGAGCAAAGCTCCCTTTTTATAGTCGCTCTTTGAGGAGAAGTATTGAATTATTGGTGTCCTATGTTGGACTATGATGTACAGATGGGATGTATATATGGATTCAATCTCCCCCCTAAAATGTATTATGAATCAATGGATAGGCTAGCCACCTGTTATGATCTATCGATGTAAGCAATCAGTGTTCCTTTTTATTATGGATCCCCGTTGTTGAACCCATTATGTTGCAAAACGTATGATGGTTGTCATCATAGTTTTCAACACAGTAAGTACTCAATTTAAAGGCTTGTTGGTGTATTTGTGTCTGGAGTGCCTGCAACAATTTCCAGTCCCCTGATCAAGCTGGACACACTTTTGTCAAATTTCCCAGGCAAAGACAGCTGGGTCAGGCTGGCACGTCTGCACAGCCAGAGTCCACTGTGGGATGGCAGTTTGGTGTGACTCCGAGCACAGAGAGTGGGAGGGGCAAAACTTGTCAGACGGCCAACAGGCTCCAGTTGAGATGGGCAGCCTCTCGAGCCATCAGCGCACTGCGTTATCCATATGGCTAGTGCATGTAAGCGCCACACACAAACACACAAGCGTACATGCACAGGTCTCACACACACACACACACACACACTGCTCCGATGGAGCGGCCTGGAGCCTTGGATGGTGTGTCTGCCTGCCAGCCAGAGTTCGAAGTCAAACGGCCCAAGGACACGTGTGCTGGCTGCGTCCTCCCCAGCAGGCATATGTTCCCAGCCTCGGCTGTCTGAAAGTTAAAGGGTCGCTGGCGCTGCAGCTTTTTAATCCCCTAAATGGGAAGTCTCAATGCTATTATCTTCCATCTGCTGGCCCCTATACTCAGTGAAGCTCTCCTTCCTCCCTTCCTTCCCTCCCTCCCTCCTCTTCGAGTGTGGTTTATGAATCTTCAGGAGAGGGCAGTCATGCTCCACCAACAGTCAGTATGACACGACTGAATTGTATTGAACTGGTGCCTTACGCCACAGATCCATTTCTCTTACACAGACACACCCAGTATCCCTCGCCCAGGGAGGCAAAGAGATTAAGCACAGTATACTGCACACTTTCTGACTGGTTGAATATAAAATCCCATGTTTGCACAGATTCTCTTCCTCTGGTTTAATCTAGTGACGGAGAAAGAAATCCCTAGTTACATATTGAATATTGTTTTGGACGATGTAATATCGATACTTTGATTCAAAGTATCTTGCGCTTCACACATTGCTATTAAAATCGTACTCACTTATACAAATGAGTAATTGGTTACAAGTTGCTAGCTATCTCATAAAGCCATCACCGATCTTCTGTTGTTTGGTAACTTCCTGTTCTTCGACTGGACGAACTCTGGCTGGACTGAAGGCATCGCAAAGTTAGAAAAATGTAAAAGTGTGCGGAGTCCGTCTCCCAACGGAGCTGTGAAGGGGGCGTTGCGTTTCCACTCCGTTGCAGACGTCCCCATTGAAATTATGACATCTGGCGCAATGTAACATAGTGGGTGATATGGGTAATGGGAACATTGAAATGATGACATCTGGCGCAATGTAACATAGTGGGTGATATGGGTAATGTGAACATTGAAATGATGACATCTGGCGCAATGTAACATAGTGGGTGATATGGGTAATGTGAACATTGAAATGATGACATCTGGCGCAATGTAACATAGTGGGTGATATGGGTAATGTGAACAATGCTTTAGTCGTCTGTAACGCTCGTTTTTGTTGTTACTTTTGGTTTATTGCTGAAATTGACGGAGCTGTCTCTCCTCTCTCCTCTCTCCTCTCTTGTCCGCTTTCCAATCCCACAAACAGCCAGTTCCTCTGTTAGTCAAACAGCCAGTTCCTCTGTTAGTCAAACAGCCAGTGCCTCTGTTAGTCAAACACCAAGCCCTGCCCTCTGTTAGTCAAACAGCCAGTTCCTCTGTTAGTCAAACAGCCAGTTCCTCTGTTAGTCAAACAGCCAGTTCCTCTGTTAGTCAAACACCAAGCCCTCTGTTAGGCAAACACCAAGCCCTGCCCTCTCTTAGTCAAACAGCCAGTTCCTCTGTTAGTCAAACAGCCAATTCCTCTGTTAGTCAAACACCAAGCCCTGCCCTCTGTTAGTCAAACAGCCTGTTCCTCTGTTAGTCAAACACCAAGCCCTGCCCTCTGTTAGTCAAACAGCCAGTTCCTCTGTTAGTCAAACAGCCAGTTCCTCTGTTAGTCAAACACCAAGCCCTGCCCTCTCTTAGTCAAACAGCCAGTTCCTCTGTTAGTCAAACAGCCAATTCCTCTGTTAGTCAAACAGCCAGTTCCTCGTACTGGAGATTCACTCTGGATGCAGTCAACAGCTGTTTCCAAACAAGAATTACACAGCTTTCCACTTTGATTCTTAATATGAATATAAATCCACATTTTCTATATTACTCTTATTAGTTGTGTGTAACTTGCTCTCTGCCAACGCTAGTCAGTTGGTTTTAGCAAGTTGCAAATGTGCAGCTTGTGTGGTAGCCCCTAATGCTAATCAGTAGCGTGTAAATCTTGCTAGCAAACTTTCGCTCTAATACAGGCTGGTACCAGTGGTGGAGTATATCAGCATCGTGCAACAAATTGTTCTTTATCAAAGAGGAAAAGGTGAAGAATATATATATTTTTTTATTTGTCTAAGTGTACCTACAGAGCTGTAAACTATCAGGCATTGGTCGTGAGACAATTGAGCCTCTTCTCACGCCACAGCTCTTAGTGCTTTGGAAAGTATTCAGCCCCCTTGATTTTTTCCTAATTTTGTTAGGTCATAGCCTTATTCTAAAATGGATGAAATTGTTTTTTTCCCTTCCCTCATCAATCTACACACAATACCCCATAATTACAAAGCAAAAACAGGTTTTTAGAAAATGTTTAACATGTATTTAAAAAAAAATGATATCACATTTACATATGTATTCAGACCCTTTACTCAGTGCTTTGTCGAAGCACCTTTGGCAGCGATTACACCCTTGAGTCTTGGGTATGACACTACAAGTTTGGCACACCTGTATTTGGGAAGTTTCTCCCATTCTTCTCTGCAGATCCTCTCAAGCTCTGTCAGGTTGGATGGGGAGCGTCGCTGCACAGCTATTTTCAGGTTTCTCTAGAGATGTTCGATCGGGTTCAAGTCATGGCTCTAGCCGGGCCACTCAAGGACATTCAGACTTGTCCAGAAGCCACTCCTGCGTTGTCTTGGCTGTGTGCTTAGGATTGTTGTCCTGTTGGAAGGGGAACCTGCGGCCCAGTCTGAGGTCCTGAGCACTGGAGCAGGTCTTCATCAAGGATCTCTCTGTACTTTGATCAGTTCATCATTCTCTCAATCCTGGCTAGTCTCCCAGTACCTGAAGCTGAAAAACATCCCCACAGCATGATGCTGCCACCACCATGCTTCACCGTAGGGATGGTGCCACGTTTCCTCCAGACCTGACGCTTGGCATTCACGCCAAACAGTTAATTATTGGTTTCATCAGACCAAAGAATCTTGTTTCTCATGGTCTGAGAGTCCTTTAGGTGCCTTTTGGCAAACTCCACAGAGGAGTGGCTTCCATCTGGCCATTCTACCATAAAGGCCTCATTGGCAGAGTTCTGCAGAGATGGTTGTCCTTCTGGAAGGTTCTCCCATCTCCACAGAGGAACTCTGGAGCTCTGTCAGAGTGACCATTGGGTTCTTGGTCACCTCCCTGGCCCTTCTCCCCCGATTTCTCAGTTTGTCCGTGCGGCCAGCTCTACGAAGAGTCTTGGTGGTTCCAAACTTCTTCCATTTAAGAATGATGAAGGCCCATGTTTTCTTGGTGACCTTCAATATTGCAGAAATGTTTTGCTACCCTTCCCCAGATCTGTGCCTCGGCACAATCCTGTCTCTAAGCTCTATGGACAATTCCTTCGACCTGATGGCTTGGTTTATGATCTGACATGTACTGTCAACTGTGGGACCTTATACAGACAGGCGTGTGCCTTTCCAAATCATGTCCAATCAATTGAATTGACCACAGGTGGATTCCAATCAATTTGTAGAAACATCTCAAGGATGATCAATGGAAACAGAATGCAACTGATCTCAATTTTGAGTCTCATAGCAAAGGGTCTGAATACTTATGGAAGTAAGGTATTTCTGTTTTTTTAGTTTTAATACATTTGCAAAAATGTCTAAAAACCTGTTTTCGCTTTGTCTTCATAGGGTGTGTACATAGGGTGTGCATATTGTGTGTAGATTGATGAGAAATCATTTTTATTTAATCGATTGTTGGAGAAGGCTGTAACATAACAAAATGTGTAAAAAGGGAAGTGGAAATACTTCAATTTGTCACCACGAGGGGAACCTCTATTATTGTCCTGTCTTGCCACAGCACTGTGAACATTTGGCACATTGAATAATAGTACTGGTCTAGTTGTGTTCGGGATTAAGGGGATTGGATGCATGTTTTAAAGAAACGCACCTCAAGATTAGAGTGGAGCTGAATGGAGAGAGAGAACGTTCTCCGCTGAGTTTATGGAACTGTAAAAAAGAGTAGCACATTAGTTCAGTTTTATGTACAACGTTATCAACAAAATGAGGTTGCTGTTACTCCCCTCCCAATTGCAAGAAGGCAGTCTTTTGACAGCATGTACTAAAAGTCCATTTAATCCACACTTGCATTCGTCCCCTCATTTGGTAATGGGCATAATGTTGTGACAACGAAAAGGCAGCAGACAGTCTTACATTATGTTTTAGCAGGGACATTTGAAATGGTGACCTGATTTGGAACTATGAAAATTATTTCGTCCAACAGATACACCCAATAGTGTAAATTTGATTCTAGAGGGGGGACAATAAATACATCAATACTTTGGTTAGGGAGTAGGGGAAGATGTATGTCATCTTGTCTTCAGGAGATTTTATTATTTATTTTGTTTATTTAGTCTGGTCAGTAGAACGATTCTCATTATGAACAATGGGCAAAAATATTGGGTAAATACTGTGCTTGTCAGCAAGAACACTGCTGTTATTCCCCACACTTATTTTAGTATTCCACATAATAATCACATATTTGAAGTCTGATATAGGCCTACTTGTGTCTTTGGAAATTAATTATCAGACTATACGTTTTTGCAGCCATTCATGGACCGTTTTTAACAAGTCAAACAACTAAGCATTGGATATTAAATGCTCCAGGAATAAAATATATATATTTTTTTGACATTTTACTATGGTGCACATGCTAGACAGAAATGGTAGGAGGACTCACAACTCATAAATACATCATATTTTGTCTATGTAAAGTAAGATCTTAAACTTGTAGGCATAAACCACCTGAATATTGATATTCATTCGATTTTTGTTGAAGGTCGGGTGATTTTGAGAAATGAATTGTTATAACAAGAACATTTTCAAACACCCATCACCTGGGAAACATAGCTCAGGGGTGGCCAACCCTCCTGGAGAGCAAGCAGGATTTTCTTCCAGCCCTATTTTAAAGAGATAGTTCACCCAGTCCATGGCCAAGGAGACTGAACTCTACAACTTGGTTAGTCACTGCCAATTAGCTTGAAAACAGTAACCATCTAGGGGTTGTGCCAGGGGCAATGAAATTCAAAGCTCACTCCAAGCTTTCAAATGTTGGCAGCCCTGGGTTACCTGTCACGTGTTCTCCCTCTCCGGCCTCTAGGTCACCAGGCTGATCTTTAAGGTGCACACCTGTCACCAGCGTTACGCACATCAGCACCTCATGACACTCACCTGGACTCCATCACCTCCTTGATTACCTGCCCTTTATATGTCCCTCCCTTTGGTTTCTTCCCCAGTCGTCATTGTTTCTGTATCATGTTGGTGCGCTGTTCGTGGTTATTGTAGTGTTCGTTTATTTATTAAATCTATTCACTCCCTGAACTTTGCTTCCTGACTCTCAGCGGACATCGTTATAGAATGACGATTCAACAATGGGAAGCATCAGGTAGTGTTGTTTTGTTTCTGTGTTGGAGGTGATGTCGGGTCCGCGTGTTGGAGCTGGAGCTACCCGGGAGGCCTCAATGGGTTCTATAGGCTCCCATGTCTCAGCTGGGTGAACAGGTTCCCGTGCCTCGACTCAGGCAACCAGGGAGGTCTCAGCCGGCTCATCAGGCTCTCACTCTTCAGCCGGTTCATCAGGTTTCTGCGTCTCAGCGGAGGCGACCGCTCCGCTCCTGATCCCCGGGATCGTCCCTTTGGATGGCGTCCTGCGGCTGGAGCCGAACGTGCCGGGGAGGGGGTACTTAACGTATGCTCTCTCACCAGGAACTCTGGGTCGCCATGCTCCTGCATCCTAGCCAGATTGACAGGTTTCCCGCGCCTCAACAGAGGTGACCGGTCTGCTCCTGATCCCCGGGATCATCATCTTGGTCGGCATCCTGCGACTGGAGCCGTGCATCAGGGAGGAGTGCTGTCATGTGTGCTCCCTCTCCGGGCTCCAGGTCACCAGGCTGCTCGTTATGGGGAACACCTGTCACCAGCGTTACGCGCATCAGCGCCTCATGACACTCACCTGGACTCCATCACCTCCTTGATTACCTGCCCTTTATATGTCCCTCCCTTTGGTTTCTTCCCCAGTCGTCATTGTTTCTGTATCATGTTGGTGCGCTGTTCGTGGTTATTGTTGTGTTCGTTTATTTATTAAATCTATTCACTCCCTGAACTTTGTGTCCCGACTCTCAGCGTGCATCGTTACATTACCTATCTATTTAAATCTAAGGGTCCCACGGGAAACATTAATCAACACTTTGGATCCTACTCTGTTACAGCCATCTCTGGTCATCTTACATTAGTTGTCATGCCAAACAAAACTGCATTCCAAATGCCCACTGCATTCCAACCATAAAAATGCACTGATCATTCATTCTCTATAATCTAACAGTTTAACCAAGGGTTTTGATCAGTAACTACAGGTAATATCTGGAGAAAAAACATGTTTTTACCATATCAGGGAGCTTTAACACATGCACACATGTGCATTGTTTGTGACGGGAGCTTGTGAGCAATCTTCTCTTTTGGATTCAGTGTGGTTCTCATTCTAGGGGGTGGAATTAAACCTGACTATAACTTAATCCCTGTGTAATTCCCTCTGTCCCATTTTATGGAGCCGGGAGGGGTGAGGTGACTACCCCAGCAGTGAATGCGGAACTGCACACAAAGAGAGACCAAACTGGCCCATACAAATGCCCAGTAGTGGCCTAACGCACCAGAAAATCTCTTCAACACCCTAGCTGGACTTTGGATGATGTTCATATCAAATTGTGATGAAGGTAATTGATTACAGGGTTTTTATTTGTCATTTGAATTACAGCAAAAGGATCTTATCCTATGTTATCCTTAAAACTCTCCTAAATCCTCCAGTTATGTCACGCTAAGCCCGGTTGAAACAGTCGCCAATCGAACTAGCGCTAATCAGCTTAGCCCACTGTAAATAGGCAAATAATATTTGATGATTCATTGACCCCCTTGGTTGTGCTGCCAAGAGGCCTTGTACACACAGAAGGAAAAACGTCCCATCAGCTCAAATGTCAAAAAATGATTTGGAAATAAGTAGTGAAATAGTTTGCTTCTCATACATGTTCCTGAATATGACAAATTGTTTTGCCGGAAACGGGGAGTTGCAAATCCACCCGTCTATTTTTGCAAACACGCACTCCATTGTAATTGAAGTCCTGTAGCCAGGGAAGTTCCTTTTCCAGCCCTAATTTGTTCTCTTAAACAGTATTGATTTTCATTCGGTCAATAAAACGCTGCGAAATCATTTAAAAAAAAATTTGATTTGCTCTTAGAGGGGAGAACGAACAGGAGTGATTATTCAATATTAAGCATTAGACGTGCCGAGATGTTTCGCAGCTTTTATAACGTTCATAATATTAGCTGCTGATGCAAGTAATGGGCTGTCACTCCTGTGCTAAGGCCTGGAGAGAGTGTTATGCCACTGAAGCATGTTTGAACTAAAGTGGCAAACGGAGGAAGTAAAATCCATTATGTTTCTGTACGACCAGTGAAATTGGCTCAGCTCTTTTGTGTTTTATGACCACAGGATGTTTATTCCTCCTCATTTTCTGTGATGTCATTCTCCTCTCCTAGACTTTCTGCTTGAAGGCCTTCTATCTTCTTCTTCTTCCAGTTTTATTTCTCTCTCTCTCGCCATCGATTGAAATTTACTCCACCAGCGCGATTTTATCAACTTGGTTGGATGCTTGACACTAGGGGAACAGAAATTGCCCGTCAAAAATAACCTTCATTTTGCAGATTCTTGGACCTCCTCAGGCCTAAGACCACATTTGACATCCCTCCCCTCTTTACACACACACACACACACACACACACACACACACACACACACACACACACACACACACACACACACACACACACACACACACACACACATACCATGCATCCCCCTCCCCAGTGGTGCCAGTTAGTGAAAGGGTCACATTCGTTAAGCATAATCTGTGTGGTAATTACACCCAGAGGACGCGTCCATTCTGGCTGGCTGGAGGCCATCTACCCTTCTCTCGTGTCGCTCTCCTACTCCTCTGTTTGTTGAGCTGCTCAGCCAGAAGAGAGCAGCCTTTTAAAGAACTGTTGACGTCTGGTTGTCTTTTTGCACCAGGGATCAGCTTATCTTGGCACTTTCTCCCCAGAATTGGTAGAAAATTAGATGATTCAAAAGTTTTGGCAAAGGTACACCTTGTTCCGACCAGGCAACACATGTACTGAAGATGTGACTCCACTCAGGGCCTGCAGTCAAGACATGATGAAAACCCTATCCACCGGATGTGTACCAAATTCACTAAAAGTGGCAATAATAAAGCCTCTCTTGAAAAAGCCAAACCTTGACCCAGAAAATATAAAACCTATTGGCCTATATCAAATCTACCATTCCTCCCCCCAAAAATTTGAAAAGCTGTTGCACGGCAACTCACTGCCCTCCTGAAGACTAACAATGTATGCAAAACTCTTCAGTCTGGTTTTAGACCCCATCATAGCACTGAGACTGCACTCGTGAAGGTGGTAAATTACCTTTTAATAATGGCGTCAGACCGAGGCTCCGTATCTGTCCTCGTGCTCCTAGACCTGAGTGCTGCTTTTGATACCATCGATCACCACATTCTTTTGGAGAGATTGGAAACCCAAATTGGTCTACAAGGACAAGTTTAGACCTGGTTTAGATCTTATCTGTTGGAAAGATATCAGTTTGTCTCTATGGATGGTTTGTCCTCTGACAAATCAACTGTAAATTTCGGTGTTCCTCATGGTTCCATTTTAGGACCTCTATTGTTTTCACTATATATGCGGATGATACACAGCTGTACATATCGATGAAACATGGTGAAGCCCCAAAATTGCCCTCCCTGGAAGCCCGTTTTTCAGACATAAGGAAGTGGATGGCAGCACATGTTTTACTTTTAAACTCAGACAAAACAGAGATGCTAGTTCTAGGTCCCAAGAAACAAAGAGATCTTCTGTTGGATCTGACAATTTATCAGTTGTACAGTCATCTCAAATAAAACTGTAAAGGACCGTGGCGTTATTCTGGACCCTGATATTTCTTTTGACGAACATATAAAGACTGTTTCAAGGACAGCCTTTTTCCATCTACGTAACATTGCAAAAATCAGAAACTTTCTGTCCAAAAATGATGCAGAAAAATTAATCCATGCTTTTGTCACTTCTAGATTAGACTACTGCAATGCTCTACTTTCCGGCTACTCGGGTAAAGCACTAAATAAACTCCAGTTAGTGCTTAACACGGCTGCTAGAATCTTGACTAGAACCAAAATATTTGATCATATTACTCCAGTGCTAGCCTCTACACTGGCTTCCTGTCAAGGCAAGGGCTGATTTCAAGGTTTTACTGCTAACCTACAAAGCATTACATGGGCTTGCTCCTACCTATCTCTCTGATTTGGTCCTGCCGTACATACCTACACATACGCTATGGTCACAAGACGCAGGCCTCCTAATTGTCCCTAGAATTTCTAAGCAAACAGCTGGAGGCAGGGCTTTCTCCTATAGAGCTACATTTTTAAGGAATGGTCTGCCTATCCATGTGAGAGACGCAGACTCGGTCTCGACCTTTAAGTCTTTATTGAAGACTCAGTAATTGAGTGTAGTCTGGCCCAGGGGCGTGAAGGTGAACGAAAAGGCACTGGAGCGACGAACCACCCTTGCTGTCTCTGCCTGGCCGGTTCCCCTCTCTCCACTGGGATTCTCTGCCTCCAACCCTATTATGGGGGCTGAGTCACTGGCTTACTGGTGCTCATCCATGCTGTCCCTAGGAGGGGTGCGTCACTTGAGTGGGTCTCGAGTCTCTGAAGTGATCTTCCTGTCCGGGTTGGCATGGGCTATAAACGGCCTTGTCTCAGGATTGTAGGTTGGTGGTTGAAGATATCCCTCTAGTGGTGTGGGGGCTGTGCTTTGGCAAAGTGGGTGGGGTTATATCCTGCCTACTTGGCCCTGTCCGGGGGTATAGTCTGACAGGGCCACAGTGTCTCCTGACCCCTCCTGTCTCAGCCTCCAGTAATTATGCTGCAATTGTTTATGTGTCTGTTATATCTGGAGTATTGCTCCTGGGTTATCCGGTGTCCTGTGTGAATTTAAGTATACTCCCTCTAATTCTCTCCCTCTCTCTCTCTCTTCTCTCTTCTCTCTGAGGACCTGAGCCCTAGGACCATGCCACGGGACTACCTGGCCTGATGACTCCTTGCTGCCCCCAGTCCACCTGGTCATGCTGCTGCTCCAGTTTCAACTGTTCTGCCTGCCGCTATGGAACCTTGACCTGTTCACCGGACATGCTACCTTGTTCCGGACCTGCTGTTTTCAACTCTCTCTCTCTACCTCACCTGCTGTCTCTAACTCAGAATGATCGGCTATGAAAAGCCAACTGACATTTACTCCTGAGGGGCTGACCTGTTGCACTTTGACTCTGCTGGTCATCTATGAATATTTGAACATCTTGGACATGTTCTGTTATAATCTACACCCGGCACAGCCATTAGAGGACTGGCCACCCCTCAGAGCCTGGTTCCTCTCTAGGTTTCTTCCTAGGGGCCTGCCTTTCTTGGGCGTTTTTCCTAGCCACCGTGCTTCTACATCTGCATTGCTTACTGTTTGGGGTTTTAGGCTGGGTTTCTGTATAGCACTTTGTGACAATGGCTGATGTAAAAAGGGCTTTATAAATACATTTGATTGATTGATTGTGGTCATCATGTTCCTCCCTCTGAGGGTATGCATGCTGTCATTACATGAAGTTTTTCACACACTCACATTGCTTTCATTCCTTTCAGATGATTGAGCAGTACAGTGAGGCTTTACATGCATGGCTCTAGGCGCCCGTCTTTCCTTAACCAGCTATTCAACAGCAGCCCTTCTCCCCGGTTGAACCCTCCACTCGCTCTTTTATCCTTCAGAAGTACTGCAAGAAAAACATTGGGGCATTATTGACCTCCTGGATGATATGTGGGTGGGGTTATATCGACTGAATCATTCTCCATTAGTCAGAGTACCTTTAAGCATGTCTCAGAATAAGCACCCACTCTGAGGTGTGAGCTGTCATTCGTAGACACACAGTACGTTGGTCACTAACTTGGGGAACGGTGGGACAGGGGCATTGTTGACCTTCGGATCAGTGGGACTGGGGCGGTCACTGACCTGGGGAACAGTGGGACGGGGGCGGTGTTGACCTCGGTGATCAACACTACATTGTGATTGAACCAGGAAGGAGTGCTCATCCACTCTTTATTTATAGACACTGGCCCCTCCCTCCCTTCCTCCCTGACCCCTCCCTACCTTCCTCCCTCACCCCTCCGTCCCTTCCTCCCTGACCCCTTCACTCCCTTCCTCCCTCCATTCCTTCCGCACTGACCCCTCCCTCCTTTCCTTCTCAGCCCGCTCCTTCCGATGATGTATTCAGTGTTCCCAAGACTTTGATCTGTGAGCGTAGAAGAAGGGAAGAAAAGAAGCGGGTCTTTTACAGTACCTCACTTTTACAGTACCTCACTTTTGCAGTACCTCACTTTTACAGTACCTCACTTTTGCAGTACCTCACTTTTACAGTACCTCACTTTTATAGTACCTCACTTTTGCAGTACCTCACTTTTGCAGTACCTCACTTTTACAGTACCTCACTTTTGCAGTACCTCACTTTTACAGTACCTCACTTTTACAGTACCTCACTTTTGCAGTACCTCACTTTTATAGTACCTCACTTTTGCAGTACCTCACTTTTACAGTACCTCACTTTTACAGTACCTCACTTTTGCAGTACCTCACTTTTGCAGTACCTCACTTTTGATGTTTTTTTTCATCTTCCCACTATGGGTGGCCATGTTATTCTCTCTTTCAGTCTCTTGTTTGTCTTGCAAATTCCCTCATCTTTTTTCTAACACGGTTGAGGTACAGCTGACATTTGCATCTGGAAACCACGCAATCGAACAAATTAAAAAATAAAATTGAAGCAGCCCCGTTCCTCTTGTGAATTACAGTAGCCCTGTAATTACGCCAGCATGAGAACTGTAATACTATTGAAAGTGAAGGGTGGCTGATTGCCCAACGTTGTACTGGAGATGCTGAATGGCAATTCCCTTCTCAGTATGGGTTTGTTCTTGGTGTTTCAATTATTATTTTCTTTGGATTTCAAGATCTCCTTCCCTTCTTTGTGCTCACTGCCTCAGACGTTGTCCTTTGTTTTCATAGACGGATGTCAGAGTGATTTTTATAGTTTCTTATACAGTATGCCTAGACCAGGAATGGTGAACTTTGATAGGGTGGAGGGGACACAAAAAAATCTGTATTCGTGAGGGGCCGCAGTTGCGCACAGTTAAGAGTTAATTTCATGCAATTCTTCACATTTTTCCATGGGGCGGAGAGAAGATTTTGCAATTTTATAACAAATTTCATGCAATTCTGCTCATAAGCTGATTTACAGCAAATTTCAGAGGAAATTCTAAATGGGGAATTGGGCCGCCAGTTGCCCATCCCTGTCCTAGACTGTGTTTTCCACCAGTTGCCCATCCCTGTCCTAGACTGTGTTTTCCACCAGTTGCCCATCCCTGTCATAGACTGTGTTTTCAACCAGTTGCCCATCCCTGTCCTAGACTGTGTTTTCCACCAGTTGCCCATCCCTGTCCTAGACTGTGTTTTCCACCAGTTGCCCATCCCTGTCCTAGACTGTGTTTTCCACCAGTTGCCCATCCCTGTCCTAGACTGTGTTTTCCACCAGTTGCCCATCCCTGTCCTAGATTGTGTTTTCCAACAGTTGCCCATCTCTGTCCTAGACTGTGTTTTCCGCCAGTTGCCCAGCTGTATTACTATGAATCTGCCAAAAATACACTTTGACAGGAAGTTTGAATTTTTAACGCAGTTTCTTTTCCATTTCAGAAACAGTAATGCCCAGTAGGTTAATTCAGTCTCAGCATGTAGATGATTTTCACTCTGCATCTGATACTTACAGTATAGGACAACAGTAAATTACCTGCTTTGTGCCTTAATCTCCACTCCAACTACCCATTGATTCAATGTCCTGCAGGTTGGGTAAGGGTGTCAGGTGACGTGATTAGACAATCCCCAGCCAACCCCAACAATATGGGAAATTACAACCAATCAGCTCCAATCCTACAACCTCCTTATATCCAACCCCTTCCGATCCAATCCCCATGTATCCGACCCCCTTTTATCCAACACCCTTGAATCCAACTCCCTTGTATCCAACCCCTTTGAATCCAACCCCCTTGAATCCACCCCCTTGTATACAACCCCCTTCGATCCAACCCCCTTGCCCCCCACATCCATTGTTACTTGTCAGTCTTAGCTGCATGTCAGCTATAGGTGTCATGTATGCAATGCACTACCTTTGTTTTTATACTCCTCACTACCTCTCTCTACACTACTGCATAAAAGGAGAGAGGGGCACTCAAATATCCCCTCTTTCAGTTCAATCTGACTATAGAATGAAAAGTAATGCATTTTTCCTGAGGACGACAGGGAAAGCACTTGTTTTTGTCAATACCATTGCTTTGCATTGTCATTCTTTCATCCTCTGCAGTCCTATAACCACTCCTGTATACCTCAAATAAGATGCCTTCTCCTTGACTGAATATCCTCAGCCCTTTTGGGTGCTATGAGAGCTTAGGGTACCCAGAACACACAGTGCTTCAGTACCGGTGGAGAACCCTGCATGTGGAAACGCTCTAGAAAGCTCCTGTGGTACTCTCGATGTTATCATTAGTACCTGGAGAGTAGGAGTCATTTGTCTCCTTAAAAAGATTACGTCTCTCCTATGGACACAAATTACACAGCAGATAAAAGTCATCCCTTCTGCATATGGAGGGATGAACAGAGGAGTGCGAGGGGAGGAGGGAGGACAAACTTCTCAGTGGACCGATTTTCTCTCTCTTTTTCCTCAATCATTTATTTACTCTGCTTTGTGCCACTGCTCCTGGAAGTGGGGGGGGGGGGGGGGGGGGGGGGTGTCTTGTCAGAAAGAAGTTCCTGCTTCTCCACTCCTCAGTTGAAAGATACAAGGCAGGCAGGAAATGAATGGTGTGTGCACATACTGAATATACCCCACTTCCGACTTACACACAGCACAGCCAGAAGGGGTGAAAAATGCAATTTAAGCTACTTTTGGCTTCATTGATTAGAGGTTGCCTATAACGATGCTGTCCATGTTTTATTGACAAGCCAAAGCCATGCATTCTGGGGCATTAATTATGACTAGGTTCTCTACCCAGTATACAGTACTATAGTGTATGATGATGATCAGCCCACTCTTACAACATGGTGCAGCATGGACCAAGTCTCCCGACATAACATTGCAATCCTATAGCATTCCATCCTGTCAGTGTCCCATCACCCACATTGTGTATTGCGGCCAGTTGTTGCTAACCCAAACTGACAAATGGGAGGAGGGCAAGTTGTTTTACACTACTAAGAAAATGAGTCCTATCATCCAAGCCTTGGGTCTGAATGAAGATAAAATGATCCAATCTATGGTAGCGACATCATAGAACCATGTGCTCTACTGATGTGAGTGTTTTAGGTGTTGCTATGGATTTTGCTATAGGTGTTGCTATGGGTGTTGCTATGGATTGTGCTATTGGTTGTTGCTACGGATTTTGCTATTGATTTTGCTATGGGTGTTGCTATGGGTGTTGCTATAGATTGTATTACAGTACTCAGGCTAACGTCGCTCGCCCAGGTTATGTGAATAGAGAAAGATTTGTAAAGCAAGGCTATCCGACCATTCACACCATATCACTAGATTCAGAAAGTATGATTGAGGTTTTGTGGGATGCTCCACTTTGAGCCTCATAGCAAATTAAATGACTGTACTGTACCTCCAGAATTCATTGAGTCAGGTCTGGCTGGATTGGGAGCCTTGGCTATTCTCATTAGTTCCATTCATTACCCATTTGAGTCAAGTCTAATGCATCCTACCCTCTCCCCTCCATAGTAATCCTCAGATTGGATTTGAGTGATCAGTGGGCTGCAGTGCACTCTGGGACAGAGGGAGCATATTGAGCCTCTCAACAACTTAGTTTTGACTGGTCTGTCAACATTCTGGGAATGGAAATGACCCATGATTCCTGGCTGACACCAAACTTAAAGTCCTCCTGGCTTTAGAGTCTAGAGAGGGTGTTTGATGTTGTCAGCACAATGTGTTGATAATGATGTAGGCTATGCTCCCGAGTGGCGCAGCTGCATCTCAGTGCAAGGGGCGTCACTGCAGTCCCTGGTTTGAATCCAGGCTGCATCTCAGTGCAAGGGGCGTCACGGGCGGCGCACAATTGGCCCAGCGTCGTCCGGGTTTGTCCGGGGTAGACCGATATAATAAGAATTAGTTCTTAACTGACTTGCCTGGTTAAATATAAATTGGTCCTCCTCTGTGTCTTTCTCCCTCAAATATCCACATGTACAGCCACACACAGCCGCCCCATTCCAAACAAAAAGAGATACCCCCCCAGGAAAAAGTTGACAGTACCTATCAAAGCTTGGTACATTTCTGGGCAAATATTGCACCAACAAAGGGAGTACTGTGGGTCACAACTCTCCCTTGCTGAGTTGCGTCAGGCAGCCTAGTATGTTCATACAATTGTAATGAATGCACTTTAAAAAGATAGACTCAGCTAAATTAGGTTGCCATGAGCAAATATATAGCTATTGAGCTGAGCAAGATGCAAGACTTCGCTCTCACACACAGTATCTGCGCATGTGCACGGGTTCGCTTCATACTGTTACAGCATGGTAGCCACGGGATCAAAAGAGAGGAAAAGTTGAGCCTTGCGCTTCAATGATTGTAGTTGTTGCGGAAAATAACCCACTATGCTGTTTACTTTGTGTATCTACATCATATTGCTGTGTCTACATTTAAAGGCAGAGTGCAGTCAAACACGTTTTACATTTCCACACTATGAGGTTTCAATAGTACTGTGAAATTGTGAACATTTCAGCCTGTTTTGGTGGGATGTAGTTTTGGCCTGCCTTGTGACATCACTTGGCGGTAAATTAGTTGATTGACCAATAAGAGCGTTCCAAAACTCTCTGCCAATAACGGATAGTTTTCTGTATTCACCTCCCCACTCCAAGACAGTCCTAACAACATTCTTGCTTGAGAAATTGCTCTTTGCTAAGAAGCTTTGACATCAAAATGGCGCTGACGATGGTAGCTCTGTCGCTAGCTCCCAGACAACTTTGCAGGCTTTTTAGAAACAAGACTACACGAGACACAGGACTTATTTGAAGTGTTTCTAAAAATCCCCTATGGGAAAAATTAGTGGTAGAAAAATAATTGGAACCATTTCCCTGTTTGACCGTTAGGTTTTATGGGTATTATGACTCAAATTGTGGTACTCTATAGAGGGTTCATAATATCATATTTGCTGGACCTTTTAAACCTGCTCTAAACTGTATGTGATGAATACCTTTGGTTTAGATTTTTTCTTTTTGACTATTCAATTAAAACATGTCAGTAAAGTAGTTAATTAATACCCAGAAATGATTAGATATTGAGATTTAAAAAAGCTGTATTGGACCTTTAAGATAATGTGTTTATGCATTTTAGGTGTCTGCCATAGAGGTGCAGTCCAGGTAGTCTGACAGAGAATACTGTGACGACTCTCCCACTCTGTCTGCCGTATTCTGTCTTTGTTCTTGTTTCCTTATTAGGATGCCGGTGGGCGGAGTTGGGAGGGTCGTCAGCTTCATGGGAAACACCTGGGCCAGGTGTCTCCCAGGATAAATAGACCTCTTCCACATTCATGGAGGAGACTCTCTCCATGCAGACACCTTTGTAGATTGTGTTGTGGTTCTTGGTGGCCTTTTGTTTGTTTGCTTTGGCACCTTTCAACACCCTGCATTATCACATTCATGCATGCAAAACACTCACTTACACTACTGATAACTGATTACACACACATTTTCCTTAGTTGCTTTAGTTAATAAATATATATTTTGTTACTCCTTATCTCCACGTTGTCTCCCTTTGTTACGGGCTTTGAGCCGATTCGTGACAATACCCATAGTGGGGCCACGTCAACCTCATCAGCCATAAATAGAGAAAACTGGAGACCGATCTTTGCATTAAGGGACTATCAGTGTGCCATTTAAATGCTTCCCCCTTTTTGCCATGATAACATTTACTGCGACGTCTGTTTGAGTTCTCTACTCTGGTAACGTCTGGTAACGTGTGGGTTTTGGACGATCAGTCAATCAATCAATCAAATGAATTTATAAAGCCCATTTAAAATCAGCCAATGTCACAAAGTGCTATACAGAAATACAGGTCAGCACTTCAGGAGTAAATGTCAGGTACTGTAGCACGTCCAGGTGTGTGTGTGTGTATATATATATATATATATATATATATATATATATATATATATATAGAGAGAGCGAGAGAGAGAGAGAGAGGTTGATGGATCCTGGGGCAGAAGAGAGAAAGAGAGAGAGGTTGTGGTAGATGGGTCCTGGGGCAGGAGAGAGAGGTTGTGGTAGATGGGTCCTGGGGCAAGAGAGAGGTGTGGTAGATGCGTCCTGGTCGCAGGAGAGAGAGAGAGGTTGATGGGTCCTGGGACAGAAGAGAGAAAGAGAGAGAGGTTGATGGATCCTGGGGCAGAAGAGGGAAAGAGAGAGAGGTTGTGGTAGATGGGTCCTGGGGCAGGAGAGAGAGGTTGTGGTAGATGGGTCCTGGGGCAGGAGAGAGGTTGTGGTAGATGGGTCCTGGGGCAGGAGAGAGAGGTTGTGGTAGGTGGGTCCTGGTCGCAGGAGAGAAAGAGGTTGATGGGTCCTGGGGCAGAAGAGAGAAAGAGAGAGAGGTTGATGGATCCTGGGGCAGAAGAGGGAAAGAGAGAGAGGTTGTGGTAGATGGGTCCTGGGGCAGGAGAGAGAGGTTGTGGTAGATGGGTCCTGGTCGCAGGAGAGAGAGGTTGTGGTAGATGGGTCCTGGGGCAGGAGAGAGAGGTTGTGGTAGGTGGGTCCTGGTCGCAGGAGAGAAAGAGGTTGATGGGTCCTGGGGCAGAAGAGAGAGAGAGAGTTTGATGAATACTAGGGCAGGAGAGAGAGAGAGGTTGATGGGTCCTGGGGCAGGAGAGAGAGGTTGTGGTAGGTGGGTCCTGGTCGCAGGAGAGAGAGAGGTTGATGGGTCCTGGGGCAGAAGAGAAAGAGAGAGTTTGATGAATACTAGGGGCAGGAGAGAGAGAGAGAGGTTGATGGGTCCTGGGGCAGAAGAGCGAGAGAGAGAGAGGTTGATGGGTCCTGGGGCAGAAGAGCGAGAGAGAGAGAGGTTGATGGGTCCTGGGCAGGAGAGAGAGAGAGAGGTTGATGGGTCTGGGGCAGAAGAGCGAGAGAGAGCAGGAACAGATATCTCACTGTTACGACTTCCCTAACATGAGTCAGTCTGATCACACTTCTTCAAACGGTCCTGCAGACGAGGATACTCCCCCCCCCCCCCCCCCCCCCCCCCCAAGCACTGAACACACCCAGGTCCCACAACTGCACTGATCCTCCATCATTGAGAGGGATACATTCACAGAGCTGGAGAGACACATGGTGGAGCTGAGAGATCTAGTTCACACAATACAGACAGAAAAACCCCACAAAACAGACCAGCACAACACCCCCCCCCCCCCCCCCCCCCCAAGCACTGAACACACCCAGGTCCCACAACTGCACTGATCCTCCATCATTGAGAGGGATACATTCACAGAGCTGGAGAGACACATGGTGGAGCTGAGAGATCTAGTTCACACAATACAGACAGAAAAACCCCACAAAACAGACCAGCACAACACCCCCCCCCCCCCACCCCAACAAGACCCAGAGGGCAGAAGGTGGAGATTAATGACTGTCTGAAAGAGATGGCTGCTCTACGGACTGAGGTGAGAGAACTTTAAGAGGCACACATGGCACTGAATGAAGAGGCGAGAAACCTGAGATGTGACAGAGAGCAGGACACTCCCCCAGAGAAGCCAGCAGAACAGCCCACCTCAGACCCGGACCACACACAACATAGGACACACAACACAGGACCCACCAACCCAACAGACCCCACCCCTCCTAACAGTCCCCCTGTCAGCTCCCCTGATAACTCTCTTGACAACACACACACATCCACTGAGGACACACAAAAGCCAGAGATTGTGTTCCTCATTGACTCAAATGACAAATACATTCAAGAGGATAAACTTTTCACAAACACAAAGAGGCTAAATTCTGGTGCCCAAACACAAGGCATGCCCAGGAGCTGTTGTCAGAGGCAGACTAGGGTCTCAAGCCACATAATAATTCACACAGGCACAATGACCTGAGGGCCCAGCAGGAAAGGGTGGCCACAGCACTCAAGGGAGTGATTGAAAAAGCTTCTTCCACTTTCCCCAACACACAAGTGGTTATTTCCAAAGTGCTACCACGAATAGACTTTCACCCTGCCACCATACTACGGGTGAATGCAAGCATTTCACAAAACTGTGCCTCAAAACCTAATGTCTACCTGGCCCACCACTCCACCCTGGACTTGAACAGCCATTACGACCAGGTCCACCTCTACAAGGCAGCAATTCCATATTTTGCCAGGAACCTGAAGGACGTCACCCTCAACCGTTGCCCCAGCACCTCTCATAGGAGGACACCCCCCTCAGACCTGCACCGAGAGAACCCATGCCAAGTGGACCTACACCAGACTACAGCATCACCAGCCACACCCCAACCACCCCAAGCAAACCCTGGCATCACTCTATATAGGCCCCCCAATATCATACCTATGCCCCTTCTGCCCACCCCATGCCCCCTGTCACTGCAGCAAGGACCTCAACATAACAGCAGGACATATGCCCAGGCCGTGAGCAGAGCAACAGAACCAACCCCCACTATTACACCCACCCAAGCCCCATCCTGCGACCTAAGAGGTATGTGACAGATGCTCAACATGCTCTGCTCACACCTACTGTGATGGTCCGGGCCTAAACCACACAAAACAACACTAGACACTATGGAACACAGAGCTTTTACTATCTCATCCTGGAATTTACAAGGTCTGAGATCCTCAGCCTTTGGCCTAAAGAGCAGGAACCCAGACTAAAGAGCAAGAACCCAGATCAAATACAAATCTTAGAATGAACTATTAAAGACTACCAGAACACACTGGATTCTCCAATTACATTGAATGAACTACAGGACAAAATACAAATCCTAAAACCCGAAAAGGCCTGTGGTATTGATGGTATCCTCAATGAAATGATCAAATATACATACCACAAATTCCAATTGGCAATACTTCAATTCTTTAACATCATCCTCAGCTCTGGCATACTCCCCAATATGTTGAACCAAGGACTGATCACCCCAATCCACAAAAGTGGGCCTGCACGAGGGTCTGCTGTACAAACTGATGGAAAGTGGTGTTGGGGGATAAACATTATAAAATCTATGTACACAAACAACAAGTGTGCGGTTAAAATTGGCAAAAACACACATTGCTTTCCACAGGGCCGTGGGGTGAGAAAGGGATGCAGCTGAAGACCCACCCTCTTCAACATATATATAAAAAATTGGCGAGGGCACGAGAATAGTCTGCATCACCCTACTAGAATCTGAAGTCAAATGTCTATTGTTTGCTGATGACCTGGTGCTTCTGTCCCTACCAAGGAGGGCCTACAGCAGCACATAGTACTTCTGCACTGATTATGTAAGACCTGGGCCCTGACAGACCTGGGCCCTGACAGACCTGGGCCCTGACAGACCTGGGCCCTGACAGACCTGGGCCCTATCAGACCTGGGCCCTGACAGACCTGGGCCCTGACAGACTTGGGCCCTGACAGACCTGGGCCCTATCAGACCTGGGCCCTGACAGACCTGGGCCCTGCCAGACCTGGGCCCTGACAGTAAATCTCAGTAAGACAAAAATAATGGTGTTCCAAAAAAGGTCCAGTTGCCAGGACCACGAATACATATTCCATCTAGACACCGTTGCCCTAGAGCACACAAAGAACTATACATACCTTGGCCTAAACATCAGCGCCACAGGTAACTTCCACAAAGCTGTGAATGAGCTGACAAGGCAAGAAGGGCCTTCTATGCCATCAAAGGGAACATAACATTTGACACACCAATTAAGATCTGGCTAAAAATACTTGAATCAGTTATAGAATGGATGGGGATGGGGCCACAGTGTCTCCCGATCCCTCCTGTCTCAGCCTCCAGTATTTATGCTGCAGTAGTTTATGTGTCGGGGGGCTAGGGTCAATCTGTTATATCTGGAGTATTTCTCCTGTCTTTTCCGGTGTCCTGTGTGAATTTAAGTATGCTCTCTCTAATTTTCTCTCTAATTCTCTCTCTCTTTCTCTCTCTCTCTCTTTCGGAGGACCTGAGCCCTAGGACCATGCCTCAGGACTACCTGGCATGATGTCCCCAGTCCACCTGGCCGTGCTGCTGCGCCTGTTTCAACTGTTCTGCCTGCGGCTATGAAACCCTGACCTGTTCACCGGACGTGCTACCTGTCCCAGACCTGCTGTTTTCAACTCTCTAGAGACAGCAGGAGCGGTAGAGATACTCTGAAGGATCGACTATGAAATGCCAACTGACATTTACTCCTGAGGTGCTGACCTCCTGAGGTGCTGACCTGTTGCACCCTCGACAACCACTGTGATTATTATTATTTGACCCTGCTATTTGACCCTGCTGTTCTGTTATAATCTCCACCCGGCACAGCCATTAGAGGACTGGCCACCCCTCAGAGCCTGGTTCCTCTCTAGGTTTCTTCCTAGGTTCCTGCCTTTCTAGGGAGTTTTTCCTAGCCACTGTGCTTCTACACCTGCATTGCTTGCTGTTTGGGGTTTTAGGCTTGTTTTCTGTACAGCACTTTGAGACTCCAGCTGATGTAAGAAGGGCTTTATAAATACATTTGATTTGATTTGATTTGATAGAACCCATTGCCCTTTATGGTTGTGAGGTCTGGGGTCCGCTCACCAACCAAGAATTCACAAAATGGGACAAACACCAAATTGAGACTCTGCATGCAGAATTTGGTAGAACACCAAATAATGCATGCAGAGCAGAATTAGGCCGATACCCGCTAATGATCAAAATCTAGAAAAGAGCTGTTAAATTTTACAACCACCTAAAAATAATCGATTCCCAAACCTTCCATAACAAAGCCATCACCTACAGAGAAATTAACCTGGAGAAGAGCCCCCTAAGCAAGCTGGTCCTGGGGCTCTGTTCACAAACACAAACAGACCCCACAGAGCCCCAGGACTGCAACACAATTAGACGAAACCAAATCATGAGAAAACTAAAAGGGAATTACTTGGCACATTGGAAAGAATTAACAAAAAAATAGAGCAAACTAGAATGCTATTTGGCCCTAAACAGAGAGTACACAGCGGCAGAATACCTGACCACTGTGACTGACCCAAAATAAAGGAAATCTTTGACTATGTACAGATAGCATGGCCTGGAGCCCTGAGAAAGGCAGCCGAAGGCAGACCTGGCTCTCAAGAGAAGACAGGCTATGTGCACACAAACTGAGGTGGAAACTGAGCTGCACTTCCTAACCTCCTGCCAAATGAATAACCATATTAGAGACACATTTCAGATTACACAGATAATAAACAACAGTGGAATAAACAAAACATGTTCAGTAAACTTACAAAAGTTCCAAAAGAATAAAGACATTTCAAATGTCATATTATGTATATATACAGTGTTGTAATGATGTGCAAATATCAGGGAAAATAAATAAACCTAAATATAGGTTGTATTTACAATGGTGTTTGTTCTTCGCTGATTACCCTTTTCTTGTGTCAACAGGTCACAAATCTTGCTGCTGTGATTGCACAATGTGGTATTTCACACAATAGATACGGAAATGTATCCAAATATTGATTTGTTTTCGAATTCTTTGTGGGTCTATTTCACTTGCTTTGGCAATGTTTCCCATGCCAAGAAAGCCCTTGAGAGAGAGAGAGAGATTGGTCCTGGGGCAGAAGAGAGAGAGAGAGAGAGAGAGATTGGTCCTGGTGCAGAAGAGAGAGAGAGAGAGAGAGAGAGAGAGAGAGAGAGAGAGAGAGAGAGAGAGAGAGAGAGAGAGAGAGAGAGAGAGAGAGAGAGAGAGAGAGAGAGAGAGAGAGAGAGAGAGGCAGAGAGAGAGAGAGAGAGAGAGAGAGAGAGAGAGAGAGAGAGAGAGAGAGAGAGAGAGAGAGAGAGAGAGAGAGAGAGCAGAGAGAGAGAGAGAGAGAGAGAGAGAGAGAGAGAGAGAGAGAGAGAGAGAGAGAGAGAGAGAGAGAGAGAGAGAGAGAGAGAGGCAGAGAGAGAGAGAGAGAGAGACAGAGACAGAGAGAGAGAGAGACAGATGGGTGTCTGGGGATGAAAAGGGTGAATCTAGGGATACATTTTTTATGAAATACATTTTTACATTAATTGTAAACAGGTGTAGACTAACAGTAAAATGCTTACTTACGGGCGCTTCCCAACAACGCAGAGAGAAAAACATAGAAACATAATAATAAAATGAGGAATAAATACACAATGATTAACAATAACTTGGCTATATATGTAACGTCTGCTTCCAACTCACACTCTCAAACACATAGAACCCCTGAACGCAGCTCACTTTCCAGATCACACTCTCAAACACATAGAACCCCTGAACGCAGCTCACTCTCCAGATCCGTGTCACCTGAATTCTGATCACCTGTTCACACACCTGTATGTCATTATCACACGCCATTTAGTTCAGTTCTTTGCACCATCATTGTGAGGTATTGTTTGTTTTGTCACACACTTCTATTCGGAGCTCTGCTACTAACCTTTTCCCTGCCTGTACTGTTGCCTTTTGGACCCCCTGTGTATGACCTTCTGCCTGCCCCTGGACCCAGCTACCTGCCTCCTCCTGTGGTTCTTTAGAAATCAACACCTGCTGTGCCCTGCGCTTGAGACCAGCTCTCTGTCTCCCATTGTGTTCATTACAATATACAGTGCATTCAGAAAGTATTCACACTCCTTGACTTTTTCCACATTTTGTTGCGTTGCAACCTGAATTTAAAACTGATTAAATTGAGATTTTGTGTCACGGGTCAACACACAATACCCCATAATGTCAGAGTGGAATTGTGCATCTTGAAATTAATAAAACATTTAAAGCTGAAATTTCTTGAGTCAATAGTTATTCAACCCCTTTGCTATGGCAAGCCTAAATAATTTCAGCAGTAAAAATGTGCAAGTCACATAATCACATAATGGTGTATTGTAAATATGTTGTAATAATGTGTTGGCAAGTGTAATGATATTAACTGTATGTACATTTCTGGACACCAGGGAGAGTAGCTGCTGCCTTGGCAGCATCTGATGGGGATCTATAATAAATACAAATACAAATAATGCATGGGCTCACTCTGTGTGCGATAATAGTGTTTAAAACCTGTTTGGGATAGGGGGCAGCATTTTCACGTTCGGATGAAAAGCGTGCCCAGAGTAAACTTCTTGCTACTCTGTCCCAGTTGCTAATATATGCATATTATTAGTAGTATTGGATAGAAAACACTCTGAAGTTTCTAAAACTGTTTGAATGATGTCTGTGTAGTTGGCTACAATTTAAACATCATCCTCCTGAAAAGGCAAATCTTTTTTTTTTTACGAGAAGGGTATAATATTTATGGACATTGTAAAAAATAATGGTAAAACTATGTCACACAAGCAACTAACAACAGTGTATGGCAGTGTATGCGCAATACAAAATCATAACTACAAAATCTCATTGTGGTTCTGCCACAAAATTGGAAGAGACAATTACTTAAAGAAGAAATTAAAGAATTGGTCTGTTTGACACCCATTAAAAATCCTACATAGCTTAAAATGGTCAGCCTTGTGCAGACTCTGTCACAAGGAAACAGAATCAATAGAACATATTTTCTGGTCCTGTCCATCGGTGGATCGCTTTTGGAGTCAGGTCCTGGAATGGAATGTCATAATATCAGGGTTCAGCTGGAGTCAGGTCCTGGAATGGAATGTCATAATATCAGGGTTCAGCTGGAGTCAGGTCCTGGAATGGAATGTCATAATATCAGGGTTCAGCTGGAGTCAGGTCTTGGAATGGAATGTCATAATATCAGGGTTCAGCTGGAGTCAGGTCCTGGAATGGAATGTCATAATATCAGGGTTCAGCTGGACTCAGGTCCTGGAATGGAATGTCATAATATCAGGGTTCAGCTGGAGTCAGGTCCTGGAATGGAATGTCATAATATCAGGGTTCAGCTGGAGTCAGGTCCTGGAATGGAATGTCATAATATCAGGGTTCAGCTGGAGTCAGGTCCTGGAATGGAATGTCATAATATCAGGGTTCAGCTGGAGTCAGGTCTTGGAATGGAATGTCAGGACCTGCAAACTATATTGTTAAGGGATTTCGCAAAACCACTCAAGGTAAATGGTATTTTTTATTTAACTAGGCAAACCAGTTAAGGGCAAATTCTTATTTACAGTGACGGCCTACCCCGGCCAAACCCTCCCCTAACCCGGACGACGCTGGGCAAATTGTGCACAGCCCAATGGGACTCCCGACCACAGCCGGTTGTGATACAGCCTGGGATCGATCCAGGGTCTGTAGTGATGCCTCTAGCAGTGAGATGTAGTGCCTTAGATCACTGCGCCACTCGGGAGCAAAAATATCATTATACTCTTGGGTAAAGTATTTATTTTAGGGCAATATCGGTATAAATGTTAGAAATAGGGAGGATCAGGACCCTTGTAAGACATCATAGTAGATACAAGTCCATGGAGAATAAGGGCACCTCCTCCCAGATGCCCACTGCTCTGAGGCTAGGAAACACTGTCACCACCGATAAATCCAAAATAATTGAGAATTTCAATAAGCATTTCTCTATGCCTGGCCATGCTTTCCACCTGACTACCTCTACCCCGGTCAACTGCCCGGCACCCTCCACAGCAACCCGCCAAAGCACCCACCATTTGTCCTTCACCCAAATCCAGATAGTGATGTTCTGAAATCTGGACCCCTACAAATCAGCCGGGCTAGACAATCTGGACCCCCTCTTTCTAAAACTATCCGTCACACCATTGTTGCAACCCCTATTACCAGCCTGTTCAACCTCTCTTTCGTATTGTCCGAGATCCCTAAAGATTGGAAAGCTGCCGTGGTCATCCCCCTCTTCAAAGGGCGTGACACCCTTGACCCAAACTGTTACAGACCTATATCCATCCTGCCCTGCCTATCTAAAGTCTTCGAAAGCCAAGTTAATAAACAGATCACTGACCATTTCGAATCCCACCGTACCTTCTCAGCTGTGCAGTCCGGCTCCCGAGCCGGTCACGGGTGCAGCTCAGCCATGCTCAAGGTACTAAACGATATCATAACCGCCACAGTACTGCGCAGCCGTTTTCATCGACCTGGCCAAGGCTTTCGACTCTGTCAATCACCGTATTCTTATCGGCAGACTCAATAGCCTTGGCTTTTCTAATGACTGCCTCGCCTGGTTCACCAACTACTTTGCAGACAGAGTTCAGTGTGTCCAATCGGAGGGCATGTTGTCCGGACCTCTGGCAGTCTCTATGGGGGTACCACAGGGTTCAATTCTCGGGCCGACTCTTTTCTCTGTATATATCAATGATGTCGCTCTTGCTGCGGGCGATTCCCTGATCCACCTCTACGCAGATGACACCATTCTGTATACTTCTGTCCCTTCCTTGGGCACTGTGCTAACTAACCTCCAAACGAGCTTCAATGCCATACAACACTCCTTTCGTGGCCTCCAACTGCTCTTAAATGCTAGTAAAACCAAATGCATGCTCTTCAACCATTTGCTGCCCGCACCCGCCCGCCTGACTAGCATCAACACCCTGGACGGTTCCGACCTAGAATATGTGGACAACTATAAATACCTAGGTGTCTGGCTAGACTGTAAACTCTCCTTCCAGACTCATATTAAACATCTCCAATCAAAAATCAAATCTAGAATCGGCATTCTATTTCGCAACAAAGCCTCCTTCACTCACGCCGCCAAACTTACCCTAGTAAAACTGACTATCCTACCGATCCTCGACTTCGGCGATGTCATCTACAAAATAGCTTCCAACACTCTACTCAGCAAACTGGATGCAGTCTATCACAGTGCCATCCGTTTAGTTACCAAATCACCCACCACTGCGACCTGTATGCTCTAGTCGGCTGGCCCTCGCTACATATTCGTCGCCAGACCCACTGGCTCCAGGTTATCTATAAGTCTATGCTAGGTAAAGCTCCGCCTTATCTCAGTTCACTGGTCACGATAACAACACCCACCCGTAGCACACGTTCCAGCAGGTATATCTCACTGATCATCCCCAAAGCCAACACCTCTTTTGACCGCCTTTCCTTCCAGTTCTCTGCTGCCAGTGACTGGAACAAATTGCAAAAATCGCTGAAGTTGGAGACTTATTTCCCTCACCAACTTTAAACATCAACTATCTAAGCAGCTAACCGACCGCTGCAGCTGTACATAGTCCATCTGTAAATAGCCCACCCAATCTATCTACCTAATCCCCATACTGTTTTTTATTTTATTTACTTTTCTGCTCTTTTGCACACCAGTATCTCTACTTGCACATCATCATCTGTTCATTTATCACTCCAGTGTTAATTTATTGCCTACCTCCTCATGCCTTTTGCACACACTGTATATAGACTTTCTTTTTTCTACTGTGTCATTAATTTGTTTATTGTGTTATTGGCTTGTTTATTGTTTACTCCATGTGTAACTCTGTGTTGTTGTCTGTGTCTTGGCCAGGTCGCAGTTGCAAATGAGAACTTGTTCTCAACTAGCCTACCTGGTTAAATAAAGGTAAAAAATATATATATATTTGAACTCAAAAGGTTTTCTTTGATGGACACTTCTCTTGTGTCAAATGTAAAGTGTGGTGTACTGCAGGGCAGCTCTCTAGGCCCTCTACTCTTTTCTATTTTTATGAATGACCTGCCACTGGCATTAAACAAAGCATGTGTGTCCATGTATGCTGATGATTCAACCATATACACATCAGCAACCACAGCTAATGAAGTCACTGAAACCCTTAACAAAGAATTGCACTATTTTGGAATGGGTGGCCAGTAATAAACTGGTCCTGAACTTCTCTAAAACTAAGAGCATTGTATTTGGTACAAATCATTCCCTAAGTTCTAGACCTCAGCTGAATCTGGTAATGAATGGTGTGGCTGTTGAACAACTTGAGGAGACTAAAGTACTTGGCGTTACCTTAGATTGTAAACTGTCATTTTCAAAACATATAGATTTAATGGTTGTAAAGATGGGGAGAGGTCTGTACGTAATAAAGAGATGCTCTGCTTTGTTGACACCACACTCCAAACACAAGTTCTGCAGGCTCTAGTTTTGTCTAATGTTGATTATTGTCCAGTACAGTCCTGCAAGGAAAGACCAGTTAAGCTGCAGCTGGCCCAGAACAGAGCGGCATGTCTTGCTCTTCATTGTAATCAGAAGGCTGATATAAATACTATTCATGCCAATTCTCTTGGCTAAGAGTCGAAGAGAGACTGACTGCATCACTTCTTCTTTTTAGAAGAAACATTCATGTGTTGAAAATCCCAAATGGTTTGCATAGTCAATTTATACACAGCTCTGACACACACACACTTACCCCACCAGACATGCCACCAGCGGTCTTTTCACAGATCCCAAATCCAGAACAAATTCAAGAAAGAGTACAGTATTACATAGAGCCCTTATTGCATGGAACTTCCTCCCATCTCATATTGCTAAAATAAACAGCAAACCTGGTTTAAAAAAACAGATAAGGCAACACCTCACGGCACAACGCCTCTCCTATATTTGACCTAGATAGTTTGTGTGAATGTATTGTTGCATAGGCTATGTGCCTTTATTATTATTGTTTATGTAGTTCTGTCCTTGATCTGTTCTTGTCAATGAATATTCTGTATTATGTCATGTTTCATGTTTCGTTTGGACCCCAGGAAGAGGAGCTGCTGATTTTGCAACAGCTAATGGGGATCCTCATAAAATACCAAATACCAAAACGGAACACATATCACATCAATCTAGAATGTCTCCCTGTGCAGTCCCATATTGACTTTCAGACACTCCTCCTCGCCTACAAAGCCTTCCACAACCTACCTGTCTGACCTTCTCCCAGCCTCTGCCTCATCCTTCTCCCCCTACTCCTTCTCTGCTGGTCTCCTTTGTCTGTCCTGTTCTGTCTGGTCCTTTGATTTTAAATTGCACTTTAGTTGATGCACTTGATTTTATGATTTTATGTTCTGCACTTGACTTTATGTAGGCCTTTTAATGTCAGATGTCCTTGAGTATCTTGAAAGGCATTCCCTAAATAAAATATTTTATTATTATTATTATTATTATTATTAACTATCACAAGCATATGCTGTAAATACTTTCAAATTACTTATATTTAGCAAACCAGAGCACAATTGTATTTTTTTTTGTTTTATTACCAGATAGGCAGGGGCACACTCCAACACTCTGACATAATTTACAAACTAAGCATTTGTGTTCAGTGAGTATGCCAGATCAGAAGCAGTAGGGATGACCAGGGATGTTTTCTTGATAAGTGTGTAAATTTGACAATTTTCCTGCCCTGCTAAGAATTAGAAATGTCACGAGTTATTTTGGGAAATGTATGAGTCAAGGAAAATGTATGGTTAACTAAGTACATATTTTCTTTAGGAATATAGTGGAGTAAAAGTTGTCAAAATTATAAATAGTAAAGTCAGATACAGATACCCCCTCAAAATACTTTAGTAGTACTTCTAAGATTTTTACTTAGCTACTTTACACCACTGGAGAGGAATGGAGTGAGGGGTGGTTCTGGGTAAGTGAGAGATATAGACTGAGGGATGTCTTCTGGGTTGGAAGAGATGGGTGGAGTGAAGGATGTGGGAGAGAAGGGTGGAGTGTGAGAGAGTTACTGGGTTGGGAGAGAGAGGTACTGGGTTGGGAGAGAAGGGTGGAGTGTGAGAGAGTTACTGGGTTGGGAGAGGGGGCTGGGGTGGGAGAGAGTTACTGGGTTGGGAGAGAGAGGAACTGGGTTGGGAGAGGGGGCTGGAGTGGGAGAGGGGGCTGGAGTGGGAGAGAGAGGTACTGGGTTGGGAGAGGGGGCTGGAGTGGGAGAGGGTGCTGGAGTGGGAGAGAGTTACTGGGTTGGGAGAGAGAGGTACTGGGTTGGAAGAGGGGGCTGGAGTGGGAGAGAGTTACTGGGTTGGGAGAGGGGGCTGGAGTGGGAGAGATTTACTGGGTTGGGAGAGAGAGGTACTGGGTTGGGAGAGGGGGCTGGAGTGGGAGAGAGTTACTGGGTTGGGAGAGAGAGGTACTGGGTTGGGAGAGAGGGGTGGAGTGGGAGAGAGGTGGAGTGGGAGAGGGGTACTGGGTTAGGAGAGAAGGGTGGAATGAGGGAAGGATTGTGTAAAGTGAAAGGTGCAATGGTCCATGGGTTCTGGTAGTGGAGCAGTGAAATAAGTAGTTGAGAGTGTTTGTTTGACAACAAGCTAAAATGTAATTCTGAATAAAGGAGAAACTCAACTCACGTCAACTACTAACATCTGAAGGTGGTAGCTGATGAGTCTGATACTGCACATCTGCCTCATTGCCTTGTGATATAAAAAGCTTGCAAATGGAGTGGATAAAACAGAGTTCTGAAAATGACTTCGGAGGGAATTCATTTAAGGATACGTGGCCCGTGAAAGAGAGAGCTGGCAAAAATGATTGGATCTTGGAATGTATTTATCTCATATGTATTCATTTATGCGTGCTGTATTTTAATTATTATTCATACATGCAACAGCAGTGAGGCCCTTGTGTGATCCTGTCAGCAGGTATTCAGCAGTAAATCCACAGACCTCTATGAGGTGGAGAGAGACTGAGACGAGCACTAGGTGTCACTCTTCTCACTGGGCATTCTGATGAGCAGTAAAATGGCCTCTGTCAGAGGAGAGAGATCATAATAACTCATGTCATTTTCACAGTTGGGGGGAGGACGAGTCAACATGAATGCCAGCCTCAAAGACAGAAAGATTTAATCAGAACTAGTTTCAATCAGACGTGTATCATTTTCAGAAATGTAAAAGTGTTATTGTTCCCATATTAAGATGGGACTAATAACTAATAAGCTACTCTTGAACACTGATAAAATCTCTCTGTAGCTAGGTTTCCATCCAATTGCCGAAAGATTTGAATGCAAATATTTTAAAAAATCTGCATAAAAACAAAATGCAAATTTTCCCACCAGAGACGTGTTTCCATCAAATTTGACTTGTTGCATATTGTTACGGTTTTCTTGCGGTGAAGGAGAGTCGGACCAAAATGCAGCACATTATTCTTGAAACGTGTTTAATGATGAAGAAAAAAACAAACAACACAAAAACAACAAACGCACCGTGAAAACCTATACAGCCTATCTGGTGCACAAACAAACACAGAGACAGGAACAATCACCCACGAAACACTCAAAGAATATGGCTGCCTAAATATGGTTCCCAATCAGAGACAACGATAAACACCTGCCTCTGATTGAGAACCACTCCAGACAGCCATAGACTTTGCTAGAGAACCCCACTAAACCACAATCCCAATACCTACGAAAAACCCCAAGACAAAACACACCACATAAATAAACCCATGTCACACCCTGGCCGGACCAAAATAATAAAGAAAACACAAAAAATAAAGACCAGGGCGTGACACATATAAAAGGCTGTGCGTGATGACGTAGAGCACATAAAAATACCTTTTGCGGTTAAATTCCCCATGTACCGAATAGAAAAATTACAAATAAAATGGGTTTCCATTGCATGTTCATTTGTCAAATGGCAGCCAAGCATTGATGATCATTTCACCAGAATAGGACCCTCGATACCTATTGGAAAAGAGAATCAAGCTCATCACCTTGCACTTTCACCACCCTGTGAAGTTCGCCATCATTTATTTAATCTGTAGCCTAATAAACTGCATGCTTTCCCGATTATTCGTTGCGGGAGGACTACAACATGTCATTGCGTGACTACAAGTTTATTTCGATATGATGGTTATTGAATCAATATTTGTGCACAAAAAAACGTTTCCACCGACATTTCTCACAAAATTAATTTTAGACACAAGAAGATCCCACCTTGTCTAGCATATTTTGTTTTGTAAACATTTGGAAAGTTTACTGCCAAATGTTCTGTTTCCATCAGGCCTGTCATTAAAAAACATTTTTTATCCGACATGTAATTTACTTGCATGAAAACGTTGGGTTTACTATGGATGGAAACCTGGTTAGTAACAGAGAATTGAAGTGTTTCTTCTCCTCCAACCTCTCCAGGGAATGACTGCATTTACCCCCTCAGCCTTCTGCTCCACAGGGCCATTGACAGCTCACTTACACACAGCTATGGGGTCTGCTCCCCTGTCACACCGCCCCACGAGACCTTGCCACTGCAGTGCATAGACCTTGCTACTGCAGTGCATCAACAATGGGAAGATGTATCACTCTCACATAAGCTATTTGTATCTTAGTCCCTTTTTTGCTGTTACAAGCCAACAGCCACTGCAGACTGGGGGGTAGTTTGATAGGGCTAATGGAGTGTGGAGGGTTTGGAGGGGGCTTCTCTTATCCACTGTACCGCTAAAAAGAGCCCTGGTATGGGGATTAAGTGCTTGTTTCCTGCAATATTTTAAATGTCCTTAATTTATTTTAGGGTACTGAAGGAAGGGTTTACTAAGGGTTTACTAAGGGTTTACTATGGGTTTACTATTGGTTTACTAAGGGTTTACTATGGGTTTACTGTGGGTTTACTATGAGTTTACTAAGCGTTTACTATGGGTTTACTAAGGGTTTACTAAGGGTTTGCTACGGGTTTACTAAAGGTTCACTATGGGTTTACTATGGGTTTACCAAGGGTTTACTAAAGGTTTACTAAGGGTTTACTAAAGGCTCACTATGGGTTTACTATTGGTTTACCAAAGGTTTACTAAATGTTTCCTAAGGGTTTGCTATGTGTTTACTATGGGTTTACTAGGGAAAGGGAAGGGGAAAGGGGAATACCTAGTCCAACTGATTGTATCAACTGAAATGTGTCTTCCGCATTTAACCCAATCCCTCTAAATCTGAGAGGTTACTATGAGTTTACTATGGGTTTACTAAGGGTTTACTATGTGTTTACTATGTGTTTAGTAAAGGTTTACTATGGGTTAACTAAGGGTTTACTATGGATTTACTAAAGGTTTACTGAGGGTTTACTGTGGGTAGGCTAAGTGTTTACTATGGGTTTCCTATGGGTTTACTAGGGAAAGGGAAAGGGTCCATTTGGCAGCAACCAGGCTCGCCTTGCTTTAACTCCACAATTTGAATCCAAGTATTCTGCTGTGCCAGAATATAAAAATGTATTCTTGGCCATCAACCTAGTTGAACTTGTTCTGTTTGGGCTTGTGGGTGCAGTGAAAACAGGGTTCCTTTGTACCTACTGGCTCTGTTCTTTTTCTGTCAAATCAAATCAAATCACATTCTATTCGTCACATGCTTGGTAAACAACAGGCGTGGACTCACCGTCAAAGGCCTACTTACGGGCCCTGTCCAGCAATGCAGAGAGAAAGAACACAGACTAGAAATAATAGAAAAATAAAATGTGTAATAATAAAAGTAATAATAAAATGAGTAATGTTAACTTGGCTATATAACATGGCTATATACACGAGGTACCAGTACTGAGTCAATGTGCAGGAGGACGAGGTAATAACATGGCTATATACACGAGGTACCAGAACTGAGTCAATGTGCAGGAGGACGAGGTAATAACATGGCTATATACACGAGGTACCAGAACTGAGTCAATGTGCAGGAGGACGAGGTAATAACATGGCTATATACACGCGGTACCAGTACTGAGTCAATGTGTAGGAGGACGAGGTAATAACATGGCTATATACACGAGGTACCAGTACTGAGTCAATGTGCAGGAGGACGAGGTAATAACATGGCTATATACTCGAGGTACCAGTACTGAGTCAATGTGTAGGAGGACGAGGTAATAACATGGCTATATACACGAGGTACCAGTACTGAGTCAATGTGCAGGAGGACGAGGTAATAACATGGCTATATACACGAGGTACCAGTACTGAGTCAATGTGCAGGAGGACGAGGTAATAACATGGCTATATACACGAGGTACCAGTACTGAGTCAATGTGCAGGAGCACGAGGTAATAACATGGCTATATACACGAGGTACCAGTACTGAGTCAATGTGCAGGAGGACGAGGTAATAACATGGCTATATACACGAGGTACCAGTACTGAGTCAATGTGCAGGTAGGACGAGGTAATAACATGGCTATATACACGAGGTACCAGTACTGAGTCAATGTGCAGGAGGACGAGGTAATAACATGGCTATATACACGAGGTACCAGAACTGAGTCAATGTGCAGGAGGACGAGGTAATAACATGGCTATATACACGAGGTACCAGTACTGAGTCAATGTGCAGGAGGACGAGGTAATAACATGGCTATATACACGAGGTACCAGTACTGAGTCAATGTGCAGGTAGGACGAGGTAATAACATGGCTATATACACGAGGTACCAGTACTGAGTCAATGTGCAGGAGGACGAGGTAATAACATGGCTACATACACAAGGTACCAGTACTGAGTCAATGTGCAGGAGGACGAGGTACTAACATGGCTATATACACAAGGTACCAGTACTGAGTCAATGTGCAGGAGGACGAGGTAATAACATGGCTATATACACGAGGTACCAGAACTGAGTCAATGTGCAGGAGGACGAGGTAATAACATGGCTATATACACAAGGTACCAGTACTGAGTCAATGTGCAGGAGGACGAGGTAATAACATGGCTATATACACAAGGTACCAGTACTGAGTCAATGTGCAGGAGGACGAGGTAATAACATGGCTATATACACGAGGTACCAGTACTGAGTCAATGTGCAGGAGGACGAGGTAATAACATGGCTATATACACAAGGTACCAGTACTGAGTCAATGTGCAGGAGGACGAGGTAATAACATGGCTATATACACGAGGTACCAGTACTGAGTCAATGTGCAGGAGGACGAGGTAATAACATGGCTATATACACAAGGTACCAGTACTGAGTCAATGTGCAGGAGGACGAGGTAATAACATGGCTATATACACGAGGTACCAGTACTGAGTCAATGTACAGGAGGACGAGGTAATAACATGGCTATATACACGAGGTACCAGTACTGAGTCAATGTGCAGGAGGACGAGGTAATAACATGGCTATATACACAAGGTACCAGTACTGAGTCAATGTACAGGAGGACGAGGTAATAACATGGCTATATACACGAGGTACCAGTACTGAGTCAATGTGCAGGAGGACGAGGTAATAACATGGCTATATACACGAGGTACCAGTACTGAGTCAATGTGCAGGAGGACGAGGTAATAACATGGCTATATACACGAGGTACCAGTACTGAGTCGATATGCAGCGGTACGAGGTAATTCAGGTAGATATGTACGTAAAAGTAGGGGTAAAGTAACATATAACATCTAGGATTTATACAACTCCAACTTTATAGATCTACAGGTTTGCAGTTGGTTATTTAGCTTAGAGCACCGTTCTTTTTTATTTTCATGCAACTGTCTATTTTTACTGTATTTGTATCTTTATGTCACATTATAGACACGAGTGACATGAAGAAAGGAATGACCTAATCAGCCACTGGTTTCATATGACTGGCTGCATGACCATTTCACGTACAGTAACAAGGACATGAGATATTCTCCAAATGGCTGGGTGAGTGTTGAAGCACTTTAAGCAGCAACACCAGAGGTGAAGTGTGCATGGCAATTGACCCCTGTGTGTGTGTGTGTGTGTGTGTGTGTGTGTGTGTGTGTGTGTGTGTGTGTGTGTGTGTGTGTGTGTGCATGTGCGCTCGTTCACATCATTGTGTGCATGTCAGTGTGTGTGTGTGTGTGTGTGTGTGTGTGCGCGTGCGTGGGTGCGTGTGTGTGTGCGCGTGCGTGGGTGCGTGTGTGTGTGCGTGTGTGTGTGTACACGTTCACATCATTGTGTGCATGTCAGTGTGTGTGTGTGTGTGTGTGCGTGTTGTTTGTGTCTGCCTGCCTGTGTGTTTGAGTAGCTGTGTTGATCTCATAGACAGCAGACTGAGTCATTTAAGTGGTTCCAGAGTGGGTCTGGTCAGGAGTGAGTGCACACAGGCTTCCAGAGGTACCTGTTCCTTCCTCAGACAGTGTTCATTACTGAACCTCTCATTTTGCTCCCTGTTTGCAGCCAATGGACCATTTGGCTGTTGTAAAAATAAATGGCATCAACCTGAGCACTCTCGCTTCCTCTCCATGTTGTCCAATAAGGACTGTTTTGCACGCCCCTGTGAGCAGAGCAGAGTGCACTGACCAAGAACCTAAACATAGGTTGTAACCAACCAATGTTGGTTGTTTTCCTGATTTCTGTTGGAATCGGCTACATGCATTTAAAACTGTTTTGTTTGCCGAAGGTGTCATGTGATGGAAACAATATGCTCTCTGAAACTGATTGTGTTGTTTGAAATATAATTTTGCTGTATAGTCCTACAGTAAAACACACAATCGTCACAAACTAACAAATATCTGAAAATGGAACTGTAACATCATGTATATAACATCTTTAGATACCAGAGAAAGGAAATTGGTAAATTGAAATAAATTCATTAGGCCCTAATCTATGGATTTCACATGGCTGGGAATACAGACACGCTGGTCACATATTCCTTTAAAAAGTAGAGGCGTGGATCAGAAAACCAGTCAGTATCTGGTGTGACCACCATTTGCAGTGTAACATCTCCTTCACATAAAGTTTTTTTTAAAAATGTTTTACCCCTTTTTCTCCCCAATTTCGTGGTACAACTCCCGTACGGGCTCGGGAGAGACGAAGGTTGAAAGTCATGCGTCCTCCGATACACCAGCCGCACTGCTTCTTAACACAGCGCGCCTCCAACCCGGAAGCCAGCTGCACCAATGTGTCGGAGGATACAACCAGCCGCACTGCTTCTTAACACAGCGCGCCTCCAACCCGGAAGCCAGCTGCACCAATGTGTCGGAGGATACACCGTGCACCTGGCAACCTTGGTTAGCGCGCACTGCGCCCGGCCCGCCACAGGAGTCGCTGGTGCGCGATGAGACAAGGACATCCCTACCGACCAAGCCCTCCCTAACCCGGACGACGCTAGGCCAATTGTGCGTCGCCCCACGGACCTCCCGGTCGCGGCCGGTTACGACAGAGCCTGGGCGCGAACCCAGGGACTCTGATGGCACAGCTGGCGCTGCAGTACAGCTCCCTTAACCACTGCACCACCCGGGAGGCCCTCTTCACATAAAGTTGATCAGGCTGTTGATTTTGGGCTGTGGAATGTTGTCCCACTCCTCTTCAATGGCTGAGCGAAGTTGCTGGATATTGGCAGGAACTGGTATAGGCTGTCGTACACATCGATCCAGAGCATCCCAAACATGCTCAGTAGGTGATGTCTGGTAAGTATGCAGGTCATGGAAGAACTAGGTCATTTTCATCTTCCTGGAATTGTGTACAGATTCTTGTGACATGGGGCAGTGCATTATCATGCTGAAACATGAGGGGATGGTAGCAGATGAATTGCATGACAATGGGCCTCTGCCTCACAAGTCCTCAACTGGCAGCTTCGTTAAATAGTACCCACAAAACACCAGTTTCAACGTCAATAGTGAAGAGGCAACGACTCCGGGATGCTGGCCTAGGCAGAGTTCCTCTGTCCAGTGTCTGTGGTCATTTGCCCATCTAAATCTCTTCTTTTTATTGGCCAGTCTGAGATATGGTTGTTTCTTTGAAACTCTGCTTAGGCCAGCATCCCGGAGTTGCCTCCTCAATGTTGACATTGAGACTGGTGTTTTGTGGGTACTATTTAATGAAGCTGCCAGTTGAGGACTTGGGAGGCGTCTGTTTCTCAAACTAGGCACTCTAATGTACTTGTCCTCTTGCTCAGTTGTGCACCGGGGCCTCCCACTACTCTTTCTATTCTGGTTAGAGCCAGTTGCACTGTTCTGTGAAGGGGGTAGTAACGAGCGTTGTACGAGATCTTCAGTTTCTTGGCAATTGCTCTCATGAAATAGCCTTCATTTCTCAGAACAAGAATAGACTGATGAGTTTCAGAAGAAAGGTATTGTTTCTGGCCATTTTGAGCCTGTATTCGAACCCACAAATGCTGATGCTTCAGATACTCAACTAGTCTAAAGAAGTTCAGTTTTATTGCTTCTTTAAATCAAAACAACAGTTTTCAGCTGTGCTAACATAATTGCAAAAGGGTTTTCTAATGATCAATTAGCCTTTTAAAATGATCAACTTGGATTAGCTAACACAACGTGTCATTGGAACACAGGAGTGATGGTTGCTGATAATTGGCCTCTGTACGCCTATGTAGATATTCCATTACAAATCAGCCGTTTCCAGCTATATTTGTCATTTACCACATTAACAATGTCTACACTGTATTTCTGATCAATTTGATGTTATTTTAATGGACCAAAAATGTCTAAGTGACCCCAAACTTTTGAACGGTAGTGTAAATATATGGAGATCCATACGGTTGTGGCCGTTGCTGTCATGTACTGTCATGTTGTGTCTTGTTTCTGTCCTTTCCTTTCACCCTGTCTCCCTCTGCTGGTCGTACTAGGTTACCGTTTCTGTCCCTCTTTCCCCCAGCTGTTCCTTGTCTTCTCTGACTACCTCATTCACCCCTTTTCCCACCTGTTCCCTTTTTCCCTCTGATTAGGTCCCTATATCTCTCTCTGTTTCTGCTCCTGTCTTTGTCGGATTCTTGTTTGTGTGTCTCATGCCTGAACCAGACTATCATCGTGTTTGCTGCAACCTTGTCCTGTCCTGTCGGAATCTACCTGTCCATCTGAGCCCACGTGTGTTCATCATTAAAGAAACTCTGTTTGTTAATTCGCTTTTGGGTCCTCATTCACGTACCTGACAGAAGAATCCGACCAAGAATGGACCCAGCGACTTCGGATCCTCTCCACTCAGCCGTTGAGATCCAGGGAGCGATGCTAGGCAGACACGAGCAGGAATTGTCTGCTGCTCGACATGCCGTTGAGACCCTGGCCACCCAAGTCTCCAACCTCACAGAACAGGTTCACCATCTCCGCCTCGATCCACCGGCCACTTCCAGGGCTTTCGAATCTCCGGAGCCCAGAATCAATAACCCGCCGTGTTACTCTGGGGAGCCCACTGAATGCCGCTCGTTCCTCACCCAGTGTGATATTGTGTTTTCTCTCCAGCCCAACACTTACTCCAGGAGCACTGCTCGTGTCGCCTACGTCATATCTCTCCTTACTGGACGGGCTCGTGAGTGGGGCACGGCAATCTGGGAGGCAAGGGCTGAGTGTACTAACCAGCATCAGGACTTTAAGGAGGAGATGATACGGGTTTTTGATCGATCTGTTTTTGGGGAGGAGGCTTCCAGGGCCCTGTCTTCCCTATGTCAAGGTAATCGATCCATAACAGACTACTCTATTGAGTTTCGCACTCTTGCTGCCTCCAGTGGCTGGAACGAGCCGGCTTTGCTCGCTCGTTTTCTGGAGGGTCTCCGCGCAGAGGTAAAGGATGAGATTCTCTCCCGGGAGGTTCCTTCCAGCGTGGATTCCTTGATTGAACTCGCTATTCGCATTGAGCGACGGGTTGATCTTCGTCACCGAGCTCGTGGAAAGGAGCTCGCGTTCTCCGTTGCCCCCCTCTCCGCATCACTACCATCTTCCTCTGCCGGCTCGGGTGCTGAGCCTATGCAGCTGGGAGGTATCCGCATCTCGACTAAGGAGAGGGAACGGAGAATCACCAACCGCCTCTGTCTCTATTGCGGTTCTGCTGGTCATTTTGTCACTTCATGTCCAGTAAAAGCCAGAGCTCATCAGTAAGCGGAGGGCTACTGGTGAGCGCTACTACTCCTGTCTCTCCTTCAAGATCCTGCACTACCTTGTCGGTCCATCTACGCTGGACCGGTTCGTCAGCTTCCTGCAGTGCCTTAATAGACTCTGGGGCGGAGGGCTGTTTTATGGACGAGACCTGGGCTCGGGAACATGACATTCCTCTCAGACAGTTAAGGGAGTCCACGGCCTTGTTCGCCCTGGATGGTAGTCCTCTCCCCAGGATTCAGCGTGAGACGCTACCTTTAACCCTCACTGTTTCTGGTAATCATAGCGAAACCATTTCTTTTTTAATTTTTCGTTCACCTTTTACACCTGTTGTTTTGGGCCATCCCTGGCTAGTTTGTCATAATCCTTCCATTAATTGGTCTAGTAATTCTATCCTCTCCTGGAACGTCTCTTGTCATGTGAAATGTTTTATGTCTGCTATCCCTCCTGTTTCCTCTGTCTCTTCTTCACAGGAGGAGCCTGGTGATTTGACAGGGGTGCCGGAGGAATATCACGATCTGCGCACGGTGTTCAGTCGGTCCAGGGCCACCTCTCTTCCTCCACACCGGTCGTATGATTGTAGTATTGATCTCCTTCCGGGAACCACTCCCCCCCGGGGTAGACTATACTCTCTGTCGGCTCCCGAACGTAAGGCTCTCAAAGATTATTTGTCTGTAGCTCTTGCCGCCGGTACCATAGTCCCCTCCTCCTCTCCCGCCGGAGCGGGGGTTTTTTTTGTTAAGAAGAAGGACGGGTCCCTGCGCCCCTGCATAGATTATCGAGGGCTGAATGACATAACAGTGAAGAATCGTTATCCGCTTCCTCTTATGTCTTCAGCCTTCGAGATCCTGCAGGGAGCCAGGTTTTTCACTAAGTTGGACCTTCGTAACGCTTACCATCTCGTGCGCATCAGGGAGGGGGACGAGTGGAAGACGGCGTTTAACACTCCGTTAGGGCACTTTGAATACCGGGTTCTTCCTTTCGGCCTCGCTAACGCTCCAGCTGTCTTTCAGGCATTAGTCAATGATGTCCTGAGAGACATGCTGAACATCTTTGTTTTCGTTTACCTTGACGATATCCTGATTTTTTCACCGTCACTCCAGATTCATGTTCAGCACGTTCGACGTGTCCTCCAGCGCCTTTTAGAGAATTGTCTTTTTGTGAAGGCTGAGAAGTGCACTTTTCATGCCTCCTCCGTCACATTTCTCGGTTCTGTTATTTCCGCTGAAGGCATTAAGATGGATCCCGCTAAGGTCCAAGCTGTCATTGATTGGCCCGTCCCTAAGTCACGCGTCGAGCTGCAGCGCTTTCTCGGCTTCGCGAACTTCTATCGTCGTTTCATCCGTAATTTCGGTCAGGTGGCAGCTCCTCTCACAGCCCTTACTTCTGTCAAGACGTGCTTTAAGTGGTCCGTTTCTGCCCAGGGAGCTTTTGATCTCCTCAAGAATCGTTTTACATCCGCTCCTATCCTTGTTACACCTGACGTCTCTAGACAGTTCGTTGTCGAGGTTGACGCGTCAGAGGTGGGCGTGGGAGCCATTCTTTCTCAGCGCTCCCTCTCTGACGACAAGGTCCACCCATGCGCGTATTTTTCTCATCGCCTGTCGCCGTCGGAACGTAACTATGATGTGGGAAACCGCGAACTGCTCGCCATCCGGTTAGCCCTAGGCGAATGGCGACAGTGGTTGGAGGGGGCGACCGTTCCTTTTGTCGTTTGGACTGACCATAGGAACCTTGAGTACATCCGTTCTGCCAAACGACTTAATGCGCGTCAGGCGCGTTGGGCGCTGTTTTTCGCTCGTTTCGAGTTCGTGATTTCTTATCGTCCGGGCTCTAAGAACACCAAGCCTGATGCTTTATCTCGTCTCTTCAGTTCTTCAGTAGCCTCCACTGACCCCGAGGGGATTCTCCCTGAGGGGCGTGTTGTCGGGTTGACTGTCTGGGGAATTGAGAGGCAGGTAAAGCAAGCGCTCACTCACACTCCGTCGCCGCGCGCTTGTCCTAGGAACCTTCTTTTCGTTCCCGTTCCTACTCGTCTGGCCGTTCTTCAGTGGGCTCACTCTGCCAAGTTAGCCGGCCACCCTGGCGTTCGGGGTACGCTTGCTTCCATTCGCCAGCGTTTTTGGTGGCCCACCCGGGAGCATGACACGCGTCGTTTCGTGGCTGCTTGTTCGGTCTGCGCGCAGACTAAGTCCGGTAACTCCCCTCCTGCCGGCCGTCTCAGGCCGCTTCCCATTCCCTCTCGACCGTGGTCTCACATCGCCTTAGATTTTGTCACCGGACTGCCTTCGTCAGCGGGGAAGACTGTTATTCTTACGGTTGTCGATAGGTTCTCTAAGGCGGCTCATTTCATTCCCCTTGCTAAGCTTCCTTCTGCTAAAGAGACGGCACAAATCATCATCGAGAATGTTTTCAGAATTCATGGCCTTCCGTCAGACGTCGTTTCGGACAGAGGTCCGCAATTCACGTCTCAATTTTGGAGGGAGTTTTGCCGTTTGATTGGGGCTTCCGTCAGTCTCTCTTCCGGCTTTCACCCCCAGTCTAACGGTCAAGCAGAACGGGCCAATCAGACTATTGGTCGCATCTTACGCAGTCTTTCTTTTCGAAACCCTGCGTCTTGGTCAGAACAGCTCCCCTGGGCAGAATACGCCCACAACTCGCTTCCTTCGTCTGCGACCGGGCTATCTCCTTTTCAGAGTAGCCTCGGGTACCAGCCTCCGCTGTTCTCATCTCAGTTCGCCGAGTCCAGCGTCCCCTCCGCTCAGGCTTTTGTCCAACGTTGCGAGCGCACCTGGAAGAGGGTCAGGTCTGCACTTTGCCGTTATAGGACGCAGACTGTGAGGGCTGCTAATAAGCGTAGAACTAAGAGTCCTAGATATTGTCGCGGTCAGAGAGTTTGGCTCTCCACTCAGAACCTTCCCCTTAAGACGGCTTCTCGCAAGTTGACCCCGCGGTTCATTGGTCCGTTCCGTATTTCTCGGGTCATTAATCCTGTCGCAGTTCGACTTCTTCTTCCGCGATACCTTCGTCGCGTCCACCCGGTCTTCCATGTCTCCTGTATCAAGCCCGTTCTTCGCGCCCCCGCTCGTCTTCCCCCCCCCCCCCCCCATCCTTGTCGAGGGCGCACCCATCTACAGGGTCCGTAGGATTTTGGACATGCGTCCTTGGGGCCGTGGTCACCAGTACCTCGTAGATTGGGAGGGGTACGGTCCTGAGGAGAGGAGTTGGGTTCCCTCTCGGGACGTGCTGGACCGTGCGCTGATCGAGGATTTCCTCCGTTGCCGCCAGGTTTCCTCCTCGAGTGCGCCAGGAGGCGCTCGGTGAGTGGGGGGGTACTGTCATGTACTGTCATGTTGTGTCTTGTTTCTGTCCTTTCCTTTCACCCTGTCTCCCTCTGCTGGTCGTACTAGGTTACCGTTTCTGTCCCTCTTTCCCCCAGCTGTTCCTTGTCTTCTCTGACTACCTCATTCACCCCTTTTCCCACCTGTTCCCTTTTTCCCTCTGATTAGGTCCCTATATCTCTCTCTGTTTCTGCTCCTGTCTTTGTCGGATTCTTGTTTGTGTGTCTCATGCCTGAACCAGACTATCATCGTGTTTGCTGCAACCTTGTCCTGTCCTGTCGGAATCTACCTGTCCATCTGAGCCCACGTGTGTTCATCATTAAAGAAACTCTGTTTGTTAATTCGCTTTTGGGTCCTCATTCACGTACCTGACAGTTGCAGTTGCCGTACCAGGCAGTGATACAGCTCAACAGGATGCTCTCAATTGTGCATCTGTAAAATATTGTGAGGGTCTTAGGGGCTAGGCCGAATTTCTTCAGCCTCCTGAGGTTGAAGAGGCACTGTTGCGCCTTCTTCACCACACTCTCTGTGTGGGTGGACCATTTCATGTAGTCAGTGATGTGTACGCCAAGGGACTTGAAGCTTTTCACCTTCTCCACTGCGGTCCCGTCAATGTGGATATGGGTGTGCTCCCTCTGCTGTTTCCTGAAGTCCACGATCAGCTCAGTTGTTTTGATGACGTTGAGGGAGAGATTATTTTCATGGCACCACTCCACCAGGACCCTCATCCCCTTCATGTAGGCTGTCTCGTCATGGTAATCAGGCCTACTGCTGTTGTGTCGTTTGCAAACTTGATGATTGAGTTGGAGGCGTGCGTGGCCACACGGTCATGGGGGAACAGGGAGTACAGGAGGGGGCTGAGCACGCACCCTTGTGTGGCCCCCGTGTTGAGGATCAGCGTAGTGGAGGTGATAACTAATTAATGCTATGTTTGTGTATGTGTGTGTGTTTGTTTGTGAGCACACGTGATACAAAGTATATTATTCATCCAATCATTCCCTACCCACGGCCAGTGCTGTGATGAAATGACCCAACCAAATACAATATCTCCAGCGTGCAGTTGCAACCATAGAATCAAAGTTGCCTTTCCACTTGGTTTTAAATTAAAATAGACTAATAGTCTTTCTGTGTCTGACCGGAATAATCTTGTCTATTGTGACAAAGGCACAAACTTTGGTACAGTAAAACAGAATTTTCACAGAGCAAAGAAGGCGAAACCAAAGGGTGTGTGATTCGGAGCGCTAGCATTTGTTCCGTATGCACTGTGAAAGGTTAGTGCTTTCCAGTCTATTGTGAAGTCATAGCTTTTGTACAAAGCCATCATACTTTTTACAAGTGGCTGAATATCCAAAGGAATAGAGGGAGTAGAAATGAAATATAAGAGAAATGTCTCTATCCATTCCTTTTCCCCCTTTTTCTATGAAGGACTCCCCGGAAAGAGTGGTGCTGCACCGGCTTGTAGAGGTGACTGATCCGATGTTTTACAAAAAAGTTTCCTATAAAACTTCAGTACTTTTTTGAGAGTGAAATGGCCACTTAAAACTTAAAATGTTCAACATATAAATAGACCCTAAGGGTAATGATGGACATGATTTCATTTGGAAATGACTCACATGCCCAGGTTGACTTTCCCATGGAAACACCCTGTTATTGTCGGCCAATCAAAGCAGCACTACAGTCAGAAGCTCCATATGAAGTGGGATATTTCTAATAAATGCAAAATTGAATTAAAATGACATAATTAACTTAATGAGAAGGATTAGACTACAAGGAGCTGTTGTTTAATCTGAATGGAGTTGTTGTAGACAAGGACGGGGAGCACAGCAAAATAGCCTCAATTAGCCTTGCTAGCTAGCCATAGACAAAATACAAATCAAATCAAATTGTATTTATCACATGCGCTGAATACAACAGGTGTAGACCTTACAGTGAAATGCTTACTGACAATCCCTTAACTACCAATATTGTTTTAAGAAAATACCCCCCCAAAAAGTAAGAGATAAGAATAACAAATAATTAAAGAGCAGCAGTAAATAACAATAGCTGGGCTATATACAGGGGGTCCCGGTACAGAGACAATGTGCGGGGGCACCGGTGTCAAGGTAATTGAGGGGATATGTACATGTAGATAGAGTAATTAAAGTGATGATGCAAAGATACCAACAGAGAGTATCAGCAGCGTAGAAGGGGGGGGGGGGGGGGTGTAAAACCTTTTGAGGATCTGAGGACCATTGCCAAATCTTTTCAGTATCCCGAGGGGGAATAGGTTTTGTTTTGGTGTGCTAGGTGTGCTTGGACCATGTTAGTTTGTTGGTGATGTGGACGCCAAGGAACTTGAAGCTCTCAACCTACCCCACTACAGCCCCGTCGATGAGGATGGGGGCGTGCTCAGTCCACCTTTTCCTGTACTCCACAATCCTTTCCATTGTCTTGGTCATGTTGAGAGAGAGGTTGTTCTTGCACCACACGGTCAGATCTCTGACCTCCTCCCTATAGGCTGTCTCATCGTTGTCGGTGATCAGGCCTACCACTGTTGTGTCATCAGCATACTTAATGATGGTGTTTGAGTCGTGCCTGGCCATGCAGTCATGAGTGAATAGGGAGTACAGGAGGGGACTGAGCACATACCCCTCAGGGGCCCCGTGTTGAGGATCAGTATGGCAGGTGTGTTGTTACCTACCCTTACACCTGGGGGAGGCCCGTCAGGAAGTTGAGGATCCAGTTGCAGAGGGAGGTGTTTAGTCCCAGGGTCCTTAGCTTAGTGTTGAGCTTTGAGGGCACTATGGTGTTGAACTGTAGTCAATGAATAGCATTCTCACATAGGTGTTCCTTTTGTCCAGGTGGGAAAGGGCAATGTTGAGTGCAATAGAGATTGCAATAGAGATTGCATCATCTGTGGATCTGTTGGTACGGTATGCAAATTGGAGTGGGTCTAGGGTTGGTGTGAGCCATGACCTGGCTACAAGCATCTTTCATCGCTACAAGCATTTCATGGCTACAGACGTGAGTGCTACGGGTTGGTAGTAATTTAGGCATGTTACCTTAGTGTTCTTGGGCACAGGGACTATGGTGGTGTGCTTGAAACATGTTGGTATTAAAATTTCAGTGAAGACACTTGCCAGTTGGTCAGCACATACTCAGAGTACTCGTCCTGATAATCCTTCTGGCCCTGCGGCCTTGTGAACATTTTGTTTTTAAATTTGACCTTGTTTAAAGATCTTACTCACATCGGCTGCGGAGTCCATGATCACACAGTCAACCGGAAAAGCTGATGCTTTCATGCATGTCTCAGTGTTGCTTGCCACAAAGCGAGCATAGAAGTTATTTAGCTCGCCTGGTAGGCTTGTATCACTGCTCTTGGCTGTGCTTCCCTTTGCAGTCTGTGATAGTTTGCAAGCCCTGCCACATCCGACGAGATTCGGAGCCGGTACAGTATGGTTCGATCTTAGTCCTGTATTGACGCTTTGCCTGTTTGATAGTTCCTCGGAGGGCATAGCTGGGTTTTTTATAAGCTTCCAGGATAGAGTCCCGCTTCTTGAAAGTGGCAGCTCTACCCTTTAGCTCAGTGCAAATGTTGTCTGTAATCCATGGCTTCTGATTGGGGTATATACAGTGGGGCAAAAAAGTATTTAGTCAGCCACCAATTGTGCAAGGAAAAAAAAAATCAGAAAATCACATTGTAGGATTTTTAATGAATTTATTTGCAAATTATGGTGGAAAATAAGTATTTGGTCACCTACAAACAAGGAAGATTTCTGGCTCTCACAGACCTGTAACTTCTTATTTAAGAGGCTCCTCTGTCCTCCACTCATTACCTGTATCAATGGCACCTGTTTGAACTTGTTATCAGTATAAAAGACACCTGTCCACAACCTCAAACAGTCACACTCCAAACTCCACTATGGCCAAGACCAAAGAGCTGTCAAAGGACACCAGAAACAAAATTGAAGACCTGCACCAGGCTGGGAAGACTGAATCTGCAACAGGTAAGCAGCTTGGTTTGAAGAAATCAACTGTGGGAGCAATTATTAGGAAATGGAAGACATATAAGACCACTGATAATCTCCCTCGATCTGAGGCTCCACGCAAGATCTCACCCCGTGGGGTCAAAATGATCACAAGAACGGTGAGCAAAAATCCCAGAACCACACGGGGGGACCTAGTGAATGACCTGCAGAGAGCCGGGACCAAAGTAACAAAGCCTACCATCAGTAACACACTATGCCGCCAGGGACTCAAATCCTGCAGTGCCAGACGTGTCCCCCTGCTTAAGCCAGTACAAGTCCAGGCCCATCTGAAGTTTACTAGCATTTGGATGATCCAGAAGAAGAATGCGAGAATGTCATATGGTCAGATGAAACCAAAATATAACTTTTTGGTAAAAACTCAACTCGTCGTGTTTGGAGGACAAAGAATGCTGAGTTGCATCCAAAGAACACCATACCTACTGTGAAGCATGGGGGTGGAAACATCATGCTTTGGGGCTGTTTTTCTGCAAAGGGACCAGGATGACTGATCCGTGGAAAGGAAAGAATGAATGGGGCCATGTATCGTGAGATTTTGAGTGAAAACCTCCTTCCATCAGCAAGCGCATTGAAGATGAAATATGGCTGGGTCTTTCAGCATGACAATGATCCCAAACACACCGCCCGGGCAACGAAGGAGTGGCTTCGTAAGAAGCATTTCAAGGTCCTGGAGTGGCCTAGCCAGAGTCCAGATCTCAACCCCATAGAAAATCTTTGGAGGGAGTTGAAAGTCCGTGTTGCCCAGCAACAGCCCCGAAACATCACTGCTCTAGAGGAGATCTGCATGGATGAATGGGCCAAAATACCAGCAACAGTGTATGAAAACCTTGTGAAGACTTATAGAAAACGTTTGACCTCAGTCATTGCCAACAAAGGGTATATAACAAAGTATTGAGATAAACTTTTGTTATTGACCAAATACTTATTTTCCACCATAATTTGCAAATAAATTCATTAAAAATCCTACAATGTGATTTTTTTTCTCATTTTGTCTGTCATCGTTGAAGTGTACCTATGATGAAAATTACAGGCCTCTCTCATCTTTGTAAGTGAGAGAACTTGCACAATTGGTGGCTGACTAAATACTTTTTTGCCCCACTGTACGTACAGTCACTGTGGGGACGACGTCCTCAATGCACTTATTGATAAAGCCAGTGACTGATGTGGTGTACTCCTCAATGCCATAGGGAAGAATCCCGGAACATATTCCAGTCTGTGCTAGCAAAACCTGTAGTTTAGCATTTGCTCCATCTGAGCACTTTTTTGTAGACAGAGTCTACTGGTGCTTCCTGCTTTAATTTTTGCTTGTAATCAGGAGGATAGAATTATGGTCAGATTTGCCAAATGGAGGGCAAGGGAGAGCTTTGTACGCATCTCTGTGTGTGGAGTAAAGGTGGTCTAGAATCCCCCCCCCCCCCCTTAAATGTGGTTGCACATTTAACATGCTGATAGAAATTAGGTAACATTGATTTAAGTTTCCCTGCATTAAAGTACCCGGCCTCTAGGAGCGCCGCCTGGCTGAATGTTTTCCTGTTTGCTTATGGCGGAATACAGCTCATTGAGTGTGCTTTTAGTGCCAGCCCCGGTCTGTGGTGGTATGTGGACAGTTACGAAAAATACAGATGAAAACTCTCTAGGTAGATAGTGTGGTCTACAGCTTATCATGAGATACTCTACCCCAGGCGAGCAAAACCTTGAGACTTCCTTAGATTGTGCACCAGCTGTTGTTTACATATATGCATAGGCCCCCGCCCAGTGTCTTACCAATAGGCTGCTGTTCTATCCTGCTGATAGAGTGTATAACCCGCCTGTAACGATTCTCGTCTGGAGAAGGAGAAGTGGACCAAAACGCAGCGTGGTAAGTGTTCGTCATATTTGTAATTAAAACTGAACACTACACAAAATGAAAATGAAACAGTTCTGTGTGGAAAACACAGACACAGAAAACAATCACCCACTACCAAAATGGGGAAAACAGGCTACCTAAGTATAATTCTCAATCAGAGACAACGATCAACAGCTTCCTCTGATTGAGAACCATACCAGGCCAAACACAGAAAAACAACATAGAAAAAATAACATAGACTACCCACCCCAACTCACGCCCTGACCAAACTAACACAAAGACATAAAAAAGGAACTAAGGTCAGAACGTGACACCGCCAGCTGTAAGTTCTTAATGTCGTCGTTCAGGCACGACTCGGTGAAACATAAGATATTACAGTTTTTAACCTCTCTGGGATATACGGGACGGTAGCGTCCCACCTCAACAACAGCCAGTGAAAGTGCAGAGTGTCAAATTCAAAACAACAGAAATCCCATAATTAAAATTCCTCAAACGTACAAGTATTTCACACCATTTTAAAGATACGCTTGTTGTAAATTCAGCCACAGTGTCCGGTTTCAAAAAGGCTTTACGACGGAAGCACACCAAACTATTATGTTAGGTCAGTACCAAGTCACAGAAAAACAGCAATTTTTCCAGTCAAAGAGAGGTCACAAAAAGCAGAAATAGAGATAAAATGAATCACTAACCTTTGATGATCTTCATCAGATGACACTCATAGGACTTCATGTTACACAATACATGTATGTTTTGTTCGATAAAGTTCATATTTATATCCAAAAATCTCTGTTTACATTGATTGGTGCGTTACGTTCAGTAGTTCCAAAACATCCGGTGATTTTGCAGAGAGCCACATCAATTTACAGAAATACTCATAATGAATATTGCTAAAAAAAAGTGTTATGCATGGAATTTTAGATCCAATTCTCCTTAATGCAACCGCTGTGTCAGATTTCAAAAAAGCTTTACCGAAAAAGCACACCATGCAATAATATGAGTACAACACCCAGAGACCAAAACAAGCCATATAGATACCCGCCATGTTGTGGAGTCAACAAAGTCAGAAATAGCATTATAAATATTCACTTACCTTTGATTATCTTCATCAGAATGCACTACCAGGAATCCCAGTTCCACAACAAATGTTTGATTTGTTCGATAAAGTCCATCATTTATGTCCAAATACCTCCTTTTTGTTTGCGCGTTTAGCCCAGTAATCCAAATTCACGAGGCGCGAGCAGACGAAAAGTCAAAATGTTCCATTACAGTCCGTAGAAACATGTCAAACGATGTATAGAATCAATCTTTAGGATGTTTTTATCATAAATCTTCAATAATATTCCAACTGGAGAATTGTTTGTCTGTGGAAATGCAATGGAACGCAAGCTAACTCTCACTTGAACGTGCGTGGACAGCTCATGCCACTCTTGCAGATCTCTGACTCATTCAGCTCCCATTCCCCCCTCCTTTACAGACTGTTGACATCTAGTGGAAGCCTTAGGAAGTGCAATATGACCCCATAGACACTATATATTCGATAGGCAATGAGTTGAAAAACTACAAACCTCAGATTTCCCACTTCCTGGTTGGATTTTTTCTCAGGTTTTTGCCTGCCATATGAGTTCTGTTATACTCACAGACATTCAAACAGTTTAAGAAACTTCAGAGTGTTTTCTATCCAAATCTACTAATAATATGCATATATTAGCAACTGGACCTGAGTAGCAGGCAGTTTACTCTGGGCACCTTATTCATCCAAGCTACTCAATACTGCCCCCCAGTCCCAAAGAAGTTTAATTTCCCGGTGGTAGGATAAACGTGCTTTCAGTTCGACCCATTTATTTTCCAGCAATTGAATGTTAGCTAGCAGGACGGAAGGCAAATGCAGATTAGCCACTTGTCGTCTAATCCTCACAAGGCACCCTGATCTTTTTCCAGCGAATGATGGGGATTTGGGCCTGGGCGGGTTTCTGTATTATATCCCACCCGTCCGACTCATTGTAGAAAAACCCTTTGTTTAATCTGAGGTGAGTAATCTCAGTTCTGATGTCCAGAAGCTATTTTTAATCTAACAAAATTATTGGTTAAGAGTCGATAAGACGGCAGCCATCCCCTCCGGCGCCGTCATGTTATTGATGCTGCTAACCCTAAAACCTAACCTTAAATTAAAACCAAAAAGCAAATTGTTGTTTTCATCAATTTCTACGGTATAGCCAGTTTTGACTTTGCTGCTGACTGATCTAGCAGGGACCGCTCAGTTCTGCCTCCAGGGCAAGACAATAAGAAAATAAACGTCAACATGCTTCAAACACACCTGCTGTTGCTTTTCCTCCGCCCTGCTGCAGCAGCAAGCTTGATATTATTAGAATAGTGAATATATTTCTAAATGCCCATCCCTACTCAGCAGTTAACAGTACACATGCATGCACACACACACACACACACACACACACACACACACACACACACACACGAACACACACACACACACACACACACACACACACACACACACACACACACACACACACACACACACACACACACACACACACACACACACACACACACACACACACACACACACACACACACACACACACACAGAGACAATCCCACTCTCTCAGCACAACACAAATCAAACCCAGGGCCCTCAAGGGACGAAGACAATCCCTATCTGCAGATGAGTTGTAGTGTGCTAATTTATAGCTTAATCAGTTTTCCATTAAAGCGTTTGTGTAAAGACTAGAGAGCAGCTCATTGCTTAATATGCATTAGTGTGTCTGTCACTTGCCGGTTCCCTTTTGTTGTTAAGGCACTCTTCCAGCTTTTATTGCATGTCACACAACTGTAAATATCTCCCCTTTCTACTGCTCAATAGCTTCACTCAATCACAGAGCTTCATTACTGTGTAGTAACGACTCCCCGTAGTTCCTTTTTAGCCTGTGTGCTGTTATTGTACATTTCAGCATGCGTTATGTTGCGCCTGAACGACAGACTGTCACGGTTTAGGATTTAGAGAAACCATTATCTTTCATATTAGTATCACTATCTTTCCGCTTTAGATTTCAACACCACGTGACGGAATGACACTTCACCGTCACTATTTACCACCGCCTCTATACAGTCAATACTGATTAACAGGGTAGACGTGCTCCAGGCTCTAAGCAGTGCTTTCAGGTCACGTCACTTAAACAAATACAGGAATGAAACCTGCAGCGATCTAGATTACCTGATTAGCTACAGTATAGCTGACATGCCAGGCATTGTTGGCAAGCATAGCGCTACACAAGCCAGGCTAGTTATCTGAGTCTTGTTGCCTAGCAACAAACCATTCATTGAGATTGGGTGCTCAACAGATATATTTGGTGAAATAATTGACAGCTGAATGAAGACTTCATGAACAGGGATGGCTCAACAAAATGGTTACCATGAATGACAATAATTCTTATTAACCGTTGTCATACCACTATGCATGTCATACTACCCCGCAAACACTCTAGAGCTTCTCCTTGTTAAAGTGTCATTCAGTACAAGCAGCTGTTTGGTAGTTCTCCCACCCGATTTCCCCTTCCCACTGGCAACAGATGACCATCAGATTTCCCATCTAGCATTCGGATTTTGCGCGGCTGCCATATCCCAGATCCCTCTAGGTGTCACTATACATCCAGTGAACAGAGACACAACCTTAACCCCCAGCACACCAGTCTCTCTGTCTCTCTGTAATTCGCATGACGCAACAATGTACACATTGCCAAAGCTTATTTTGTATCTATTTTTCTGTTATTTTCCCAGGTAAGTTGACTGAGAACACGTTCTCATTTTCCAGCAATGACCTGGGGAATAGTTACAGGGGAGAGGAGGGGGATGAATGAGCCAATTGTAAACTGGAGATTATTAGGTGACCGTGATGGTTTGAGGGGCAGATTGGGAATTTAGCCAGGACACCGGGATTAACACCCCTACTCGTACGATAAGTGCCATTTCTTTAATGACCTCAGAGAGTCAGTACACCCGTTTAACGTGCCAGCTGAAAGATGTCCCCAATCACTGCCCTGGGGCATTGGGATATTTTTTTAGACCAGAGGAAAGAGTGCCTCCTACTGGCACTCCAACACCACTTCCAGCAGCATCTGGTCTCCCATCCAGGAACTGACCAGGACCAACCCTGCTTAGCTTCAGAAACAAGCCCGCAGTGGTATGCAGGGTGGTATGCTGCTGGCCAATGCCTGCTGGTATGCTGCTGGATATTTACAATATAAAAATAAATAAAAATTTGAATCAAAATTGTCAATGGGACAACAGTAACAACAATAACCAAGGGTCAAAATAACCATACATTCAACAATAACAATATGCATACAGTAGAGTACATGTGTAGGTTGATTGGTCTGTCAGACACTGTCCCTCAACTTATAGCAGGCAGCAATGTAGTGTGCTACCAACCCACAGCTCTCTGCGTCCACCCCAACAGGACGGGTAGCCTATCCTCATCAGAGAGGTCTTTGAAACATTGAATAAGGGTTTCACATTTGGGAAAATAACACTCTCTAATTGTTTTATATATTGTTTTTACATTTTGTCAGGGAATGCAGCTCCGTCTCAGGTTCTGCTGTTGTGCAGTGGTTGCACAGCCTTTCCTCTACAGGGAGACAGGTTTTCCTGTCTCTACCCTTCTCAATGGCAAGGCTGTGCTCACTGAGCCTGTACTTTGTCAAGGTTTTTCTAAGGTTTTGATCAGTAATCATGGTCATATATTTAGTCACGGTGTACTGTCGATTTAGGGCCAGATAGCACTGCATTTTGCTTTGTGCTTGAGTTTGTGTTTCCCAATAAGCAATATAGTTTTGTTTTGACTGTGTTGTAATTTGGTTTATCCTGATTGATTGGATGTTCTGGTCCTGAGGCTTCAGTGTGTTAGTAGAACAGGTTTGTGAACTCCCCAGGACCAGCTGGATGAGGGGACTCTTTTCTTTGCTCAGCTCTTGGCATTGCAGGGCTTGGTAATGATATGAGAGAGAGTCACTGTATTTTAGATGTTTCCAAAACTTAATTGCTCTTTTTTTGAGTTTTTATTATTAGTGGATATTGGCCTAATTCTGCCCTGCATGCATTGTTTGTGGTTTTCCTCTGGACATGTAGGATAATCTTACAGAACTCTGCATGCAGGGTTTCAATGGGGCGTTTGTCCGATTTCACGAAATCTTGTTTTGCAAGTGGACCCCACATCTCTCTCTCTCTGTGTCTCTCTCTGTGTCTCTCTCTGTGTTTCTCTCAAAGGGCCATTTGTTTTGGGAGAATGTTTGTCACATGTACAGGGGATGGCCTATTATTGATATCATATTAATAATACACTCACTGGCAGTGGATGGGAGGTGTGACCCAGGGGCTAATGTCCTACCTAGAAGAGGCAGACCTGACATGACAAAAGACCACTGTGACATTGAGGGAAGCACCCTGTTCTCCGTGACCATCCCCCGTTCTTGCTCTGACCCTGACGTGGTGGATGGATACAACTAAGGTATCAAGGTTAGAAGGCCCCTCCAGGCTTCTTCTTCCTCTGTTCAGATAGGCACTCAGAGAGCCCGAGGGTCCGATCTACAAATACACATTAAGATCGTGCCTTCGATCCCTGCTACGTAACGGCTGCATGTTCCCAGGTGGCCCGCATTGTCTTCGGCATTCTCTGAAACGCATTTGAAACGTATGAAACTGGCTACATGTCTTGACAGTAATAAACTAATCTCTCTTCATTGCCGGTCACCAGAGGAGTCGATGTAACACAGTTTCAGTTGCATTTATTAGCCCGGTCAAGGCAGTTGATAAAAAAATCAAGAAAATCTCCTGTCCCTCATTCCATCGTTCGCTCGCCGTCACACACAGTCCCCACAGTGCTCCAGAGCAGCATCTTTTCATTACTTAACGCCCTCCTCCATGTCATGGATTACATTTTACGCTGCGGGGGAATGCATTGCATCTTTCATTACCTGTCTGGCTTAATGAAGGCCTAACCAATTCAACTTTTCCAAACCACTCCTCCCTCCTTTCCTCTCCTCACCCATCTCCGCTCTGCATCTGTATGCGGCTCTAATATAAGTCCAATTTAAAAAGCTTAGCCCAGTCTGTGAGGGATGGGCCTAGCCGGCCAAATACAATCTCTCTCTTGTTCTGTCTTTCTCATTCTCTCCTTGTTCTCTCTCTCTCTCATTCTCTCTCTCTGCCTGTTTCTACCTCTCTTCCCTACTGTGTCTCCATCCCTTTCATTGTCTCTTACACACACACACACACACACACACACACACACACACATACACACACACACACACACACACACACACACACACACACACACACACACACACACACACACACACACACACACACACACACACACACACACACACACACACACACACACACACACACACACACACACACTATGCTATGCCAGTGAAACACACATCCGAAGCCTCACAGAGTAAAAAACATGCAGGGAAGACAGCAGCAGCTCCACAGCACCAAAAACAGTCAAATTATTGGCCATTGTAAAGGATCATGTTATGCTTAAGAGGCTTGTCTCCCTCTCTCCTTCTCTCCCTCTTCCGTCTCACCTCCTCCCTCTTTCTCTCTCCCTCTCTCCACCTCCTCGTCTCACCTCCTCCCTCTTTCTCTCTCCCTGCCTACCTCTCCCCATCTCACCTCCTCCCTCTTTCTCTCTCCCTCTCTCTCTCTCCCCAATTCACCTCCTCCCTCTCTCTCCTCATTCTCTACCTCTCCCAGTCTCACCTCCTCCTCCATCTTTCTCTCCCCCCTCCCTCCCACTCCTTCTCTCTCTCCATGTGTTCTCACTATTTTTCTCAGTGTTTATCCTACTGTGTTCTTACACATTTCCACCCGTTTCATTGCCCCCGGATAAGTAAGGGATAAATGCAGACGTTCTGTACATTACCTTGGAAATAATGGACGATGCAGAGGGAAGAGGCATTTATCCCACTTATTCCACAGTTGCCAAAGAAAACAATACTGTAGCACACATTTACCGGTAAAAATAAAATGTTTTTGAATATGTTTTGAGTATATAGTGCATTCAGAAAGTGTTCAGACCCATTTACTTTTTTCACATTTTGTTACTTTACAGCCTTATTCTAAAATTGATTCTTTTTTTCCCCTTTCCCCTCATCTACACACCCCATAATGACAAAGCAAAAAGAAATAGGCTGTAACTTAAAACTTCTCTAGGATAGGGGGCAGCATTTGGAATTTTGGATTAAAAGCATGCCCAATTTCTACTGCCTGCTACTCATCCCCAGAAGATAAGATATGCATATCATTAGTCGATTTGGATAGAAAACACTCTGAAGTTTCTAAAACTGTTTGAATCATGTCTGTGAGTATAACAGAACTTATGTAGCAGGCGAAACCCCGAGGACAAACCATTCAGATTTTTTTTTTGAGGTCACCCTGTTTTCAATGAGGTTTCATTGGGAATCCAGACTTCTAAGGGACTTGCTTGCAGTTCCTACCGCTTCCACTGGATGTCACCAGTCTTTAGAAATTGGTTGAGGTTATTCCTTTGTGTAATGAAGAAGTATGGCCATCTTGAACGAGTGTCACTTCATGTGTACTGTTTGATAGAGGCGCAAGACCAGAAAGCATGCTTGAGTTTGTTTTCTTCCTGTATTGAACACAGATCATCCCGTCTTCAATTTTATTGATTATTTACTTTAAAAAATACCTAAAGTTGTATTACAAAAGTAGTTTTAAATGTTTTGGCAAAGTTTACAGGTAACTTTTGAGATATTTTGTCGTCACGTTGCGTAAGTTGGAACCGGTGTTTTTCTGGATCAAACGCGCCAAATAAATGGACATTTTGGATATATATGGACGGAATTAATCGAACAAAAGGACCATTTGTGATGTTTATGGGACATATTGGAGTGCCAAAAGCTCGTCAAAGGTAAGGCATGATTTAAATGTTTATTTCTGCGTTTTGTGTCGCGCCTGCAGGGTTGAAATATGTTTTCTCTCTTTTGTTTAAGGAGGTGCTATCCTCAGATAATAGCATTGTTTGCTTTTGCCAAAAAGCCTTTTTGAAATCGGACATGTTGGCTGGATTCACAACAGTAGCTTTAATTTGGTGTCTTACATGTGTGATTTCATGAAAGTTTGATTTTTATAGTAATTTCTTTGAATTTGACGCTCTGCATTTTCTCTGGCTTTTGGCCAAGTGGGACGCTACCGTCCCACATATCCCAGAGAGGTTACATTTTTTTTTTAAAGTCAAGGGTCCTGAATACTTTCCGAATACGATGAAAGTGAATTCATATATTCTCATCTTACACTTTCTTCTATTTCCAGGGAAGTTAGACCTGTGTTTTTCTCATTAGACCTGTGTTTTCCTCAATTAGACCCGTGTTTTCCTCATTAGACCTGTGTTTTCCTCATTAGACCTATGTTTTCCTCACTAGACCTATGTTTTCCTCACTAGACCTGTGTTTTCCTCAATTAGACCTGTGCTTTCCTCAATTAGACCTGTGCTTTCCTCAATTAGACCTGTGTTTTCCTCGTTAGACCCGTGTTTTCCTCGTTAGACCTGTGTTTTCCTCGTTAGACCTGTGTTTTCCTCGTTACACCTGTGTTTTCCTCCTTGGACCTGTGTTTTCCTCCTTGGACCTGTGTTTTCCTCATTAGACCTGTGTTTTCCTCATTAGACCTATGTTTTCCTCACTAGACCTATGTTTTCCTCACTAGACCTGTGTTTTCCTCAATTAGACCTGTGCTTTCCTCAATTAGACCTGTGTTTTCCTCGTTAGACCCGTGTTTTCCTCGTTAGACCTGTGTTTTCCTCGTTACACCTGTGTTTTCCTCGTTAGACCTGTGTTTTCCTCGTTAGACCTGTGTTTTCCTCCTTGGACCTGTGTTTTCCTCCTTGGACCTGTGTTTTCCTCCTTGGACCTGTGTTTTCCTCATTAGACCTGTGTTTTCCTCAATTAGACCTGTGTTTTCCTCAATTAGACCTGTGTTTTCCTCATTAGACCTGTGCTTTCCTCAATTAGACCTGTGTTTTCCAAATACCTGTGTTTTCCTGAATAAGACCTGTTTTCCTCATTATACCTGCGTTCCTCATTAGACCTGTGTTTTCTTCATTAGTCCTATGTTTTCCTCATTAGTCCTATGTTTTCCTCATTAGACCTATGTTTTCCTCATTAGACCTGTGTTTTCCTCATTAGACCTGTATTTTCCTCATTAGACCTGTGTTTTCCTCCTTGGACCTGTGTTTTCCTCATTAGACCTGTGTTTTCCTCATTAGACCTGTGTTTTCCTCATTAGACCTGTGTTTTCCTCATTAGACCTGTGTTTTCCTCAGTAGACCTGTGCATTCCTCCTTGGACCTGTGTTTTCCTCAATTAGACCTGTGTTTTCCTCAATTAGACCTGTGTTTTCCTCAATTAGACCTGTGTTTTCCTCAATTAGACCTGTGTTTTCCTCAATTACACCTGTGTTTTCCTCAATTAGACCTGTGTATTACTCATTAGACCTGTGTTTTCCTCATTAGACCTGTGTTTTCCTCATTAGACCTGTGTTTTCCTCATTAGACCTGTGTATTACTCATTAGACCTGTGTATTACTCATTAGACCTGTGTTTTCCTCATTAGACCTGTGTTTTCCTCCTTAGACCTGTGTTTTCCTCCTTAGACCTGTGTTTTCCTCCTTAGACCTGTGTTTTCCTCATTAGACCTGTGTTTTCCTCCTTGGACCTGTGTTTTCCTCCTTGGACCTGTGTTTTCCTCCTTGGACCTGTGTTTTCCTCATTAGACCTGTGTTTTCCTCATTAGACCTGTGTTTTCCTCATTAGACCTATGTTTTCCTCATTAGACCTGTGTTTTCCTCCTTGGACCTGTGTTTTCCTCCTTGGACCTGTGTTTTCCTCATTAGACCTGTGTTTTCCTCCTTAGACCTGTGTTTTCCTCATTAGACCTATGTTTTCCTCATTAGACATATGTTTTCCTCCTTGGACCTGTGTTTTCCTCATTAGACCTGTGTTTTCCTCATTAGACCTGTGTATTACTCATTAGACCTGTGTTTTCCTCATTAGACCTGTGTTTTCCTCCTTAGACCTGTGTTTTCCTCCTTAGACCTGTGTTTCCCTCATTAGACCTGTGTTTTCCTCATTAGACATATGTTTTCCTCATTAGACCTGTGTTTTCCTCATTAGACCTGTGTTTTCCTCCTTAGACCTGTGTATTCCTCCTTAGACCTGTGTTTTCCTCCATGGACCTGTGTTTTCCTCCTTGGACCTGTGTTTTCCTCATTAGACCTGTGTTTTCCTCATTAGACCTGTGTTTTCCTCATTAGACCTGTGTTTTCCTCATTAGACCTGTGTTTTCCTCATTAGACCTGTGTTTTCCTCATTGGACCTGTGTTTTCCTCCTTGGACCTGTGTTTTCCTCCTTGGACCTGTGTTTTCCTCCTTAGACCTGTGTTTTCCTCGTTAGACCTGTGTTTTCCTCGTTAGACCTGTGTTTTCCTCGTTAGACCTGTGTTTTCCTCGTTAGACCTGTGTTTTCCTCCTTGGACCTGTGTTTTCCTCCTTGGACCTGTGTTTTCCTCCTTGGACCTGTGTTTTCCTCCTTAGACCTGTGTTTTCCTCATTAGACCTGTGTTTTCCTCCTTAGACCTGTGTTTTCCTCATTAGACCTGTGTTTTCCTCATTAGACCTGTGTTTTCCTCATTAGACCTGTGTTTTCCTCATTAGACCTGTGTTTTCCTCCTTAGACCTGTGTATTCCTCCTTAGACCTGTGTTTTCCTCCTTGGACCTGTGTTTTCCTCCTTGGACCTGTGTTCTCCTCCTTAGACCTGTGTTTTCCTCATTAGACCTATGTTTTCCTCATTAGACCTATGTTTTCCTCCTTGGACCTGTGTTTTCCTCATTAGACCTGTGTTTTCCTCCTTAGACCTGTGTTTTCCTCATTAGACCTGTGTTTTCCTCGTTGGACCTGTGTTTACAATTATCCAATTTCAGTTTGTGTGGTTGTTGGTTTAACTTTTTGTAAATTTGTACTTTGTACTTTTTTGTACGGTCTGGTCTGTATGCAGTGCTTTGTACCTCATGATTAGTACATCATGTACATCATGTACATCATGATTAGGTGTCCAGTTATATCTAGACATCCAACTATCCCAATCTAGAATACCCTTTTGATAGGCTAGAATGCCCTTCAAGCCAATCAGAAATTAGTATTCAACAATGCTGTGGTATTAAAAAAAAAAACATCTAGCTGCCTTTCACACACACAGGTACATTAACACATACACACACAGCAACAAGATAACTTTTTATATGCTGCCTATTAGTTTACTATACAAAAATTGTATTTATAGTACTGCATACTGAGTTAATGTAAGCACAGCATTGATAGACAATTTGAGTCACGGAAACGTAAAGTCATACACACACCATCCTCTTTCACCGATATCCCCTATATCTTTCATTCATCATCGTCTCCCATGCAGAGAGGATACGCTCTCCTCCCCTGCGAGAAGACTTGCCAGTAGTTATTAAGATCCAGCGATAGGGTCAGTGTGATGGATTGGTCGCTGGTGCTGCGCTATGGGTCTCTGGGACCCCAGATGCCATCTTCTGCCCACGTTTTCAGCACTTTCATGGACGACGAGCCATGGGAGATCAATAAGCAAGGCCGTTCCACCCTCCTATTACTGCTGATCCAGAACCAGTGGACAGGAGGGACGAGGGTGACGGGAGATAACCTTGGATAACAGCTGAACCGGGACAGCCCTCTGAAGCCTGACGCCATGCCAATGATGCTCTTTGGATCCAACCAATGGATTTGAACGCTTCTGGTCTTCTGTCGAACAGTTTCACGTACTTGTGAATATGGAGTTCTCGAATGAATCTTCGACTAATGGATAGGCTGCATTCTGTCCTCATAGTGGGAAATATTCCCATTCTGTCTTTGTTGTGTTGTCCAGCATGGAGAGTGGCATTAGCCTAGCACAATAATAACTGGGTCAGTTCAATGTCAAGGTTCTATGCCCTTGTTTTGATTGAGAGATTTCATTGATGGGATTCTGCGATAGATATGAAAAGAATGAGTCACAGTGGATAATGGCTGACCCAATGGTCTGGTATGTTATCATTGTGTACATGTGTGCAAATGGGTATATGCAGATGTGCATCTTTGTGTGCACTTGTGCTTTGTGTTCACGTGGTGTGTGGGTGTATGTGTGTGTTTTTACGCTTGTGTGTGTTTTTACGCTTGTGTGTGTTTTTACGCTTGTGTGTGTTTGTACGCTTGTGTGTGTTCTGGTCAGTGCTGTGGAGTAAATGTGCTGCTGATGCCTACATACTGAGCAAAATGACAGTGATTATCCCCACTGAAGAGCCCACCTAAAACAGCCAGAATGGGGGAGGAAGGGACACTTCCAACCTACACAGTACCCACAATCTTTTTCAATGGGGGATGGACACCACCAAAATACACAATACCCAATACCCACAATACTTTTCCAGGAAACCAGCCTACTAGATGCTGGCAGGATGGGGAGCCACTCTGCTCCACGGTACGTGACCTTGAAAGGTAGAGCTGGCCAACTCTTCCTCCCAGTCGAACATCGCTCCCTTTTCCTCCCAGTCCAATATCTCCTCCTCTTCTTCCCAGTCCAACATCTCCTCCTCTTCCTCCCAGTCCAATATCTCGTCCTCTTTCTCCCAGTCTAACATCTCCTGTCTTCATCCCAGTCAAATATATCCTCCTCTTCCTCCCAGGCCAATATCTCCTCCTCTTCCTCCCAGTCCAATATCTCCTCCTCTTCACCCAGTCCAACATCTCCTGTCTTTTTCCCAGTCCAATATCTCCTCCTCTTCCTCCCAGTGCAATATCTCATCCTCTTTATCCCAGTCCAATATCTCCTCCTCTTTATGCCAGTCCAAAATCTCCTCCTCTTCCTCCAAGTCCAATATCTCCTCTTTATCCCAGTCCAAAATCTCCTCCTCTTTCTCCCAGTCCAACATCTCCTGTCTTCTTCCCAGTCCAATATCTCCTCTCCTTCCTCCCAGTCCAACATCTCCTCCTGTTCCTCCCAGTCCAACATCTTCTCCTCTTACTCACAGTCCAATATCTCCTCCTCTTTCTCCCAGTCCAACATCTCCTGTCTTCTTCCCAGTCCAATATCTCCTCTCCTTCCTCCCAGTCCAACATCTCCTCCTCTTCCTTCCAGTCCAACATCTTCTCCTCTTCCTCCCAGTCCAACATCTCCTGTCTTCTTCCCAGTCCAACATCTCCTCCTCTTCCTCCAAGTCCAACATCTCATGTCTTCTTCCCAGTCCAACATCTTCTCCTCTTCCTCCCAGTCCAACATCTTCTCCTCTTCCTCCCAGTCCAACATCTCCTGTCTTCTTCCCAGTCCAACATCTCCTCCTCTTTCTCCCAGTCCAACATCTCCTGTCTTCTTCCCAGTCCAATATCTCCTCTTCTTCCTCCCAGTCCAACATCTTCTCCTCTTCCTCCCAGTGCAACATCTCCTGTCTTCTTCCCAGTCCAACATCTCCTCCTCTTCCTCCCAGTCCAACATCTCCTGTCTTCTTACCAGTCCAACATCTCCTCCTCTTCCTCCCAGTCCAACATCTCCTGTCTTCTTCCCAGTCCAACATCTCCTGTCTTCTTCCCAGTCCAACATCTCCTGTCTTCTTCCCAGTCCAACATCTCCTCCTCTTCCTCCCAGTCCAATATATCCTCCTCTTCCTCCCAGTCCAATATATCCTCCTCTTCCTCCCAGTCCAATATCTCCTCCTCTTCCTCCTAGTCCAATATCTCCTCCTCTTCCTCCCAGTCAAATATCTCCTCCTCTTCCTCCCAGTCAAATATCTCCTCCTCTTCCTCCCAGTCAAATATCTCCTCCTCTTCCTCCCAGTCAAATATCTCCTCTTCCTCCCAGTCCAACATCTCCTCCTCTTCCTCCCAGTCCAATATCTCCTCCTCTTCCTCCCAGTCCAATATCTCCTCCTCTTTTTCCCAGTCCAACATCTCCTGTCTTTTTCCCAGTCCAATATCTCCTCCTCCTCCAGGTCCAATATCTCCTCCACTTCCTCCCAGTCCAACATCTCCTCCTCTTCCTCGCAGTCCAATATCTCTTCCTCTTCCTCCCAATCCAACATCTCCTGTCTTCTTCACAGTCCAACATCTCCTGTCTTCTTCACAGTCCAACATCTCCTGTCTTCTTCACAGTCCAACATCTCCTGTCTTCTTCACAGTCCAACATCTCCTGTCTTCTTCACAGTCCAACATCTCCTGTCTTCTTCACAGTCCAACATCTCCTGTCTTCTTCCCAGTCCAACATCTCCTGTCTTCTTCCCAGTCCAACATCTCCTCCTCTTTCTCCCAGTCCAACATCTCATCCTCTTCCTCCCAGTCCAATATCTCCTCCTCTTCCTCCCAGTCCAATATCTCCCCCTCTTCCTCCCAGTCCAACATCTCCTGTCTTTTTTCCCAGTCCAATATCTCCTCCTCTTCCTCCCAGTCCAATATCTCCTCCTCTTTCTCCCAGTCCAACATCTCCTCCTCTTTCTCCCAGTCCAACATCTCATCCTCTTCCTCCCAGTCCAATATCTCCTCCTCTTCCTCCCAGTCCAATATCTCCCCCTCTTCCTCCCAGTCCAACATCTCCTGTCTTTTTTCCCAGTCCAATATCTCCTCCTCTTCCTCCCAGTCCAATATCTCCTCCTCTTTCTCCCAGTCCAACATCTCTTCTTCTTCCTCCCAGTCCAAAATCTCCTCCTCTTCCTCCCAGTCCAACATCTCCTCCTCTTCCTCCCAGTCCAACATCTCCTCCTCTTCCTCCCAGTCCAACATCTCCTCCTCTTCCTCCCAGTCCAACATCTCCTCCTCTTTCTCCCAGTCCAACATCTCCTCCTCTTCCTCCCAGTCCAACATCTCCTCCTCTCCTCTTAGGGTGGGTGGAGACTTTAATGTGTGTCACTTCTACCGACACATCACCTGCGCCACTAGGGGCACTAAAACCCACTTTTATTCTACCCACAGAAACGCATACAAGGCCCTCCCACATCCTCCCTTCAGCAAATCAGACCATGACTCCATTCTCCTGCTTCCTGTTTACAAACAAAAGGAAGCACCAGTGATGAGCTCAATACAGAAGTGGTCGGATGAATCAGACGTGATGCTACAAGACTGTTTTAATAGTACAGACTGGGATATGTTCCTGGATTCAGGTTTACCACAACAGTCACAGTCACAGGCTTCATCAATAAGTGCATAGACGATGTCGAGTGCATAGATGATGTCGTCCACACAGTAAAGTATCCAAACCAAAAAACATGGATTACAGGCAATATCTGCACTGGGCTAAAGACTAGAGCTACCTCTTAAGAAGAACGGTACACGGACATGGACGCATACAAGAAAGCGCACTACGACCTCCGACGAGACAACAAACATGCAAAAGGACAATATAGGAGGAGGGTTGCATCCTATTACACCAACTCAAATGCTCGTCGCATGTGGTAGGGCTTGCAGACGATAGCGGACTATAAAGAGAAACCCAGCCATGCAGAACTCCCAAATGAGTTAAATGCCTTTTATGCTCGCTTCGAGGAATATACACTGTACCTTGCGTGAAAGCCCCTGTTTTTCCAGATGACTGTGTGATCTCGCTTTCCGTGGCAAAACGTTTAACAATCACAAGGCCATCACAGACAGAATACCAGAGTGCATTCTCGAAGTATGCGCAGACCAGCTGGCATGTGTCTTCACTGACATTTTCAGTCTCTCTTTGTCCCAGTCTGTAATTGCAACATATTTCAAGCCTACCACCATCGTCCCTGTTCCCAAGAGCTCCAAGGTAACCTGCCTAAATGACTACCGCCCTGTAGCACTCACATCTGTAATTATGAAGTGCTTTGAATGGCTGGCCATGACACACATCAACACCATCATCCCAGACACCCTTGACCCAAACCAATTCGCAGACCGCACCAACAGATCCATAGATGACACAATCTCAATTGCACTTTGGCTTATCAACTAAAACCCTCACAAACTTTTACAGATGCACAATCGAGAGCATCCTGTCGGGCTGTATCGCCGCCTGGTATGGCAACTGCATCTCCCACAACTGCAAGGCTCTCCAGAGGGTGGTGCGGTCTACACAACACATCACAGGGGGAAAAGTACTTGCCCTCCAGGACACCTACAGCACCCGATGTCACAGGAAGGCTAAAAAGACAGTCAAGGACAACAACCACCCGAGCCACTGCCTGTTCACCCCGCTACCATCCAGAAGGCGAGTTCAGTACAGGTGCATCAAAGCTGGAACTGAGAGACTGAAAATAGCTTGTATCTCAAGGCCATCAGACTGTTAAACAGCCATTACTAACACAGAGAGGCTGCTGCCTACATACTGACTTGAAATTATTGGCAACTTTAATAAATGGATCACTAGTCACTTTAATAATGTCACTTTACTAATGTTTACATATCTTGCATTACTCATCTCATATGTATATACTGTATTTTATACCATCTTGCCTATGCTGCTCTGTCATTGCTCGTCCATATATTTATATGTATATATTCTTACTCCATTCCTTTACTTTAGCTCAGCGTTCAACACCATAGTGCCCTCCAACCTCATCACCAAGATAGGGATCTTGGGACTGAACGCCTCCCTCTGCAACTGGATCCTAAACTTCCTGATGGGCCTGCCCCAGGGGGTGAGGGTAGGCAACAACACATCCGCCACACTGACCCTCAACACAGGGCACCTCAGGGGTGTGTGCTTAGTCCCCTCCTGTAATCCCTGTTTAACCATGACTACGTGGCCACAATTGACTCAAACACCATCATCAAGTTTGCTGACGACACGACAGTGATCACAGACGGCGATGAGTCAGCCTACAGGGAGGAGATCAGAGACTTAGCAGTGTGATTCCAGGACAACCACCGCTCCCTCATCATCAGTAAGACCAAGGAGCTGATCGTGTACTATAGGAGAAAGTGGGGAGACCACGCCTCCATCCACATTGATCAAATTGTATTTGTCACATGCAGCGAATACAACAGACCTTACAGTGAAATGCTTACTTACAAGCCCTTAACCAACAATACAGTTAAGAAAATACCCCCAAAAAAGTAAAAAGTAAAAGTCACAAATAATTAAAGAGCAGCAGTCAACGTGCGAGGGCACCGGTTATTCGAGGTAATTGATGTAATATGTATATGTAGGTAGAGTAATTTAAGTGACGGGCTGTTGTGGAGCAGGTTGAGAGCTTGAAGTTTCTTGGAATTCACACCACTAAGGACTTAACACGGTCCACACACACTCACCCAGTCGTGTAAATGGCACGGCAGCACCTCTTCCCCCTCAGGAGGAAGAAAAGATTTGGCAAGGGCCCTCGTATCCTCAAAACGTTCTACAGCTGCACGATCAAGAGCATCTTGACTGACTGCATCACCGCTTGATATGGCAAATACACTGCCGTTGACCGCAAAGCGTTACAGAGGGTGGTGCGGACATCACTGCGGCCGAGCTCCCTGCCATCCACGACCTCTATATCCAGTGTCAGAGGAAGACTCAAAAAAATGAACAAAGACTTCAGCCACCCAAGCCAAAGACTGTTCACTCTGCTACCATCCGGCTAACAGTATCGGAGCATCGGCTCTTGGACCAACAGGCTCCAAGACAGCTTCTGCCCTCAAGCAGGGCATAAAATTAACACCCGTCACCTGCCAAATGCAGGTAGATTTAGGTATTGGCAGGTAAGAATGTCCATTTCACCTGCCACGTTGGCAGGTGGTCAATTTGCAGGGCTTTACAGTGTGAACATTACATTCAAAAAGAGTAAAAAGTGAAGTATAAGTTAGAGTTTATAAAATGCTGCATTAGCTGTTTTCAAAGAAACATAGCTGCTAATTGCACAAAGAAATACTAATCCTATATCCCAACTCACATAGCAACACTGCCTGGCAGGGGAGCTGAGCTCACATTTGCCCCGTAGCACTCACTTCCATCATCATGAAGTGCTTTGAGAGACTAGTCAAGGACCATATCCCCTCCACCCTACCTGACACACCCTACCTGACACACTAGACCCGCTCCAATTTGCTTACCGCCCCAATAGGTCGGCAGGGTAGCCTAGTGGTTAGAGTGTTGGACTAGTAACCGGAAGGTTGCAAGTTCAAACCCCCGAGCTGACAAGGTACAAATCTGTCGTTCTGCCCCTGAACAGGCAGTTAACCCACTGTTCCTAGGCCGTCATTGAAAATAAGAATTTGTTCTTAACTGACTTGCCTAGTTAAATAAAAAAAATACAAAAAATAAAAATAGGTCCACAGACGACGCAATCGCAATCACACTGACCTAACCCATCTGGACAAGAGGAATACCTATGTAAGAATGATGTTCATCGACTACAGCTCAGCATTTCACACCATAGTACCCTCCAAACTCGTCATTAAGCTTGAGACCCTGGGTCTCTACTACGCCCTGTGCAACTGGGTCCTGGACTTCCTGACAGGATGCCCCCAGGTGGTGAGGATAGGAAACAACATCTCCACCCCGCTGATCCTCAACACTGGGGCCCCACAAGGGTGCGTTCCCAGGCCTCTCCTGTACTCCCTGTTCACCCATGCACACCTCCAACTCAATCATCAAGTTTGCAGACAACACTACAGTGGTAGGCCTGATTACCAACAACAACGAGGCGGCCTACAGTGAGGGCCCTCGGAGTGTGGTGTCAGGAAAATAACCTCACACTCAATGTCAACAAAACAAAGGAGATGATGCACTTCAGGAAACAGCAGAGGGAGCAGCCCCCTACCCACATCGACGGGACATTAGTGGAGAAGGTGGAACGTTTTTGAAGTTCCTCGGCGTACACATCACGGACAAACTGAAATGGTCCACCCACACAGACAGCGTGGTGAAGAAGGCGCAGCAGCGCCTCTTCAACTTCAGAAGGCGCAGCAACGCCTCTTCAACTTCAGAAGGCTGAAGGCTGTCACCAAAAACTCACAAACTTTTACAGATGCACAATTGAAAGCATCCTGTCGGGCTGTATCAGAGCCTGGTACGCAAACTGTTCCGCCCACAACCGTAAGGCTCTCCAGAGGGTCGTGAGGTCTGCACAATGCATCACCGGGGGCAGTCTACCTGCCCTCCAGGACACCTACACCACCAGATGTCACAGGAAGGCCAAAAATGCAGTATGCAAGGACCGCTTTTTTCCATCTACGTAACATTGCAAAAATCAGAAACGTTCTGTCCAAAAATGATGCAGAAAAATTCATCCATGCTTTTGTCACTTCTAGGTTAGACTACTGCAATGCTCTACTTTCCGGCTACCCGGATATAGCACTAAATAAACTTCAGTTAGTGCTAAATATGGCTGCTAGAATCCTGACTAGAACCAACAAATTTGATCATATTACTCTAGTGCTAGCCTCCCCACACTGGCTTCCTGTCAAAGCAAGGGCTGATTTCAAGGTTTTACTTCTAACCTACAAAGCATTACATGGGCTTGCTCCTACCTATCTCTCTGATTTGGTCCTGCCGTACATACCTATACGTACGCTACGGTCACAAGACGCAGGCCTCCTAATTGTCCCTAGAATTTCTAAGCAAACAGCTGGAGGCAGGGCTTTCTCCTATAGAGCTCCATTTTTATGGAACGGTCTGCCTACCCATGTCAGAGACGCAAACTCGGTCTCAACCTTTAAGTCCTTACTGAAGACTCATCTCTTCAGTGGGTCATATGATTGAGTGTAGTCTGGCCCAGGAGTGGGAAGGTGAACGGAAAGGCTCTGGAGCAATGAACCGCCCTTGCTGTCTCTGCCTGGCCGGTTCCCTTCTTTCCACTGGGATTCTCTGCCTCTAACCCTATTACAGGGGCTGAGTCACTGGCTTACTGGGGCTCTCTCATACCGTCCCTGGAGGGGGTGCGTCACCTGAGTGGGTTGATTCACTGATGTGGTCATCCTGTCTGGGTTGGCGCCCCCCCTTGGGTTGTGCCATGGCGGAGATCTTTGTGGGCTATACTCAGCCTTGTCTCAGGATGGTAAGTTGGTGGTTGAAGATATCCCTCTAGTGGTGTGGGGGCTGTGCTTTGGCAAAGTGGGTGGGGTTATATCCTTCCTGTTTGGCCCTGTCCGGGGGTGTCCTCAGATGAGTCCACAGTGTCTCCTGACCCCTCCTGTCTCAGCCTCCAGTATGTATGCTGCAGTAGTTTATGTGTCGGGGGGCTAGGGTCAGTTTGTTATATATGGAGTACTTCTCCTGTCCTATTCGGTGTCCTGTGTGAATTTAAGTGTGCTCTCTCTAATTCTCTCTTTCTCTCTCTCGGAGGACCTGAGCCCTAGGACTATGCCTCAGGACTACCTGACATGATGACTCCTTGCTGTTCCCAGTCCACCTGGCCGTGCTGCTGCTCCAGTTTCAACTGTTCTGCCTTATTATTATTCGACCATGCTGGTCATTTATGAACATTTGAACATCTTGGCCATGTTCTGTTATAATCTCAACCCGGCACAGCCAGAAGAGGACTGGCCACCCCACATAGCCTGGTTCCTCTCTAGGTTTCTTCCTAGGTTTTGTTCTTTCTAGGGAGTTTTTCCTAGCCACCGTGCTTCTACACCTGCATTGCTTGCTGTTTGGGGTTTTAGGCTGGGTTTCTGTACAGCACTTTGAGATATCAGCTGATGTACGAAGGGCTTTATAAATACATTTGATTTGATATTTCCCTTTTCTTTAATTCTCCTTAGAAGCAGCATAATTATATCCCACAAAGAAAGCTATTACACAAACAACACATTGTTGCGCTTTCCCTTAATTTGAACAGAGGTTAATTAGGCTTCTGTTAATGATGATGCAGAGAGGCGGTGGGAGTGAGAGCGGCGTTGAAACGGCCCGCTTGCTCCTTAGTCTTGATCAAATACCCTTGTCGCAGCACTACTTTCTCCACACTTCTGCTGCTCTCGCAGGCACTGACTAATCACCCATGGAACTAATAGGTTGTGGCTTTACTTTAGGCTTTCTACCAACCTGTCGTCTAAACATCCTCTGAGTATGTATGACTACTTCACAGCAGGCCCCCTGTTGATCCCAAATCAGGTCTCTGCCACCGGCAATGTCCACGCCAATGTCCAATCACAAGCCCCCATGTGACAAATGCTGTTTGGCCGGATAGACTTTGTACTATGGACTTTGACTGGAGGGAGCAGCAAAAACACCTGCTGCTCCTTAATCTACTGGGATGGCTGCTAATATAAACTGCAGGGTTCCTCAACTGGTGGCCCAAGGTGATTTCATTTGTCCCACCATTTTCTGAGCAAAATATACAGTACCAGTCAAAGTTTGGACACACCTACTCAGTCAAGGGTTTTTCTTAATTTTATACATTGTAGAATAATAGTGAAGACATCAACACTATTTAATAACACATATGGAATCATGTAGTAACCAAAAAGTGTTAAACAAATCCAAATATATTTTATATTTTAGCTTCGTCAAAGTGGCCACCCTTTGCCTTGATGACAGCTTTGCTGTGGCATCTTGCAATAGATAATGTGATAATTGAGAAAGTTAAGGTGACTAAACAGGTTGGAGTAACCCTGGATTGTAAACTGTCATGGTCAAAACATATTGATACAACAGTAGCTAAGATGGGGAGAAGTATGTCCATGATAAGAACCTGCTCTACCTTCTTAACACCACTGTCAACAAGGCAGGTCCTACAGGTCCTAGTTTTGTCACACCTGGACTACTGTTCAGTCATGGGGTCAGGTGCCACATAAAGGGACTAAGTTGCAATTGGTTCAGAATAGGGCAGCACGGCTGGCCCTTGGATGTACACAGAGAGCTAATATTAATAATATGCATGTCAATCTCTCCTAGCTCAAAGTGGAGGAGCGAATGACTTCATCACTACTTATATTTATGAGAGGTATTGACATGTTGAATGCACCAAGTTGTCTGTTTGAACTACTGGCGCACAGCCTGGACACTCATCCATACCCCACAAGACATGCCACAAGAGGTCTCTTCACAGTCCCCAAGCCCAGAACAGACTATGGGAGGCGCACAGTACTACATAGAGCCATGACTACATGGAACTCTATTCCACATCAAGTAAGTGATGCAAGCAGTACATTTGATTTACAAAATATATATAAATACACCTTATGGAACAGTGGGGATTGTGAAGCAACACAAACCTAGGCAAAGACACATGAATACACACACACGATTACATATATACTATACACACACGTACACATGGATTTAGTACTGTAGATATGTGGTAGTGGTGGAGTAGGGGCCTGAGGGCACACAGTGTGTTGTGAAATCTGTGAATGTATTGTAATGTTTTTAAAATTGTACATTTTGCTGGACCCCAGGAAGAGTAGCCTTGGTAGCAGCTGATGGGGATCCATAATAATACAACTACAAATATGTTGGTCACAGATACCTTTAAAAAAATTAAGGGCGTGGATCAGAAAACCAGTCAGTATCTCGTGGAACCACCTTTTACATCTCCTTCACATAGAGTTGATCAGGCTGTTAATTGTGGCCTATGGAATAATGTCCCACTCCTCTTCAATGACTGTGCGATGTTGCTGGATATTGGCAGGAACTGGAACATGCTGTCATACACGTCGATCCAGAGCATCCAAAACATGCTCAATAGGTGACATGTCTGGTGAGTATGCATGCCATGGAAGAACTGGGACATTTTCAGCTTCCAGGAATTGTGTACAGATCCTTGCGACATGGGGAACTATCATGCTGAAACAAGCTTAAACATTATTGTCATCTATCACCCAACAGGTGCCTTTGGAGAGTTCCTCAATGAGCTTGACATCTTGATAAGCTAATTTCCTGACGATGGCTCATCACTATTCGTACTTGGCGACTTCAACCTCCCAACGTCTGCCTTCGATTAATTTATTTCCAGCTCTCTCTTTCCCCTCCTTGCCTCTTTTGATCTCACCCTTTCCCAATCCCCTCCAACTCACAAGGCAGGCAATACGCTTGACCTCATCTTTACAAGAGGCTGCACCCCCAACTAATCCCACTGCAACCCACCTCCAGGTTGATAATCACTACTTTGTTTCCTTTTCTGTCTCCCTTTCCTCCAACCCTAAACACACTTTCTTCTTCCTCTTTAATCCTACTCTCCCTCCCTCCTCCCTCTCTGCGGACAACTTTGTCAACCGCTTAGAAAAAAAGGTTAAAAGGTTGACCACATCCGCTACTCATTTACTCATCCTAGCCCACTGGTCTCACGTCTTGACCACTTTCTTCCCTCACTCTCCAGATGACATCCTGCGTCTAGTAAGGTCTGGCCACCCTCAACCTGCATGCTCGACCCCATTCCCCTTCTCGCTTCTCCAGATCACCTCTGGAGACCTTCTCACTTCCCTCATCAACTCATCCCTGATTACTGGCTCCGTCCCCTCTGACTTCAAAATGGCCCGAGTTACTCCTCTCCTCAAGAAACCAACACTCAACTTATCTGACGTCAAAAACTACAGACCTGTATCCCTTCTTTCTTTTATTTCCAAAACACTTGAGCATGTCTCTGGTCAACTTGGTCAACTTTCTCTGGTCAACTTTCTCATTATCTCTCCCAGAATGATCTTCTTGACCATAACCAGTCGGGCTTCAAGACCAATCACTTAACTGAGACTGCTCTTCTCTGTGTCACAGAGGCTCTCCGCACTGCCAAAACTGACTATCTCTCCTCTGTTCTCATCCTCCTAGATCTATCTGCTGTCTTTGACACTGTGAATAATCAGATCCCCCTCTCCACGCTCTCAGGACTGGGTGTCTCAGGCTCTGCACCATCTTGGAATGCATCCTACCCAGGAAACGGCTCCTACCAGGTGACGTGGAGAGGATCTGTGTCTGCACCCCGTACTCTCACTACTGGTGTCCCCAAGGCTCGGTTCTAGGCCCTTTCCTCTTTATACATCAAGTCACTTGGCTCTGTCATATCCTCACATGGTCTCTCCTATCATTGCTATGCAGATGACACTCAACTACTTTTCTCCTTCCACCCTTCTGACACCCAGGTGTCGACATGCATCTCTGTGTGCCTGGCAGATATTTCAACTTGGATATCGGCCCACCACCTCAAGCTCAAAATCGACAACTGCTCAAACTTGAACTGCTCTTCCTCCCGGCAAAGACCTGCCTGCTCAAATACCTCTCCATCACGGTTGACAACTCCACAGTGTTGCCCTCCCAGAGTGCAAAGAACCTTGGCGTGACCCTGGACAACACCCGGTCGTTCTCTGCAAACATAAAAGTAGTGACCCGCTCCTGGAGGTTCATGCTCTACAACATCCATTGAGATCAACCCCACACAGAAAGTGGCACAGGTCCTCATCCAGGCATTTGTCCCCCTCCAGTCTGGACTACTGCAACTTGTTGTTGGCTGGGCTCCCTGCTTGTGCCATCAAACCCCTGCAACTTATCCAGAATGCAGCAGACCACCTGGTTTTCAACCTTCCCAAGTTCTCTAATGTCACTAATGGCTCCTCTGCACACTCCACTGGCCTCCAGTAAAAGCTTGCATCAACTACAAGACCATGGTACTTACATATGGAACAGCAAGAGGAACTGCCCCTCCCTACCTTCAGGCTATGCTCAAACCCTACACTCCAACCCGAGCACTCCGTTCTGACACCACAGTTCTCTTGGCCCTCCCACCCCAGTCCAAGCTCTTCTCTGACCTGGCATCCCAGTGGTGGAACCAGCTTCCCCCTGAAGCTAGGACAGCAGAGTTCCTGCCCATCTTCCGAAAACATCTGAAACCCTACCTCTTCAAACAGTATCTTAAATAACCTTCCTCCTTAACCCCTCCCCAAAAAATAACAATCACTTGCACTCGACCCCCCCCCCCCCTTCTAGCTCTGACTCTATTGATTTTATTATTATTATTATTTTTTTTTTGCTGTGATATTGATTGCTGTGATATTGAGGAGAAATGTAGACCCCATCCCCGCAGGAGGCCTTTTGGTAGGTCGTCATTGTAAATAAGGCTTTGTTCTTAAGTGAATTACCAAGTTAAATAAAGGTTCAATAAATAAAAAATGAAGAAAAAAATCCATTGACAACATTGACATCAGCAAACTGCTAAACCACACAATGCCATACATGTGGTTTGCATTTGTGAGGCCAGTTGGATGTACTGCCAAATTCTCTCAAATGGTGTTGGAGGCGGTTTATGGAAGAGAAATTAACATTCAATTATCTGGTAACAGCTCTGGTGGACATTCCTGCAGTCAGCATGCCAATTGCACGCTCCCTAAAAACATGAGACATCAGTGGCATTGTGTTGTGTGATAAAACTGCACATTTTAGAGTGGCCTTTTATTGTGCAAGGTGCACCTGTGTAATGATCATGCCATTTAATCAGCTTCTTGATATGCCACAGCTGTCAGGTGGATTGATTATCTTGGCAAAGGAGAAATGCTCACTAACAGGAATGTAAACAAACGTGTGCACAACATTTGAGAGAAATAAGCTTTTTGTTCCTATGAAACATTTCTGGAATATTTTATTTCAGTTTATGAAACATGCGACCAACACTTTACATGTTGTGTGTATAATTTCATGTTTTTGTTTAGTGTGTTCATATATATATATATATATATATATATATATATATATATATATATATATATATATATATATATATATATACACATTTTACAGTGTATAAACAGTACCAGTAAAACGTTTGGACACACCTACTCATTACAGTTTCTTTATTTTTTACTATTTTCTACATTGTAGTAACCAAAAAAGTGTTAAACAAATCAAAATATGATATTTGAGATTCTTCAAAGTAGCCACCCTTTGCCTTGATGACAGCTTTGCACACTCTTGGAGTTCTCTCAACCAGCTTCATTAGGTAGTCACCTGGAATGCATTCAATTAACAGGTGTGCCTTGTTAAAAGTTAATTTGTGTAATTTATTTCCTTCTTCATACGTTTGTGTCAGTTGTGTTGTGTCAAGGTAGGGGTGGTATACAGAAGATAGCCCTATTTGATTAAAAACCAAATCCATATTATGTCAATAACAGCTCAAATAAGCAAAGACAAATGACAGTCCATCATTACTTTAAGACATGAAGGTCAGTCAATCCGGAAAATGTCAAGAACTTTGAAAGTTTCTTCAAGTGCAATCGCTAAAACCATCAAATGCTACGATGAAACTGGCTCTCATGAAGACCCAGAATTATCTCTGCTGCAGAGGATAAGTTCATTAGAGTTACCAGCCCCAGAAATTGCAACCCAAATAAATGCTTCACAGAGTTCAAGTAACAGACACATCTCAACATCAACTGTTCAGAGGAGACTGTGTGAATAAGGCCTTCATGGTTGAATTGCTCCAAAGAAACTACAACTAAAGGACACCAATATGAAGAGGAGACTTGCTTGGGCCAAGAAACATGAGCACTGGACAATAGACTGGTGGAAATCTGTCCTTTGGTCTGATGAGTCCAAATTGGAGATTTTTGGTTCTAACTGTCTTTGTGAGACGCAGAGTAGGTGAACGGAGGATCTCTGCATGTGGAGGCCAGGTCATCTGTGGAGGCCAGATGACCTGGCATCCACAATCACTCGAACTCAACCAAAATAGATGGTTTGGGATGAGTTGGAATGCAGAGTGAAGGAAAAGCAGTCAAACAAGTGCTCAGCATATATGGGAACTCCTTCAGACTGTTGGAAAAGCATTCTAGGTGAAGCTGGTTGAGAAAATGCCAAGAGTGTGCAAAGCTGTCATCAATGCAAAGGGTGGCTACTTTGAGGAATCTAAAATATAAAATGTTTAACACTTTTTTGGTTACTACATGATTCCATGTGTTATTTTATAATTTTGATGTCTTCACTATTATTCAGAAATGTAGAAAATAGTAGAAATTAATATAAACTCTTTCATCAGTAGGAGTGTCCAAACTTTTGACTGGTACTGTATATACATATATCTTCCATTTAAAAGTTTGGGTTCACTTAGAAATGTCCTTGTTCTTGAAGGATAAGTACATTTTTGGTCCATTAAAATAACATAAAATTGATCAGAAACACAGTGTAGACATTTTTAATGTTGTAAATGACTATTGTAGCTGGAAACGGCAGATTTTTTAAATGGAATATCTACATAGGCGTACAGAGGCCCATTATCAACAACCATCACTCCTGTGTTCCAATGGCACGTTGTGTTAGCTAATCCAAGTTGATAATTTTAAAGGGTTTCAAATTGATCATTAGAAAACCCTTTTGCAATTAAGTTAGCACAGCTGAAAACTGTTGTCCTGATTAACAAAGTAATACAAGTGGCCTTCTTTAGACTAGTTGAGTATCTGGAGCATCAGCATTTGTGGGTTTGATTACAGCTCAAAATGACCAGAAACAAAGAACTTTCTTCTGAAACTGGTTAGTCTATTCTTGTTCTGAGAAATGAAGGCTATTCCATGCAAGAAATTGCCAAGAAACTGAAGATCTTGTACAATGCCTTGTACTGCTCCCTTCACAGAACAGCACAAACTGGCCCTAACCAGAATAGAAATAGGAGTGGAGGCCCCGGTGCACAACTGAGCAAGAGGACAAGTGCAGTAGAGTGTCTAGTTTGAGAAACAGAACCCTCACAAGTTCTCAACTGGCAGCTTCATTAAATACATCCGCAAACACCAGTCTCAACATTAACAGTGAAGAGGCGACTGCGGGACGCTGGCTTTCTCAGCAGAGTTGCAAAGAAACAGCCATATCTCAGACTGGCCAATAAAAATAAAATATTAAGATGGGCAAAAGACCACAGACACTGGACAGAGGAACTCTGACTAGCAGTGACCACAAACTTTTGAATGGTAGTGTATACACATTTCTGGATATAAAATACTGTAAAAACACCATCAAATCAGATCCAAGCTATTTTAATTTGGGAAAGTCTGTTCCAAATGAATCCCACGCATAGAGAGATATATTTCACTGTCTACAGCTGTAAGCAAGGTTTGAAATTATAATGTTTTGTCATGTTAGTATGAATTATTCGGGAGACGGGCGCAGGAATGCGTAATAGTTTAAAAAATTTCTTTACCCAAATTACGGCGTGCCGTGTAAAGGCACGGGGACGTAGACTAAACAAAACACTAAACAAAACACAGGGTTGAAACCCAAACAAAAGGACGAGGAGTACCTCGAATAAATAACACACGCGCACAATGATTAACACACGGGACAAGACCCGTAATCATCTGTGCTGTCCACAATGGCACGAAAGCCAAAACATACAGCGCAGGTACTCACATACGCCAACGGACATTGTAACAATAATTGACAGGACAAACCAAGGGCACACTTACACAATTACTAATCACTGGGAATAGGGGCCAGGTGTGCGTAATGAAAGATCCGGAGGGATCCGTGACTTGTTTTATTCAAATATATCTGTTGGGCTCTTTGTGGTCAATTTGCAGTCTACAAATTATTTGTAATTATGTTCCCGGCCCCCTTATTATCCGGGCCGTGGCTGAATCTATAGTGGTTGATAAGCCCTGATATACTGCAGGTCCCAATTATCTCTCCTTCCTCCCAAAGTGTGCACTTGTTCACTCTCCTTCATTTTTTAAATTAAATGACTGGTATAGAAATAAGGTGGAAACTCCCACTAGCCCATGCCTCCCCCAATAAAATATTTTGAGATTCGTGGGAAGTAGTGAACTTACCCTTCAGGAGAAAGGAGAGATTATTGGGAAACTTATAGTCTAGTGTCCTCTGCACATTTAAGAGACGTCCAGCGTGTCGCGCTGTACAGACAGACAGGAGGAACATTAATTAAATGGACATTTATTGCATTGGATGCGGCTGGCTTTGAAAATGTCCACTTCACCATGTCACGTCTCAGAAGCACTTACACAACAGCTTGGGCTCCATTTCTTCAAACAACGCTCTCTCTCTTCTAGCCCGCCCAACACTCTCTGTTACGTACACACACACCAAAAAAAATATTTTGCAATCTTGTTTGACAGAGATGCCCTCACAGTTTCCATGGAAACTCAAAAAAATCTTTCTTCTTCCCCTCTGTCTCTGTGATGGGCATATAGCCAGTCTTTGTGAGGAGCAGAGGTAGACTAAAGGAAGAGTGCTCTTCTGATCACTATATCAGTGTTTTACTTTGTAAAGATTAAAACAAAGTGCCGGGGGCCAAGATGAGCATTACCAAATAGTCAGAAAACTCTATTGTTCTGAAATAGATTCTGCATCAACCCACTGGTGGTCTAAAATACACCTGATGGCTAAGCTCATGTCTCACCACCTTCATGATAATGACTACCATTTAGACTTTAGTCACCAATGGAATTACTCTGTGAGTGTGTGACATGGGCTTGTTAATATAGCACAATGTGCCGTACTGATATGAGTAGTGTGAATTGTTTGTGTGTGTCTGTGTTGTGTGTGAGATTGGCTTATTGGATCATTCTTTCAGCCTGAGCTACACAGGGGGGTTCAGTGGTTTACCATAGTGTGTGTGTGTGTGTGTGTGTGTGTGTGTGTGTGTGTGTGTGTGTGTGTGTGTGTGTGTGTCTGTGTGTAAGAGATGATTTAAGGTATCATTGCCATGGTGTGTGATGGGCATGGTATTGTCCTGTGTGCGGCACAGGGGGACAGGCAGCAGTGCCAGTGACCTTGTCCTTGCTGAATCTGCTGCCTGCAGCCTGTGGATGGCTATGACAACAGGAGAGCTGGAAGGGGTGGCATTAAAAGATTGCATCTGACCCCACTGAGTAATAACATCTGTGCTGCCAGAGGATTGCAAAAGTAAAGAAGGGGAAGAGAGAGGGGAGAACACACACACACACACACACACACACACACACACACACACATACACACACACACACACACACACACACACACACACACACACACACACACTTCTTTACAGTGGCTAGCTCAGCCTCCAGGAAGACCAAGGCTGAAGGTTCACACACCTCTTCCCAGATGTTATTAGCCTCCAGGAAGACCAAGGGTGAAGGTTCACACACACCTCTTCCCAGATGTTATTAGCCTCCAGGAAGACCAAGGCTGAAGGTTCACACACCTCTTCCCAGATGTTATTAGCCTCCAGGAAGACCAAGGGTGAAGGTTCACACACCTCTGAAACGGACAAGGGGTTTTGAAGTAACAACAGCTTTGGTCGATCGTGGAGGGAAGGTTGAGGGGATTCCTGTTCAATGATGCACTCCCACATAACCTATTTCTCTCTATACCATTTGTATTTCATATACCTTTGACTATTGGATGTTCTTATAGGCACTATAGTATTGCCAGCCTAATCTCGGGAGTTGATAGACTTGAAGTCATAAACAGCACTGTGCTTCAAGCATTGCAAAGAGCTGATGGCAAACGCATGAAAGTGCTGTTTGAATGAATGCTTACGAGCCTGCTGCTGCCTACCACCGATCAGTGAGACTGCTCTATCAAATATCAAATCATAGACTTAATTATAATAAAATAAACACACAGAAATACGAGCCTTAGGTTTTAATATGGTCAAATCCAGAAACTATAATTTCGAAAACAAAACGTTTATTCTTTCAGTGAAATACGGAACCGTTCCGTATTTTATCGAACGGGTGGCATCCATAAGTCTAAATATTCCTGTTACATTGCACAACCTTCAATGTTGTGTCATAATTATGCAAAATTCTGGCTAATTAATTACGGTCTTTGTTAGGAAGAAATGGTCTTCACACATTTCGCAACGTGCCGGGCAGCCCAAACTGTTGCATATACCCTGACTCTGCTTGCACTGAACGCAAGAGAAGTGACACAATTTCCCTAGTTAATATTGCCTGCTAACATTAATTTATTTTAACTAAATATGCAAGTTTTAAACAATATACTTGTGTATTGATTTTAAGAAAGGCATTGATGTTTATGGTTAGGTACATTGGTGCAGCGACAGTGCTTTTTTCGCGAATGTGCTTGTTAAATCATCCCGTTTGACGAAGTAGGCTGTGATTCGATGATAAATGAACAGAAACTGCATTGATTATTTTCAACGCAGGACAAGCTAGTTAAACTAGTAATATCATCAACCATGTGTAGTTAACTAGTGATTATGTTAACATTGATTGTTTTTTATAAGATAAGTTTAATGCTAGCTAACAACTTACTTTGGCTCCTTGCTGCACTCGTGTAACTTGTGGTCAGCCTGCCACGCAGTCTCCTCGTGGAGTGCAATGTAATCGGCCATAATCGGCGTCCAAAAATGCAGATTACCGATTGTTATGAAAACTTGAAATCGGCCCTAATTAATCGGCCATGCCGATTAATCGGTCGACCTCTGACCTTAAACTCAGTCCCATGGCATGGATGGATCTTCATATTTCAGTTCAGGCAACTCCAATACCGGAATCCCAATGCCGATGGGTGTTGGGGTCCGAGTAGAGTTTGGTACATTCTGTCAATGAGACCCCGACGAGACTGACCCTGTTCTCTACGAGGCCTTTTTGGGTCCCTGCTTTCCTCATGTGTCTCCATGTCCCATAGTGTCTCCTCTCGTCTCTTTCTCCGTCTCTGCCTCGTTCTCCCCTTCCTTCCATGTTGCAGCTGACTCTCCTTGGTCAAGCTCTTCTTTTAAGCCATTCCTTGGCCTTGGTTAAAGTATTCACAGAGGAGAAAAGGTGACTCTAATAACGAGGGTCTAAGAGACAAGCAAAGAACCTCACATTTCACCTCCTCCACACTGGAGAACCATCTCATCAGGCTCTCCATCATCTCCTGCCGCATTATCCTCATTACCCCTATTATTCTCATTATCCCCATTATCCTCATTATCCCAGGGAACGTCATCTTAGGAGAGCATCTTTAACACTTGGAATGATGCAGGAGGGGGAGGACTTGTGGTGGTTCATCTCTAGTGTAACCTCCTCTATCGGTGTCAGTGTTTCCACTAGTTTTGCCACGAGGCTCCATTGATCAGTGATTAGGCTTGTGAACCCTCCATTCTCTACCGCGAAGAGGTTAAGAGCCCTCTTCTGTTCCTGGCGATCTCTCCAACATATGGAGGGTGGAGTTCCACCGAGTGGAGCAGGCTTGAATGATCCCATGTTCAGGAAGGCCAAGGTCCTTCTGGATATCAGATTGGTGCTTTTTGGCAAATATTGAATGGGTTGCACAAGATTTCAGCATTGCAATGATGTTCATCACTGCCCTCTGGCGGGTGAAGCGATCGTTGACCCAATCATCCAGCATGCCCAGAAACATCTGACTGATGTACTCGGCAGTATCCAAGTCATCTATTGCTTTGGCATTTAGGAACACTTGCTGGAGCATCCATCTGTTGTCAATGAAAGTACATGTCAAAGTGACTTGGTTGTTCCTGACCAGCAGCCAGTAGTGAAGGACAAGTACTGGCCTGCATTACTTGGAGACAGCAGAGCTTTGATCTCCTTTAGTACCTTGCTGTGGATGCTGGGCATCTCTGTGCTGTAGAATTTTTCACTGTTCAGGGTCCATTTAGGTTTGGCGGTGGCCATTACACGCTTGAAGACTACACTTGAAACAACCCTAAAGGGCTGGTTGTCTGTAGCCATCATCCCGGTTATCACTTTGTTCATGTTTTTGGAACTGTTGTTCAACTTCTGCCGCTCTGCTTGTCTCATCTGTGGAAGAGTGGGTGGAGTTGTATTTTTTTTCTCCTCTTTTCTGTCTACTGCATCAAACAAAGCAGGGTATTGACTCTTCAGATGGTATCACATAATTGTGGTGTTTTTACTTTTAGCTGTTGCCAATCCCACGCTGACTCTCTCATGACACGAATTACACAGTGTCACTTCTTGTGTTGGTTGAATGAAATGGTCTCACACTACACTTTGACTTCTCTTTTCAGCCATCTGCAATGGAAAAACAAATCATATTCATGCATACTTGTGTTGACTCCAATCAAAATCTCTAATTAGAATCAGTGCAGTCTTAAGCCTTCACATAGACAGACGTGCGTTCATTACAGTGCCTTCGGGAAAGTATTCACACCCCTTGACTTTTTCCACATTTTGTTACATTACAGCTTTATTAAAAAATATATTTTATTGTTTTTTTTCTACACACAATATCCCATAATGGCAAAACAAAAACTGTTTTTAAATTTATATAAAAAAAACGGAAATATCACATTTACATAATTATTCAAACACTTTACTCAGTACTTTGTGAAAGCACCTTTGGTAGCGATTACAGCCTTGAGTCTTCTTGGGTATGACGCTACAAGCTTGGCACACCTGTATTTGTGGAGTTTCTCCCATTCTTCACTGAAGATCATCTCAAGCTCTGTCAGCTTGGATGGGGAGCGTTGCTGCACAGCTATTTTCAAGTCTCTCCAAAGATGTTTGATCGGGTTCAAGTCCGGCTCTGGCTGGGCCACTTAAAGACATTCAGAGACTTGTCCCGAAGCCACTCCTGCATTGTCTTGGCTGTGTGCTTAGGTTCGTTGTCCTATTGGAAGATTAACCTTCCCCCCAGTCTGTGGACCTGAGCACTCGGAAGCAGGTTTTCACCAAGGATCTCTCTATACTTTGCTCCGTTCATCTTTGCCTCAATCCTGACTAGCCTCCTAGTCCCTGCCGCTGAAAAACATCCCCACAGCATGAAGCTGCCACCACAGAGATGGTTTCTCCACAGAGGAACTCCAGAGCTCTGTCGGAGTGACCATCGGATTCTTGGTCACCTCCCTGACCAAGGTCCTTCTCCCCTGATCAGTTTGGCTGGGCAGCCAGCTCTAGGAAGAGGTTTGGTGGTTCCAAACTTCTTCCTTTTAAGAATATTGGAGGCTAATGTGTTCTTGGGGACCTTCAATACTGCAGAAATGTTTTGGCACCCTTCCCCAGATCTGTGCCTCGACACAATCCTGTCTCGGAGCTCTACAGACAATTTCTTCAACCTCATGGCTTGGTTTTTGCTCTGACATGCACTGTCAACTGTGGGACCTAATATGGACAGGCGTGTTCCCTTTCAAATCATGTCCAATCAATTGAATTTACCATAGGTGGACTCCAATCAAGTTGTAGAAACATATCAAGGATGATCAATGGAAACAGGATACACCTGAACTCAATTTCGAGTCTCTTAGCAAATGGCCTGAATACTTATGTAATATGGTATTTCAGTTTTTTATTTAGAATAATTTTTCAAACATTTTTAAAAACCTGTTTTTGCCTTTTCATTATGGGGTATTGTGTGTAGATTGATGAGGGATTTTTTAAATGTAATTAATTAATTTTAGAATAGGGCTGTAATGTAAAATGTGGATAAAGTCAAAGGGTCTGAATACTTTCCGAATGCACTGTATATACAGCCGTTGGCTACTATGATAATGGCAATGACATTATCTACGAAGTCATACATCTACATAATACCTAACAATGGGAGCGAGTGTAGAAAAAAAAGATGAAACGAAGGTTCAGTTTGAATGACTCAAATCTGCCCGTTGTTTGAGAACGCGTACAAGCGCCATCTATTCCTGATCTTCAGCTTTCTTGGTCAATAAACATGCAAGGTGATGCTTATGTAAACCTAAATTCAAGCTTTATTTAGGAATTTTAAAACACGTCCTTCTTTCCCTATTACAACAATCATCTCATCCGACCATCAACCATCAATTTACGGATGTGATTGCTGCTGGTCAGATGAGCACACTCTAGTAGTAAATGGCTAACATTACACCACAAGTGAGATGGATCGTTGCTGAAAATGGTGCATGTTAAAATTCATAACCAGCTAAGTTGGCAATTTAGGTATTTGATATCTTAGCACCATGTTTATCTAGCCAGCTACTGTAGCTAGCATAGTAGCTTAAATAGATAGCTAGCTAGCTAACACCACATAGCAAAGATTACAATAACTAACCCTTTCATAACAGGTCACATAACTAATGTTATCTGCTTAGCTAGTTAACTAGCTTGCGTATAGCATGCATGTTCAGGCACGTCGACACAAGCCTTATTATTAGTGAAATAAACTCAACTAATAATTGCAACAGGAGTTCGATTTTGATCATTGTGGCAATTTATCCATTTCTCAATACTGTACTTTTCTGTTGCTTCTGTTGCTGATTTTTCAAGCCCGAAATGTGCAGTGCTGCTGGGTCAGGCGGTGACTGGCGGCTGGAAGAGCAGCAGTTGAAAAAAAAACTTGTATTTGGAATGTAGAGGGACTATTGGCAAAGCCCACAGAGAAGGGCAGATAGCCGGTACCACATGTGGACTCCAATCAAGTTGTAGAAACATCTCAAGGATGATCAATGGAAACATTGGATTTGCTATTCTAGTCTGATATATCAGCTCGGCCGATTATCCGTCATTCTCTACTTTGTAGAAGCCCCTTTACCGGCGATTACAGCTTAGAGTCATCTTGGGTATGTCTGTATCAGCTTCTCACATCTGAATTTGGGGATTTTCTCCCATTCTTCCTTGAGGATTTTCTTAAGTGCTGTTAAGTTAGATGGGGAGCGACGGTGAACAGCAAGTCTTTCCACAGATTTTCAATGGAATTTAAGTGTGGGCATTGGCTGGGCCACTCAAGGACTTTCACATTCTCCTTTTGAAGTCATTCCAGCGTTGCTTTGGCTGTATGCTTGGGGTCATTTTCCTGTTTGAACGTAAGTCTTTGCCCTAGTCAAAGGTCTTCTGCACCGTGAAGCAGGTTCTTATCCAGGATTTGCCTGTATTTGGCTCCATTCATTGTTCCCTCTATCATTACCAGTCTCCTAGTCCCTGCCGCTGAAAAGCATCCCCATAGCATGAACACAGAATCTTTTGAGTATTTCACATGTCTTTTTGCCAACTCCAGGCGTGAAGTAATGTGCATGAGTGGCTTCCGTCTGGCCACTCTCCCTTAAAGCCCAGATTGGCTAAGTGCTGTAGAGACTGTTGTCCTTCTCCCATCTCAGCCAAGGAACTCTGTAGTTCTGTCAGAGTAGTCATTTGGTTCTTGTTCGCCTCCCTGACCAAGGTCCTTCTCGCCCAGCTGCTCAGTTTGGTCGGACGGCAAGTTTGGTCGGACGCCATATTTTTTCCATTTCCCAATTATGGAGACCACTGTGCTCTTAGAAACGGTCAACACTAGAAATTGTTTCATACCCTTCCCCAGATATATGCATCATCACAAATCTATCTCAGAGATCTATGAACAGTTCCTTGGACTTCCTGGTATAATTTCTGATCTGACATGCACTGTCAACTGTGGGACCTTACATAGACAAGGGTGTTTATTTCTGAATCATGTCCAAACAATTGAATTGACCACAGGTGGACACGAATCAAGTGAATTGGCCACAGGTGGACACCAATCAATTGAATTGGCCACAGGTGGACACCAATCAAGTGAATTGACCACAGGTGGACACCAATCAATTGAATTGGCCACAGGTGGACACCAATCAAGTGAATTGGCCACAGGTGGACACCAATCAATTGAATTGGCCACAGGTGGACACCAATCAAGTGAATTGGCCACAGGTGGACACCAATCAAGTGAATTGGCCACAGGTGGACACCAATCAATAGAATTGGCCACAGGTGGACACCAATCAAGTCATCATCACATTTCAAGGATGATCAAAGGAAATTGGATGCAACTGAGATCAATTTGAAGTGTCTTGGCAAAGGGGTGTGAATATGTATGTAAATGTGATATTTCTGTATTTCATTTTCAATAAACTTGCAAACATTTCTAAATACCTGTTTTAACTTTGTCATTATGGAATATTGTGTGTCGATGGGGCACAAAAAAAACTATATTTAATCCATTTTGAATTCAGGGTGTAACACAACAAAATGTGGAATACGTCAAGGGGTATGAATACTTTCTGAAAGTACTGTATCCCATCTATATGGTTATAAATACACTTGGGATATCATTGCTATACAGATGTCATCCAATATACAGTAGAATAGATCTGATTACAAGAACACAAAACAGGAGTCTTCACTGAGCGATTGACGAAGGCAGACATCTGTAAAGACTCATTTGCACCATTTTGATATAAATAATAATCCAGAGAGATTCTTCTCATTTACTTTTTAATTTGGATGTTTTCTCAGCGTGCTTGAGCTGGAAGCTTAGATAAAGCTGTAACCTTGTCATCTGCATTGACTGTGCTTGTTATTTTATCTACCAACTACCAATCATTGAAGACAAGAAAAGAGCTACTGTTAACCTAACCAACCAGGAAACAGTCAACATGGTGATTTTGGCATGGTGCTTGGCATGGTGTCATTCATTATACATTTTACTTGCGGTTTTATATAGTATAATAAAGGTTCTCATTGTACAAAAAACATTTCTGACTTTTGCAGAAGCAGAAGACAAATCAATTATGAAGCTTACACATCCTTTTATCTGATAGCCCTGTTTCTTAATGAATGATGCATATGGAACCACTAATTAGGATCTCCTATATGAACACGTTTCTGTCTGGCGACTACTCAGAACACTTGGCCTTTTAGAGTGGCTATAAAACAAGATACATGAACTCACCACTGATTAAATTGTCTTTAAAGGGGCAATCTTGCAGATTTTTTTTTACTTATAAATTAATAATATGTACTAATTGATTCTTGAAGAAAAACATTTTTAAATGTCTCATGAGCTTAGTTCAACTGTCGTACCCCATCAGAACCCAACATATATTTTTAATGTTTTATTTAATTGAACTTTTATTTAATTAATATAATACTTGTTTATAAACAAAGTAAATGTAAACAAACACCATATAACCTCAAAACATGGTTAAAACTTTGTGGTTACATTTTCTCCAGGCCCATCCCTCAGCTTATTACTAAAACAGAGGCGTACCCACTTTGTTAATGTTTCAATTAAGGATTCTAGCTTTACAGGCTTCGCTATAATATCGTCCAAAATAATATTGCGATATGTAACTGTATACACACACACACACACACACACACACACACACACACACACACACACACACACACACACACACACACACACACACACACACACACACACACACACACACACACACACACACACACACACACACACACACACTGCTTCCCCTGTAGGCTGTAAGAAAGGAACTAAGGTACATAGAGAAACAAACAAAACGCAGTCACGGGGGATGAGCAGAAGGCATCTATGAACGTTGTGATCTGTCACAGCCTCTCTAAACTGTACAAGTAGGGTGTGCTTTAGCAGTGTTAACAACACAGGGCAGGGAGGATGAATGGCCTCTGCTTTCAGACTGTCAGCACTGGGACTCAGTAGATGGGGAGGAGAGAGAGCCAGAGGGAGAGAGAGACTACACTACCGTCAGACTCAGTAACCATAGCAAGAATCAAGAAAACAGCACTGTATTCTAGAGTTACTGATAATAGAATGAGCCTCCTCCACCTCCAAATCAAGATCTACCACAACTCTCTCTCTCTCTCTCTGTTTGTGTGGAATGGATTCTTTAAGCTGGAATCTTAGTTGCAAGATCAATGTTTTAACTTATAAATTAATGAAACAAACTCATTGATTGTTGAAGAATATAACTTATAAATGCCTCATAGGCTTAGTTCAACTGTTGTACCCAATAAGAACCCAAAATATAAGCTTGTTTTACTCCAATGTAAATGTAAACAAAGCCTGTATAGTCTCAAAACCTGGTTAACACTATGCTTTTAATGGATGGTCAGTCCTTGCATCCATAGCTCTATCTATGAATTTGAGAGTGGTTACATTTCTCCAGGCCCACCCCTCAGCTTTTTACTAAGGCGGGGTACCCATTTTGTTAATGTTTCAATTAAGGATTCTAGCTTTACAGGCTTTAACACTCATTCATCACCCCTTAACTAAAAAGGCATGCAACAGAGTGATTTGTTTTGTAACTCAATTCATAAATAGTGAATTTGAATAGTCTGTTGAAGTAGTGAAGAAGCTTTTTTCATTTCAAATAAAGTTTGAAACATTGAAATAATGTGGAAACAAAAGTAATGCCCTTCAATTATGTGCACGGGGGTCAAGTCCCTCTTCTCTTCAAGGGGCCAAGGTATTACCTATGAAAACAATGGACCTTTAACTCTAATTAAAGACATTTCCAAGTCCTTGCACTTTGGTTAATTGGTAATGAGTTTGGAATGAACTCTAAATGAACCTGATTCCGATGGGAACAACCCCTGCATCAGTGACGGTGTGCCGACTAAAGATGAATCCAGCCTCTCCAAAGAGCCTTTTGTCTTCTCATGCTTAGAATTTCAAACAGAGCAAATGTGCATGATGGCAGATTATCTCGCTTAATTTAGATAAGTAGAGGAAGAACCGTCAAACTTTGTCAAGGAATTACCGTGACAGGGTTTTGCATGTGTGGTAAATTCTTTCAACGGGATACCACGTGGGCAGGCTTGCTGCATACTGGATGGCTGCCGTTTTGCTCCAACACATCTTTGCTATTTTGTGATGATTTGGACATTTATTTTTACTCTATTTTCACGAAATGTAGCCACTATTATTTCTTACAACTGACAAGAACTTTTGAACATCAGATCAGCAGTTACTTTCCTCAATTCCGGCTCCAACTTTGACTCATCTGCAATGAGCTCTCTCTGAAATTCCAACCCAATTTTTGGGCTACTCAATAGGAAATGCCGGTGTTACAGAGGCTGCCTTTACATCAACACCAGCTGGTGTTCTAACTCCAGCGTGGTGGAAGTGTCGACCCGCTGGCCACTGTTCACCCGCCTTGGAATACCTGATGATGGTCAGCTGTTATTGGACTGTTAGATACATAACAAACCGGCACTTAATGAACCGTACAAGGCTATTAACAAGCAAGAAAACCTACACCCCAGAGTCTGCGTTTCTGGTTGACGACAATTTGAATTCCTCATCACAAAGACACGTGATGCCCAACTTCCCTCAACACGTCTCCTTCACCACTAGGGGCGATAGAGTCCTAGACCACTGTTACTCTACTCACAAACAAGCATACAAGGCCCTCCCTCATCTGCCATTTGGCAAATCAGACCATGACTCAGTACTCTTACTTCCTCTTTACAAGCAGAAACTCAAACAAGAAGTACCCGTGTAACTCGCTCTGTTGAGAAATGGTCACCACAATCAGAGATTATGCAACAGCTAATCACCCATGTCACCGGCTTCATTAGAAAATGTATCGGTGACGTTGTCCCCACGGTGAGGGTTCGCTGCTTCCCCAATCAAAAGCCCTGGATTAACACAGACGTTGGAGCTAAACTAAAGGATAGGGCTACCACACACAGAGCTATCGCAGACAACCCTGAGGCTACGACTGAAGACAGGAACAAGTCAAATAAATACTGCTATGACCTACGCAGAGTCATCAAACAAGCAAAAGCACCGACCCCCGCCACACGTGGCTACAGTCCATTATGGATTACAAAGGAAGACCCACCTGTGATCTGCCCAATGATGCCTCTCTACCAGACGAAATCAATGCATTTCATCCACGCTTTGACAACAACAACATTGTGCTGGGTGTAAGGGAAGTCACCGAACCAGTGGATTGGGGGATCTCACTCTCTGAGGCCGAAGTGAGAAAGGTCTTTAAATCAGGTCAACACCCTCAACACCCACCCATTCTCAGAGCATGCATAGAACAACTGGTAGGCATATTCACTGTAATTTTCAACGTCTCCTTGTCCCAGTCTATAATGTTTTAAGATGACCACCATCATTCATGTACTCTAAGGCTTAATGCCACAATGACTACCATTCTGCAGCACTCACTTCTGTAATCATGAAGTATTTAGAGAGGCTGGTTATGGCACACATTAACCACCATGCCAGACACACAAGACTCACTGTAATTTGCATACCGCCCCAACAGATCCATAGACGACGCAATCTCAATTGCTTTCCATACTGCCCTCACCGACCCAAATAAGAGGAATACCTATGTGAGAATGCTGTTCATTTAGTACAGCTCAGCGTTCAACACTATTGTCCGCTCTAAGGTTGTCACCAAGCTTAGGACTCTAGATCTGAACACCTCCCTCTGCAACTGGATCCTGTATTCCTGATGGGCCGACCCCAGGCGGTGAGGGTAGGCAAAATCCCCTCCTGTACTCCCTGTTCACCCATGACTGCTTGGCCATGCACAACTCCAACACCACAGTCGTGAAGAAGGCGAGACAGCGGCTCTTCACCCTCAGGAGGTAGGAGGTAGAGGAGGTAGAAAAGGTTTGTCCTGGGCCCTCAAATCCTCTAAAAGTTCTACAGCTGTACCATTGAGAGCAGCTTGGCTGCCTGCATCACTGCTTGGTATGGCAATAGCACCGCCCTCAATCACATGGCGCTACAAAGGGAGATGTGGACAGCCCAGTACATCACTCGGGCCGAGCTCCCTCCCATCCAGGACATCTAGATCAGGTGGTGTGGTAGGAAGGCTCGGAATATCATTAAATACTCCACCCACCCAAGCCATAGACTGTTCTCTTTCTGGTTCCTCACTGCAAGCGGTACCGGTGCATCAAGACAGTTTTTGCACTGTCTCTAATCACGATCACAGGGCTCCACACACACACACACACACACACACACACACACACACACACACACACACACACACACACACACACACACACACACACACACACACACACACACACACACACACACACACACACACACACACACTCCATATCATCTGCTCACTTACACATAATATGCTCATACATTTATACTGACTCTACACAGCCACACGCCCAGTCACATACACTTATACTGACTCTACACCACCACACACACCAAATCACATACATTTATACTGACTCTACACAGCCACACACCCAATCACATACAAGCTGCTGCTACTCTGTTTGTCATATATCCTGTTGCCTAGTCATCATACCCCTATACACATCTACCTCTATCACTCCAGTATCCCTGCACATTGTTAATATGGTATTGTAACTGACCCTGTATATAGTATGCTTACTTATTTACTTAGTGTGTTCTTCATATTTCTTCTTATTTCTTGGGTATTCTTTTCATCTATTACATTGTTATTGATTATTCATTGTTGGGGTATGAGTTTGTAAAAAATGCAATTCGCTCAACTTGTGCATGTGACATTTAAAACACAACATAAACCTACAATGGCGTTGGAAAGACAAAAGCTGGAGAGAAACCCACAGAATCCACTCCCACATGACAGATCCACCTCTCTCCGGTTGTAGCAAAAAATCAATCTGTCGAACAACTGAGGCGTTTACGGACAGACACCTACAGTGGGAAACAGTGGGAAAGTGTTAAAGCGGGCAGATTTGGTTTTGTCGTCACACTTCTTACGCCGTCTCATCTCCCCCCTTCAATCAGACTTTCTCAGCAAGGTTTCTGTCGCACATTTTAGGTTGAAGAAGGTTATGTCATGTTCAAAGGGCCTTGTTTGTGTCAGCCGAGTTATAGGCTTTAGCTTGACAGCCCTGTGATAGGGAGGCAGTGAGGCACCACGACAAGTTGCCTCATCATTGAACCAGCGGCACAGATTCTCATTATTCCCCTCAACTTTTGATGAGTGTGTGTCAGTGGCTTGCCTTTGTTTATCTCTCTAGAAGTCTGCAAACAAACATACGTACAGGCAGGTTTGCGAAGTAGGTCTGTTTTGGATTTGGATGGCTTGTCACAATGCTTCTCGATGGATTAGTGACCTGCTGAAAAAATTCTCGCCTCTGCTTGAGTGGATAATCTGTGCTACGTAAGTCGTGCTAGATCGCTTGCCCACTGCAACATTGTGTGGAATACGCAATATAAAGAGGAAAAATATATCTCTTTTGATCTTTGATGTCATTGACGTCAAGTGGGAAGACAATCCCCTTCAGGATGTCAAGTTGATTTCAGTGCGACATCACAGCTCCTCGTCTAAGAGTATCCATCACCGTAACAATGGATAAAATGTGTTTTAGGCCTCTGGTCCAGTCTGTTCTTGATGATTGAAGATAAGAGCTAGGACAGTTGCACCAATTGGTTTTCTGTGGCGTCAAGCAATATAAACATTTGTAATAGACTACTGAGATAGTACTGAAGAAAATACAGTGCCTTGCGAAAGTATTCGGCCCCCTTGAACTTTGCGACCTTTTGCCACATTTCAGGCTTCAAACATAAAGATATAAAACTGTATTTTTTTGTGAAGAATCAACAACAAGTGGGACACAATCATGAAGTGGAACGACAATTATTGGATATTTCAAACTTTTTTAACAAATCAAAAACTGAAAAATTGGGCGTGTAAAATTATTCAGCCCCCTTAAGTTAATACTTTGTAGCGCCACCTTTTGCTGCGATTACAGCTGTAAGTCGCTTGGGGTATGTCTCTATCAGTTTTGCACATCGAGAGGCTGAAATTTGTTCCCATTCCTCCTTGCAAAACAGCTCGAGCTCAGTGAGGTTGGATGGAGAGCATTTGTGAACAGCAGTTTTCAGTTCTTTCCACAGATTCTCGATTGGATTCAGGTCTGGACTTTGACTTGGCCATTCTAACACCTGGATATGTTTATTTTTGAACCATTCCATTGTAGATTTTGCTTTATGTTTTGGATCATTGTCTTGTTGGAAGACAAATCTCCGTCCCAGTCTCAGGTCTTTTGCAGACTCCATCAGGTTTTCTTCCAGAATGGTCCTGTATTTGGCTCCATCCATCTTCCCATCAATTTTAACCATCTTCCCTGTCCCTGCTGAAGAAAAGCAGGCCCAAACCATGATGCTGCCACCACCATGTTTGACAGTGGGGATGGTGTGTTCAGGGTGATGAGCTGTGTTGCTTTTACGCCAAACATAACATTTTGCATTGTTGCCAAAAAGTTCAATTTTGGTTTCATCTGACCAGAGCACCTTCTTCCACATGATTTGTGTGTCTCCCAGGTGGCTTGTGGCAAACTTTAAACAACACTTTTTATGGATATCTTTAAGAAATGGCTTTCTTCTTGCCACTCTTCCATAAAGGCCAGATTTGTGCAATATACAACTGATTGTTGTCCTATGGACAGAGTCTCCCACCTCAGCTGTAGATCTCTGCAGTTCATCCAGAGTGATCATGGGCCTCTTGGCTGCATCTCTGATCAGTCTTCTCCTTGTATGAGCTGAAAGTTTAGAGGGACGGCCAGGTCTTGGTAGATTTGCAGTGGTCTGATACTCCTTCCATTTCAATATCATCGCTTGCACAGTGCTCCTTGGGATGTTTAAAGCTTGGGAAATCTTTTTGTATCCAAATCCGGCTTTAAACTTCTTCACAACAGTATCTCGGACCTGCCTGGTGTGTTCCTTGTTCTTCATGATGCTCTCTGCGCTTTTGACGGACCTCTGAGACTATCACAGTTATACGGAGACTTGATTACACACAGGTGGATTGTATTTATCATCATTAGTCATTTAGGTCAACATTGGATCATTCAGAGATCCTCACTGAACTTCTGGAGAGAGTTTGCTGCACTGAAAGTAAAGGGTCTGAATAATTTTGTACGCCCAATTTTTCAGTTTTTGATTTGTTAAAAAAGTTTGAAATATCCAATAAATGTCGTTCCACTTCATGATTGTGTCCCACTTGTTGTTGATTCTTCACAAAAAAATACAGTTTTATATCTTTATGTTTGAAGCCTGAAATGTGGCAAAAGGTCGCAAAGTTCAAGGGGGCCGAATACTTTCGCAAGGCACTGTAGTAATTTCATCATCTTGTGATGTGATGAAAAATATTTTTTTTGATGTGCATCCTAATCTACAGTAGATGGTCATTTTAAATAATTTCACTATTCAAATATCATGAAATGTTTTCAGATATCCGGCGAAAAAAACGGCGGAAAAAACATGTTGTTTTTGTTACTTTGTTTAAACTTTGACACTTGTTTGCTGCGCTGCCTACATGACTCAGGAGAAACGATGCGTGCTGAAGTAAGGCGGGGGACGGGCAGGGGGCTGGTGGTACGTGTGACACTGGAGGAAGTGAAAAAGTAGCCACTGACAAGTTAGACACTTCGCATAGGTAAAAGTCATGGGTTATCAATCCTCCCATCTGGCAGTGCCTGTCTACTGCATCAAATAAAATAAAAAAGCTAACTAAGATAGACAAGGAATACATTTGGACCAAATCATGGGCTGGTGCCACCATCTATGAATTTCAAATGTCATAGTATATCCTTGTGTGTAGCAATGTCACATAGATGAATTTTTTAAAAATTTAACCTTTATTTAGCTAGGCTAGTTAGTTAAGAACAAATAATTTTTTACAATGACGGCCTATTTCAGCCAAAAAAGGACGATGCTGGGATAATTGTGCACAGCCAATCACGGCCGGTTGTGATGGAGTGGTCATCTTTAATGACCACTCCAATAAGAAGATGAGACAACTAATGGAACAGCATTTGATCTACATCCTCATATCTTAAATGACAATCCCGGTCCTCAGGCAAATGAACCAAAGGACCAAGTGATGATGCATCCTTTCTTAACAGACAAGCTCTCTGACTGCGCCTAATCGGAGGCTGGCACTCTCTCACGCGTGCCAATGCGGGTGGGTGGGTGCTTCTGGGAGAGAAAAAGCAGTGGCTACTCAAACATCTCCAACGGTCAGTGTAACTCAAATCATAAAAGTTGTTCTAACTCATACTGTATGCCAATAAGATTTCTTATTACTTAATGCTTTTGAGTCCTGTTAACAAAAAAGGTGGTTATTGAGTAAATTGTACTTTATTTTTTTGTGTTCCACTAATCGAAAGTTATTGAATCTTTACATGTTATGATTACTTGATATTTTAAAGTCAATCTAACATTTATTAATTGATTATATTATGTTTTAATTCTTCACTTAAAATAATAAACTAGTAGTCAGACAAATTGTTATTTGTAAAAAAACAACATTTGCTTTATCTGTGTTTTTTGCAAATTATGAATACTTAATAGCGCCACTTGGCACTGTTTTTAGAGGATTGTGGGTAATTCCACATTTTTAGACTTTGATAGTTGGGTTACTTAAATGGTTCTAGGCAACGGGTTTCCACCAAAAAAATGTAGTTAGCAAAACAAATGACTTTTTCAGTGCATACTGTATGTGTCTGTGTGTGCCGTTTCATCACCTGTGGTGTGAAATATTGTTTTCATTAAAGAGCAGGCAGCAGTTCTCCGATGAAAACCCCAAACAGCACAGCAGGGTGTCTCTGGAGAGGAGCCTCAGCCTTCCTGCTTCACAGAAAGCCTCTTTCATTTCCTGCACACGCTCTGTCTTACTGACTCGTTTTCATGTGCAATACCGCTGAATGGATTTCTGCTCCTTAATTCTTCCTTTTCTCCCTCAATTCAGGTGAGGGTTGGAGGTTCTTCTCTATTTTTAGGGCTGACTCCAGTTTTTTTCTTCAACTCTTTCACTCTCTCGATTTGATTCACATAGTCTTTTTCTCGTTAGCTGGAAATCCTCAGGGATTGGAATGACGGTGGTTGGAGAGTTTGGCAAAGTTTTGTGAGCGTTCCAAAACTACAAATGAGCATGTTTAAGTGAAGTTAAAGATGAACAGTAACCTTGTGCTGGGAAAATATCCCACTAGGGTGTCAGTCTCAGACACCGACAGTGGTATCACACAGTCGACTAATGTGTCAGTGCACAATGTGGTGTACAAAACATGAAGCGTTTCTGACGTCTCCGTAATAAACCAATACAGAATGGCGCAGGATATTCTTTATCCAATAATGGCCATAGAAGAACATACAGTTGAAGTCGGAAGTTTACATAAACCTTAGCCAAATATATTTAAACTCTTCCTAGTAAAAATTCCCTGTTTTAGGTCAGAAAGGATCACCACTTTATTTTAAGAATGTGAAATTTCAGAATAATAGTAGAGAGAATTATTTATTTCAGCTTTTATTTCATTCATCACATTCCCAGTGAGTCAGAAGTTTAGATTAGTCATTAATATTTGGTAGAATTGCCTTTAAATGGTTTAACTTGGGTCAAACATTTCATGTAGCCTTCCACAAGCATTCCACAATGAGTTGGGTGAATTTTGGCCCATTCCTCCTGACAGAGCTGGTGTAACTGACTCAGGTTTGTAGGCCTCCTTGCTAGCACATGCATTTTCAGTTCTGCCCACAAATGTTCTATAGGATTGAGGTCAGGGCTTTGTGATGGCAACTCCAATACCTTGACTTTGTTGTCCTTAAGGTATTTTGCCACAACTTTGGAAGTATGCTTGGGGTCATTGTCCATTTGGAAAACCCATTTGCGACCAAGCTTTAACTTCCTGACTGATGTCTTGAGATGTTGCTTCAATATCCACATAATTTTCCTACCTCATGATGCCATCTATTTTGTGAAGTACACTAGTCCCTCCTGCAGCAAAGCACCCCCACAACATGATGCTGCCACCCCAATGCTTCACGGTTGGGATGGTGTTATTTGCCTGGCAAGCCTCACCCCTTTTCCTCCAAACACAACGATGGTCATTATGGACAAACAGTTCTAGTTTTGTTTCATCAGACAAGAGGACATTTCTCCAAAAAGTACGATCTTTGTCCCCATGTGCAGTTGCAAACCGTAGTCTGGCTTTTTATGACGGTTATGGAGCAGTGGCTTCTTCCTTGCTGAGCGGCCATTCAGGTTGTGTCAATATAGGACTCATTTTACTATGAATATAGATACTTTTGTACCTGTTTCCTCCAGCATCTTCACAAGGTCCTTTGCTGTTGTTCTGGGACTGATTTACACTTTTCGCACCAAAGTACGTTAATCTCTAGGAGACAGAATGTGTCTCCTTCCTGAGCGGTGTGACGGTTGCGTGGTCCCACGGTGTTTATACTTGGGTACTATTGTTTATACAGATGAACATGGTACCTTCAGGCATTTGGAAATTGCTCTGACTGATTTATTTTGATTTTCACATTGTGAAGCGAAGAGGCACTGAGTTTGAAGGTAGGTCTTGAAGTACATCCACAGGGACACCTCCAATTGACTCAAATTATGCCAATTAGCCTATCAGAAGCTTCTAAAGCCATGACATCACTTTCTGGAATTTTCCAAGCTGTTTAAAGGCACAGACAACTTAATGTATATAAACTTCTGACCCACTGGATTTGTGATGCAGTGAATGAATTTTTAGTGAAATAATCTGTCAGTAAAAAATTGTTGGAAAAATGACTTGTGTCATGCACAAAGTAGATGTCCTAACTGACTTGCACAAACTATAGTTTGTTAAAACAAGTTTTAACGAGTTGTAATGACTCCAACCTAAGTGTATGTAACCTTCCAACTTCAACTGTATATGCTCTGTCTAATAATTATGAACCAATCAGTTAAAAACCTAAAGTCATCGAGTAGCTTTTCACAGTGAAGTGCAGTGCTCTTACCACCAGGGGCAGTAGTCTACACCTACAGGCATATGTACTGTAGAACTTCTTCCAAGTCCTTAGCAGCTCCTGGGCAGACCACCCCTGTTCTTTCATCAGGCTGGATGTTTCAGTCTCTCTGTGTCAGGGGTTCTTTCCGTTGGGAGACAGGTGCAGTGTACTCATTGAGGGCCGGCATGATAAGAGAAGAAACAGAGCGTCTCTCTCCTCTGTGTGACAACTTCATTAATCACTACACCGATCGATTGCCACACAGGAAAAGGCGTTAGGGCGGCCCAACTGCCCACCAGCTAGTCTCATCCTCTTAAACATTTATGGATTTTTCTCGCTCCATCTCTCACTTGTTGTTGTTTTGGAAATGTGTTTTTCCTCTCTGGATCTGGAAAAAATCTTGCTCAGTCTACAGGTGGCTTTTAAAATATAGTAAGCCTATGTAACTAGGAGTGGAAACTCTGGAAACACGTAGTTGAAGTTCACAATTTCGTTTTAAAGTTTTCCCATCAAATTCTGTCCTGCCATTCCCTTTCCTGCAGTCGGATAACAAAAAGCCTCTAGTGGTCTCATGGGTGGAATGTTATAATTTTTTTGTCAACAATTGAATCATAAATAAGCATTTTTTAAAACAACTCTCCGAAATCTGGTGTTTCTACGTCAAAACATTGTTGTTGTAATTCAGTCTTCTGTGATGTATATAAAGTGTAATATTGGGATGCAAACTCAACATGTAATACATTTCAACTCTATATCTGACATTGTACAGGTGTCTAATTTTTTGAAGGCCATAACCATGTGTGTGAGGCGTTTGGTTTCAAAGTAGATTTGTTTGACTACCAAGGAACACCCTGATTCAGCACACTTCAGTAAAAGGTTAATGGGTCAATGTAAACCAATGTAACAGGTGGGATCTGTGTGAATCTCACCTACCAAGTGTTTCCATTAACTGATTGGCTGAATGAAAGATGTGTGCTTTAATAATCCCATCTGTCTGCTGGGGAGCACTTCCTTCTTTTAGCTTTGTAACATATGTGTCACGCCTGCCCCCACTTTTACACACACCTGTCACACATCATTACACACACCTGTCACACATCATTACGCACACCTGTCACACATCATTACACACACCTGTCACACATCATTACGCACACCTGTCACACATCATTACGCACACATGTCACACATGTCACACATCTTTACGCACACCTGTCACACATCATTACGCACACCTGTCACACATCATTACGCACACTTGTCACACATCATTACGCACACCTGTCACACATCATTACGCACACCTGTCACACATCATTACGCGCACCTGTCACACATCATTACGCGCACCTGTCACACATCATTACGCGCACCTGTCACACATCATTACGCGCACCTGTCACACATCATTACGCGCACCTGTCACACATCATTACGCGCACCTGTCACACATCATTACGCGCACCTGTCACACATCATTACGCACACCTGTCACACATCATTACGCACACCTGTCACACATGATTACGCGCACCTGTCACACATCATTACGCACACCTGTCACACATCATTACGCACACCTGTCACACATCATTACGCACACCTGTCACACATCATTACGCGCACCTGTCACACATCATTACGCGCACCTGTCACACATCATTACGCGCACCTGTCACACATCATTACGCGCACCTGTCACACATCATCACGCACACCTGTCACACATCATTACGCACACCTGTCACACATCATTACGCACACCTGTCACACATCATTACGCACACCTGTCACACATCATTACGCACACCTGTCACACATCATTACACACACCTGACACACATCATTACACACACCTGTCACACATCATTACGCACAGCAGCACTTGTCGGACTCACCTGGACTCCTTCACGTTGTTGATTACCCCCTGTATATCTGTCTGTTCCTCGATGGTGTTCCCTGTGTCCGCATCATCAATTGTTGTTATGTGTTCCTGTCCAGATGATAGTTCCTGTAAAATATATTCCTGTAATATATATATATACATACACAGTGGGGAGAACAAGTATTTGATAGACTGCCGATTTTGCAGGGTTTCCTACTTACAAAGCATGTAGAGGTCTGTAATTTTTTTTATCATAGGTACACTTCAACTGTGAGAGACGGAAAAAATCCAGAAAATAACATTGTATGATTTTTAAGTAATTAATTTGCCTTTTACTGCTCAAAAAAATAAAGGGAACACTTAAACAACACAACGTAACTCCAAGTCAATCACACTTCTGTGAAATCAAACTGTCCACTTAGGAAGCAACTCTGATTGACAATAAATTTCACATGCTGTTGTGCAAATGGAATAGACAACAGGTGTAAATTATAGGCAATTAGCAAGACACCCCCAATAAAGGAGTGGTTCTGCAGGTGGTGACCACAGAACACTTCTCAGTTCCTATGCTTCCTGGCTGATGTTTTGGTAACTTTTAAATGCTGGCGGTGCTTTCACTCTAGTGGTAGCATGAGACGGAGTCTACAACCCACACAAGTGGCTCAGGTAGTGCAGCTCATCCAGGATGGCACATCAATGCGAGCTGTGGCAAGAAGGTTTGCTGTGTCTGTCAGCGTAGTGTCCAGAGGCGCTACCAGGAGACAGGCCAGTACATCAGGAGACGTGGAGGAGGCCGTAGGAGGGCAACAACCCAGCAGCAGGACCTCTACCTCCGCCTTTGTGCAAGGAGGAGCAGGAGCAGCACTGCCAGAGCCCTGCAAAATGACCTCCAGCAGGCCACAAATGTGCATGTGTCTGCTCAAACGGTCAGAAACAGACTCCATGAGGGTGGTATGAGGGCCCGACGTCCACAGGTGGGGGTTGTGCTTACAGCCCAACACCGTGCAGGACGTTTGGCATTTGCCAGAGAACACCAAGATTGGCAAATTCGCCACTGGCGCCCTGTGCTCTTCACAGATGAAAGCAGGTTCACACTGAGCACATGTGACAGACATGACAGAGTCTGGAGACGCCGTGGAGAACGTTCTGCTGCCTGCAACATCCTCCAGCATGACCGGTTTGGCGGTGGGTCAGTCATGGTGTGGGGTGGCATTTCTTTGGGGGGCCGCACAGCCCTCCATGTGCTCGCCAGAGGTAGCCTGACTGCCATTAGGTCCCGAGATGAGATCCTCAGACCCCTTGTGAGACCATATGCTGGTGTGGTTGGCCCTGGGTTCCTCCTAATACAAGACAATGCTAGACCTCATGTGGCTGGAGTGTGTCAGCAGTTTCTGCAAGAGGAAGGCATTGATGCTATGGACTGGCCCGCCCGTTCCCCAGACCTGAATCCAATTGAGCACATCTGGGACATCATGTCTTGCTCCATCCACCAATGCCACGTTGCACCACAGACTGTCCAGGAGTTGGCGGATGCTTTAGTCCAGGTCTGGGAGGAGATCCCTCAGGAGACCACCTCATCAGGAGCATGCCCAGGTGTTGTAGGGAGGTCATACAGGCACGTGGAGGCCACACACACTACTGAGCCTAATTTTGACTTGTTTTAAGGACATTACATCAAAGTTGGATCAGCCTGTAGTGTGGTTTTCCATTTTAATTTTGAGTGTGACTCCAAATCCAGACCTCCATGGGTTGCTAAATTAGATTTCCATTGATCATTTTTGTGTGATTTTGTTGTCAGCACATTCAACTATGTAAAGAAAAAAGTATTTAATAAGAATATTTCATTAATTCAGATCTAGGATGTGTTATTTTAGTGATCCCTTTATCTTTTTGAGCAGTGTATATATATATATATATATATATATATATTTATTTATTTTATGACATTGTGAAAATGTTACTGCAAGGTTGTGAAAACGTTTTGAAAAAAATGCTATTTTTTTGTTGAAGGGTACCAAAATCGTTTTGAAACGTTGGTCAACTTTGCAGGAACTTTGCAGGAAAAACATTAGATTGTTTTTTTATAGGTTTCAGAAATCAAGATAGAGTTTCATATTGCTTCAAGAACGTTTTAAAACGTTTCAGAAACCTTTTAAAATGTTTCAGGAAAGTCCCAAAACATTTGCATTGATATTCTAGGTTGCATTGATTCTAGGTTGTATTGATATACTAATATTTATACAATTTCTTAATTCCATTGTTTTACTTTTAGATTTGTGTGTATTGTTGTGAATTTTAGATATTACTGCATTGTTGGAGCTAGGAACTCAAGCACTTCATTACACCCGCAATAACATCTGCTAAATACACTATATATACACAAATGTATGTGGACACCCCTTCAAATTAGTGGATTTGGCTATTTCAGCCACACCCGTTTCTGACAGGTGTATAAAACCGAGCACACAGCCATGCAATCTCCATAAACAAACATTGGCAGTAGAATGGTCTTACTGAAGAGCTCAGTGACTTTCAACGTGACACCATCACATGCCACTTTTCCTTAAAGTCAATCAGTCAAATCTCTGCTCTGTTAGAGCTGCCCTGCTAGGGTCAACTGTAAGTGCTGTTATTGTGATGTGGAAATGTCTAGGACCAACAACGGCTCAGCCGCGAAGCGGTAGGCCACACAAGCTCACAGAAGGGGACTGCCAAGTGCTGAAGCGTGTAAAAATCATCTGTCCTCGGTTGCAACACTCACTACCGAGTTCCAAACTGCTTCTGGAAGCAATGTCAGCAAAATAACTATTCATCTGGAGCTTCATGAAATAGGTTTCCATGGCCGAGCAGCCGCACACAAGCCTAAGATCACGATGTGCAATGCCAAGCGTCGGCTGGAGTGGTGGGAAGTTCGCCGCCATTGAACTCTGGATAAGTGGAACAGCGTTCTCTGGAGTGATGAATCACACTTCACCATCTGGCAGTCCAACGGACGAATCTGGGTTTGGCGGATGCCAGGAGAACGCTACTTGCCCCAATGCATAGTGCCAACTGTAAAGTTTGGTGGAGGAGGAATAATGGTCTGGGGCTGTTTTTCACGGTTCAGGCTAGGCTCCTTAGTTACATTGAAGGGCAATATTAATGCTGCAGCATACAATGACATTCTAGACAAATTTGTGCTTCCAACTTTGTGGCAACAGTTTGGGTTAGGTCCTTTCCTGTTTCAGCATGACAATGCCCCCTGTGCAAAAGCGAGGTCCATACAGAAATGGTTTGTCAAGATCGATGTGGAAGAACTTGACTGGCCCTCACAGAGCCCTAACCTCAACCACATGAATTGGAACACCGACTGCGAGCCAGGCCTCATCACCCAACATCAGTGCCTGACCTCACTACTGCTCTTGTGGCTAATTGGAAGCAAGTCCCAGCAGCAATGTTCCAACATCTAGTGGAAAGCCTTCCCAGAAGAGTGGAGGCTGTTATAGCAGCAAAGGGTGGGGACCAACTCCAAATTAATGCCCATGATTTTGGAATGAGATGTTCGACCAGCACATACTTTTGGTCATGTAGTGTATGTTTATGTGACCAATAAATCTGATTTGATTTTGAAGTAAGAAATAGTCATGTGAACATGCGGCACAATAATGTATTGGATGAAATACAACTTCAAGAAGTGGTCTATAGGACCCTGAGACAAAGTAGCAAAATGCAGCTAGAGATTTCACTGTGCTTGCAATTGACAGGTGTGCATTATAAAAGTATTTTTTTTTTTGTAATAAAGCAAGCTTTCATAATAAGATTTTTTCATATTGACAACATATTATTTAGGTTGTTTTCAGAACACATAAACACACATATATTTAAATGATAGCTAGGATAAATTATAAAAATTGCTGACATCTTCCTTCCTCCATTGTTAGTGTGCTGGGATGTCTTTGTCTCCTCTCTGCTCAGACACATGGTCCCGAAGCGGCTCAGTGAGCCATGAAAAAGCCCAGATGAACTGAGGAGTACAAAAGGAGTGATAGAGGTGATGACATAGAGACATCAAGCCGAGAGGAGAAGGAAGGGGGCAATGCCCCAGGTGGAGACGTACCAATCGAATATTAAAATGGACAGTGATCAAATCAAATCAAATTGTATTAGTCACATGGGCCAAATACAACAGGTGTAGGTAGACCTTAAAGTGAAATGCTTACTTATAAGCCCTTACCCAAAAATGCAGTTTTATGAATGATGAACACTAATATTATGGGAAACATACACTGTACGTCTAGAGTTGTGTTTATTCGGTTAATCCAAGGGTCTACCAGTAGCTTGTAGCCCACCTATGATTAGCTCGACAAACAATTCTGAAAGTGCATGTATTTTTCACGTGTTCCACCGCAAACTGTCATAATACTGTCAAAGACAAATCTGACAAGTATCAGACACCACAAGCTCCCATACTAATACTATCCAATCGAATCCAAGTTGACATTATCCCAGAACTAGTTAGGCAAAAATGCCCTAAAAAGCCAGACATAACACATTATCATCCAATTCATTTCCATCAATAACGGTCATGGAATGTCTGTGTGCCGCGCGTTTGTCTACCATACACTTTGTGTAGCCAGTTAGAAAATCATGAGAACTGTCTTCTGGATAGTTTGTTCTCAGCTGAAGGGTCCAGGCAGCATTTTTGACACACTTCTAAAGGACTGAAGCTCTGACAGATCAATGCGATGCAGTGAAAGGTACATTACCGTAGATGTTTTCAGAACACATAAACACACATTTATTAGATTAAAGGAAAGCTAGGATAAATTACAAACGAGATGTAGGCCTACATTAACAGTTTCTAAGGATAGGACCGCTGTGTCCCAAATGGTACCCTATTCCCTATGTAGTGCACTACTTTTGACCAGAGTCCATATGGGTATTAGTGCACAACTTTTTACCAAAGTCCCATAGGGACTAGGGTGCCATTTGGGATGCATTGGGAGCTGTATGTGGATTAGGCAAATAATTGAATGTATTATTTGATTAGCGCCCAGTCTGCCTGTCTTTATTCTGCTCCTAAATGATACCTAATCCAATCCCCTCTGTGTGATTAAAGAAAATAATTTCAAGTAATCTTTAACAAGATTTGGAAAAGCTGCTGAGATTTAGCTAAAGAGCTCGAAAACCTTCCCTCTTCGAAGTGACCAACTCCTGACTAGATGTGTTCCGGGATCACACACCTGGCTCTCATACACACACACACCCTACACACCCTACACACACAGCCTACACACACAGCCTACACACACACCCTACTCACACACCCTACACACCCTACATACACCTGGTTCTCATACACACACACCCCACACACACCCAACACACACACCCTACATACACCTGGCTCTCATAGACACACACACCCCACACACCCTACACACCCTACACACACCCTACACACACACCCTACATACACCTGGCTCTCATACACACACACCCCAAACACCCTACACACCCTACACACACACCTCACACACCCTACACACACTTGGCTCTCATACACACACCCCCCACACCCCCTACACACACATCCTACACACACACACCCTACACACACCTGGCTCTCATGCGCACACACCTCACACACCCTAAACACACACCCTACATACACCTGGCTCTCATACACACACGCCCCACACACCCTACACACATACCCTACAGACACCTGGCGATGACTCAAGCTCATGGGTGCGTGCTTAGTCCCCTCCTGTACTCTCTGTTCACTCATAACTGCATGGCCAGGCACAACTCCAACACCATCACTAAGTTTGCCGATGACACAACAGTGGTAGGCCTGATCACCGACAACGATGAGAAAGCCTATAAGGAGGAGGTCAGAGACCTGACAGTGTGGTGCAAGGAAAACAACCTCTCCCTTAACATGATCAAGACAAAGGAGATGATTGTACACTACAGGAAAAGGAGGACTGAGCACGCCCCCATTCTCATCGACAGGGCTGCAGTGGAGCAGATTGAGAGCTTCAAGTTCCTTGGCGTCCACATCACCAACAAACTAACATGGTCCAAGCACACCAAGACAGATCTTGCGTGGAGCCCCAGATCGAAGGAGATTATCAGTGGTCTTGTATGTCTTCCATTTCCAAATAATTGCTCCCACGGTTGATTTCTTCAAACCAAGCTGTTTACCTATTGCAGATTCAGTCTTCCCAGCCTGGTGCAAGTCTACAATTTTTTCTTCTGGTGTCCTTTGACAGCTCTTTGGTCTTGGCCATAGTGGAGTTTGGAGTGTGAGGTTGTGGACAGGTGTCTTTTATACTGATAACAAGTTCAAACAGGTGCCATTAATACAGGTAACGAGTGGAGGACAGAGGAGCCTCTTAAAGAAGAAGTTACAGGTCTGTGAGAGCCAGAAACCTTGCTTGTTTATAGGTGACCAAATACTTATTTTCCACCATAATTTACAAATAAATTCATTAAAAATCCTATAATGTGATTTTCTGGATTTTTTTCCTCATTTTGTCTGTCATAGTTGAAGTGCACCTATGATGAAAATGTACAGGCCTCTCTCATCTTTTTAAGTGGGAGAACTTGCACAATTGGTGGCTGACTAAATACTTTTTTGCCCCACTGTATATACACCTGTTCTGAAATTTCCAAGAGTCTGCAACACCACTAAGCAAGGGACACCACCAAGCAAGCGGCACCATGAAGCCCAATGAGCTCTCCAAACAGGCCAGGGACAAAGTTGTGGAGAAGTACAGATCAGGGTTGGGTTGTAAATAAATATCTGAAACTTTTAACCTCTTGAATCTATGGGGGCGCTATTTCATTATTGGATAAAAAAAACGTGCCCGTTTTAAGCGCAATATTTTGTCACGAAAAGATGCTCGACTATGCATATAATTCACAGCTTTGGAAAGAAAACAGTCTGACGTTTCCAAAACTGCAAAGATATTATCTGTGAGTGCCCCAGAACTGATGCTACAGGCGAAACCAAGATGAAACTTCAAACAGGAAGTGAACAACATTTCTGAGGCGCTGTTTTCCATTGTCTCCTTATATGGCTGTGAATGCGCCAGGAACGAGCCTACACTTTCTGCCGTTTCCCTAAGGTGTCTGCAGCATTGTGACGTCTTTGTAGGCATATCATTGGAAGATTGGCCATAAGAGACTGCATTTACCAGGTGTCCGCCCGGTATCCTTTGTCGAAATTGGTGCGTAATCTTCAGCTGCAAGCATTCTTCCATGGGATTCAGAGGAGAGAGCAGACTTCCACGAACGTTATATCATCGAAGAGATATGTGAAAAACACCTTGAGACTTGATTCTAAACAACGTTTGCCATGTTTCAGTCGATATTATGGAGTTAATTTGGAAAAAAGTTCGGCGTTTTGATGACTGAATTTTCTTTATTTCTTTATTTATTTATTTATTTCGGTTTTGAACAAAACTGAGCGATTTCTCATACACAAATAATATTTTTGGAAAAACTGAACATTTGCTATCTAACTGAGAGTCTCCTCATTGAAAACATCCGAAGTTCTTCAAAGGTAAATGATTTTATTTGAATGCTTTTCTTGTTTTTGTGAAAATGTTGCCCGCTAAATGCTACGCTAGCTATCAACACTTACACAAATGCTTGTTTTGCTATGGTTGAAAAGCATATTTTGAAAATCTGAGATGACAGTGTTGTTAACAAAAGGCTAAGCTTGAGAGCTAGCATATTTATTTCATTTCATTTGCGATTTTCATGAATAGTTAACGTTGCGTTATGGTAATGAGTTTGAGGCTGTATTCACGATCCCGGAACCGGGATGGCTAGTATCAAGCATCCCACGGATCACCATTATTAAAAAATGGAAAGAATATGGCAGCACAACAAACCTGACAAGAGAGGGCAGCCCACCAAAACTCATGGACCAGGCAAGGAGGGCAACAAAGAGAACAATTGGAGTATCTGTCCATAGGACCACTTTAAGCCGTACACTCCACAGAGCTGGGCTTTATGGAAGAGTGACCAGAAAAAAATATTGCTTAAAACCTGTTGAATTTATGGGGGCGCTATTTCATTATTGGATAAAAAAACGTGCCCGTATTAAGTGCAATATTTTGTCACGAAAAGATGCTCGACTATGCATATAATTCACAGCTTTGGAAAGAAAACAGGCTGACGTTTCCAAAACTGCAAAGATATTATCTGTGAGTGCCACAAAACTCATGCTACAGGCGAAACCACGATGAAACTTCAAACAGGAAATGAGCTGAATTTTTGAGACTCTGTTTTCCATTGTCTCCTTATATGGGTGTGAATGCACCAGGAATGAGCCTGCCCTTTCTGTCATTTCTTCAAGGTGTCTGCAGCATTGTGACATATTTGTAGGCATATCATTGGAAGATTGGCCATAAGAGACTACATTTTCCAGGGGTCCGCCCGGTGTCCTTTGTCTAAATTGGTGCGTAATCTTCAGCTGCGGGCATTTTCTCCTGGGATTCAGGAGAGAAAGCACACTTCCACGAACGATATATCATCGAAGAGATATGTGAAAAACACCTTGAGGATTGGTTCTAAACAACGTTTGCCATGTTTCAGTCGATATTATGGAGTTAATTTGGAAAAAAGTTTGGCGTTTTGATGACTGGATTTTCGTTTTTTTTTGGTAGCCAAACGTGACGCACCAAATGGAGCGATTTCTCCTAAACAAATAATCTTTCAGGAAAAACTGAACATTTGCTATCTAACCGAGTCTCCTCATTGAAAACATCTGAAGTTCTTCAAAGGTCAATGATTTTATTTGAATGCTTTTCTGTTTTTTGTGAAAATGTTGCCTGCTGAATGCTAACGCTAAATGCTACGCTAGCTATAAATACTGTTACACAAATGATTGTTTTCCTATGGTTGAGAAGCATATTTAGAAAATCTGAGATGACAGTGTTGTTAACAAAAGGCTAAGCTTGAGAGCTAGCATATTTATTTCATTTCATTTGCGATTTTCATGAATAATAAACGTTGCGTTATGGTAATGAGCTTGAGGCTGTATTCACGATCCCGGATCCGGGATGGCTAAGTGCAAGAAATAAAAGAAAAAAATAAGCAAACATGTCAAAAGCCATGTCGGACACTCCCCAAACATATGGAAGAAGGTACTTGAGCTTATTGGCCATCAAGGAAAACACTATGTCTGGCGCAAACCCAACAACTCTCATCACCCCGAGAATACCATCATGCTGTGGGAATGTTTTTTTATCGGCAGGGACTGGGAAACTGATCAGAATTGAAGGAATTATGGATGGCGCTAAAAACAGGGAAATTCTTGAGGGAAACCTGTTTCAGACTTCCAGAGATTTGAGACTGGGACGGAGGTTCACCTTCCAGCAGGACAAAGACCCCAAGCATACTGATAAAGCAACACTCGAGTGGTTTAAAGGGAAACATTTAAATGTCTTGGAATAAAACGTGAGTAAAAAATGTAAACGAGTTAACACTACAATGCTGCCGGCCCAGACGGCATCCCCAGCCGCGTCCTCATAGCATTCTCAGATCAGCTGGCTGGTGTGTTTACAGACATATTCAATAAATCCTTATCCCAGTCTGCTGTTCCCACATGATTCAAGAGGGCCACCATTATTCCTGTTCCAAAGAAAGCAAAGGTAACTGAGCTAAATGACTATCGCCACTTCCGTCATCATGAAGTACTTTGAGAGACTAGTCAAGGATCCAATCACCTCCACCCTACCTGACACACTAGACCCACTCCAATTTGCTTACTGCCCCAATAGGTCCCCAGACGATGCAATCACAATCGCAAACACAATGCACACTGACCTAACCCTTCTGGACAAGAGGAATACCTATGTAAGAATGCTGTTCATCGACTACAGCTCAGCATTTAACAACATAGTACCCTCCAAACTTGTCATTAAGCTCGAGACCCTGGGTCTCGACACAGCCCTGTACAACTGGGTCCTGGACTCCCTGACGGGCCGCCCCCAGGTAGTGAGGGCAGGTAACAACATCTTCACCCCGCTGATCCTCAACACTGGGGCCCCACAAGGGCGCATTCTCAGCCCTCTCTTATTCCCTGTTCACCCAGGACTGCGTGGCCACGCACGCCTCCAACTCAATCATCAAGTTTGCAGACGACACTACAGTGGTAGGCTTGATTGCCAACAACGACGAGACGGCCTACAGGGAGGAGGTCAGCATTTAACACCATAGTATCCTCCAAACTCGTCATTAAGTGAATAGGGTGAATAGTTATGTACGCTCACTTCTTTTTTTTTCTTTTTTTTCTTGTTTGTTTCACAAAAAATATATATTTTGCTTCTTCAAAGTGGTTGGCATGTTGTGTAAATGTAAGGAAAATAGGAAAAATGCCAAGGTGGGTGAATTCTTTCACAAGCCACTGTAGATCCGTTTTAATATTGCAGGTAGATTGTAGCTTACTAACAAGCCACTGTAGATCCGTTTTAATATTGCAGGTAGATTGTAGCTTACTAACAAGCCACTGTAGATCCGTTTTAATATTGCAGGTAGATTGTAGCTTACTAACAAGCCGCTGTAGATCCGTTTTAATATTGCAGGTAGATTGTAGCTTACTAACAAGCCACTGTAGATCCGTTTTAATATTGCAGGTAGATTGTAGCTTACTAACAAGCCGCTGTAGATCCGTTTTAATATTGCAGGTAGATTGTAGCTTACTAACAAGCCACTGTAGATCCGTTTTAATATTGCAGGTAGATTGTAGCTTACTAACAAGCCACTGTAGATCCGTTTTAATATTGCAGGTAGATTGTAGCTTACTAACAAGCCACTGTAGATCCGTTTTAATATTGCAGGTAGATTATAGCTTACTAACAAGTCTTAAGAGCCTCATTATTTTCTCACCTTGAAAATAACATTCGATGGTGGACTGACAGCCAGGCATATATCTGAGATACATCTTATTTGATCTGAACATGTCAACCTTGAGGGACTGTTTCCATTGACTACTAACTACCTTTCTTATGCCATCAATTGCATCTTTTAGAATCCTTCATAACGTGTCAAATATGTGTATTTACAGTATATACAGTGGAAGTCGGAAGTTTACATACACTTAGGTTGGAGTCATTAAAACTCATTTCTCAACCACTCCACAAATTCCTTGTTAACAAACTATAGTTTTGGCAAGTCGGTTAGGACATCTACTTTGTGCATGACACAAGTCATTTTCCAACAATTGTTTACAGACAGATTATTTAACTTATAATTCACTGTATAACAATTCCAGTGGGTCAGAAGTTTACATATACACAAAGTTGACTGTGCCTTTAAACAGCTTGGAGAATTCCAGAGAATGATGTCATGGCTTTAGAAGCTTCTGATAGGCTAATTGACATAATTTGAGTCAATTGGAGGTGTAACTGTGGATGTATTTCAAGACCTACCTTCAAACTCAGTGCCTACATGCTTGACATCATGGGAAAATCAAAAGAAATCAGCCAAGATCTCAGAAAAAAATTGCAGACCTCCACAAGTCTGGCTCATCCTTGGGAACAATTTCCAAACACTTGAAGGTACCACGTTCATCTGTACAAACAATAGGACGCAAGTATAAACATCATGGGACCACGCAGCCATCATACCGCTCAGGAAGGAGACGCGTTCTGCCTCCTAGAGATGAACATACTTTGGTGCGAAAAGTGCAAATCAATCCCAGAACAACAGCAAAGGACCTTGTGAAGATGCTGGAGGAAACAGGTACAAAAGTATCTATATCCACGGTAAAACGAGTCCTATATTGACATAACCTGAACGGCCACTCCGCAAGGAAGGATCCACTGCTGCATAACCACCATATAAAAGCCAGACTATGGTTTGCAACAGCACATGGGGACAAGATCATACTTTTTGGAGAAATATCCCCTGGTCTGATGAACCAAAAATAGAACTGTTTGGCCATAATGACCATCGTTATGTTTGGAGGAAAAAGGGGGAGGATTGCAAGCCATCCCAACTGTGAAGCATGGGGGTGGCAGCATCATGTTGTGGGGGTGCTTTGCTGCAGGAGGGACTGGTGTACTTCACAAAATAGATGGCATCATAAGGCAGGAAAATTATGTGGATATGTTGAAGCAACATCTCAAGACATTAGTCAGGAAGTTAAAGCTTGGTCGCAAATGGGTCTTCCAAATGGACAATGACCCCAAGCATACTTCCAAAGTTGTGTCAAATGGCTTAAGGACAACAAAGTCAAGGTATTGGAGTGGCCATCACAAAGCCCTGACCTCAATCCCATAGAATATTTGTGGCAGAACTGAAAAAGTGCGTGAGAGCAAGGAGGCCTACAAACCTGACTCAGTTACACCAGCTCTGTCAGGAGGAATGGGCCAAAATTCACCCAACTTATTGTGGGAAGCTTGTGGAAGGCTACCCGAAACATTTGACCCAAGTTAAACAATTTAAAGGCAATTCTACCAAATACTAATTGAGTGTATGTAAAATTTGTACTAGGACTAAATGTCAGGAATTGTGAAAAACAGAGTTTAAATGTATTTGGCTAAGGTGTATGTAAAGTTCCGACTTCAACTGAACAAAAATATAAACTCAACATGTAAAGTGTTAGTCCCATGTTTTATGAACTGAAATTAAAGATCTCAGAAATATTCCATGCGCACAAAAAGCGTATTTCTCTCAAATTTTGGCACAAATTTGTTTACATCCCTGTTAATGAGCATTTCTCCTGTGCCAAGATCATCCATAAACCTGACAGTTGTGGCATATCAAGAAGCTGATTAAACAGCATGATCATTACACATGTGCGCCTTGTGCTGGGGAAATTAAAAGGCCATTCTAAAATGTGCAGTTGTTTCACACAACACAACACTGTCAGTTATCTTTGCTTAATTGAGCTGTTCTTGCCATAATATGGAATTGGTCTTTTACCAAATAGGGCTATCTTCTGTATACCACCCCTATCTTGTCAAAACACAACTGATTAGATAAAATGCACAAAGAAAGAAATTCCACAAATTAACTTTTTACAAAGCACACCTGAAATGTATTCCAGGTGAATACCTCATGAAGTTGGTTGAGAGAATGCCAAGAGTGTGCAAAACTGTCATCAAGGCGAAGGGTGGCTACTTTGAAGAATCTCAAATATAAAATATATTTTGATTTGTGTAACACTTTTTTGTTCATGCATGATTCCTACATGGATTGTATTCCGACCTACCTAATCAAATCAAATCAAATGTTATTTGTCACATACACATGGTTTGCAGATGTTAACGCGAATGTAGCAAAATGCTTGTGCTTCTAGTTCCGACCATGCAGCAATATCTAACAAGTAATCTAACTTAACAATTTCACAACAACTACCTTATACACACAAGTGTAAAGGAATGAATAAGAATATGTACATACAAATATATGAATGAGCGATGGCTGAACGGCATAGGCAAGATGCAGTAGATGGTATAGAGTACAGTATATACATTTGAGATGAGTAATGTAGGGTATGTAAACATTATATAAAGTATCATTGTTTAAAGTGGCTAGTGATACATTTATTACATCAATTTTTCATTATTAAAGTGGCTAGAGATGGGTCAGTATGTTGGCAGCAGCCAATCAATGTTAGTGATGGCTGTTTAACAGTCTGATGGCCTTGAGATAGAAGCTGTTTTTCAGTCTCTCAGTCCCCGCTTTGATGCACCTGTACTGACCTGGCCTTCTGGATGATAGTGGGGTGAACAGGCAGTGGCTCGGGTGGTTGTTGACTGGTACTGTATATATACACAGCGCCTTCGAAATGTTCAGACCCCTTGACTTTTTCAACAACAAAAAATTATATTATGCTAAAATTGTTTTGTTTTTTTAATTACAGAAATCTACACACAATGCCCCAAAATGATGAAGCGAAAACAGGTTTTTAGACATTTTTGCAAATGTATTAAATATATCTGGGTAGCCGGAAAGTAGAGCATTGCAGTAGTCTAACCTAGAAGTGACAAAAGCATGGATACATTTTTCTGCATCATTTTTGGACAGAAAGTTTTTGATTTTTGCAATGTTACATAGATGTAAAAAATCTGTCCTTGAAAATGTCTTGATATGTTTGTCAAAAGAGAGATCAGGGTCCAGAGTAACGCTGAGGTCCTTTACAGTTTCATTTTAGACGACTGTACAACTATCAAAATTAATTGTCAGATCCAACAGAAGATCTCTTTGTTTCTTGGGACCTAGAACAAGCATCTCTGTTTTGCCCGAGTTTAAAAGTAGAAAATCTGCAGCCATCCACCTCCTTATGACTGAAACGAGGGCAATTTTGGGGCTTCACCATGTTTCATCGAAATGTACAGCTGTGTGTCATCCGCATAGCAGTGAAAGTTAACATTATGTTTTCGAATGACGTCCCCAAGAGGTAAAATATATAGTGAAAACAATAGTGGTCCTAAAATGGAACCTTGAGGAACACCGAAGTTTACAGTTGATTTGTCAGAGGACAAACCATCCACAGAGACCAACTGATATCTTTCTGACAGATAAGATCTAAACCAGGCCAGAACTTGTCCGTGTAGACCAATTTGGGTTTCCAATCTCTCCAAAAGAATGTGGTGATCGATGGTATCAAAAGCAGCACTAAGGTCTACACACACACACACACACACACACACACACACACACACACACACACACACACACACACACACACACACATATAGTACAAAACATTAAGAATACATGCTTTTTCTATGACAGTATGACCAGGTGAGAGCGATGATCCCTTATTGATGAAGAGGAGATTAAATAAAGGATAAAGCTTAAAGGTTAAATAAAGGTTAAATAAAGGATTTTTAAGCCTTGAGACAATTGAGACATGGATTGTGTATGTGTGCCATTCAGAGGGTGAATGGGCAAGACAAAAGATGTAAGAGCTGGTTTGAGTGAATAAAACGCTGCTGGGTTTCACATGCTCAACAGTTTCTTGTGTGTATCAAGAATGGTCCACCACTCAAAGGACATCCTTGACACAACTGTGGGAAGCATTGGTGTCAACATGGGCCAGCATCTCTTTGGAACGCTTTCAACACCTTGTGGAGTCCATGCCCCAAGCTGTTCTGAGGGACACCTACATAAAGGACAAGTCCACTTCCAGCTGGGTGAATTCTCCAAGCGGTGTAGTCCGGTGCAGAGGAGAGGAAGCCACAGGTCCCAGTAGGGGTCTACATCTGTGCTGCTGGGGGTGTAATTTAACAGCTGGGGCACATGGGGTGGCTGAGGCAAAATGATTGTTGTTCCGCCTGCTTGGAACCCTCACCTCCCCCAAACATGTGTATAGGGCCTTCAACCTTTCAAGCTCACACAACCCATACCGGATCGTGGGCTGCATAATTATTCCTTAGTTCAAATTGTGACGTTTAGCACACGCTGAATGAGTTGAAATGCAATGCATATATAGGGTTGGCATTTTTATCAAGTGCAAGCTAGTAGTGCCTTTAGAAAATGTCCCTGGGGTTTGAGCATTCATAAATACAGATTCATGTTTTTACACTTACCTAGGCTGTCAGTTGACCCATGCAGTCTGAAGCGGGTATTCATGTTATTTAGTTACAGCCTCTGCCATGCCCTCAAATTCTTCACACTGATACGTTTGGTCCATCCTATAGCTGAGGCTTCTTGCTTCATACTCAATTCCCATCTAATTATTTTTCGAGTGCCTTTCTTGGCATCCTCTATAGATTGGATATTTTTTCACCTTTATGGACAAAGTTTGACAGCACCCAAACAAAGAAACACATTAAGAAAATGTTGATCCAGTACTCCCAGCCCCCAGGCACAATCTGATACATAAAATGGATTTAAAGTCCAACTGACTTACGTCTTGCTTTCTTAGAATCTAAGATGAACAAAAGAATGGAGTGATGTAACCGTCTGTATACGATAGAGTGTTTACGTAAAATACATTGTCTCTAGATTACATAGTCATGTGTTTTAACACCCACAAGTTTTGTTAAAATAAAAAATGTGTCACATACCAGTCTGCCAACAATGTAAAAAAACAAAACAAAAAAAAATGATTGAGTTAATAAAGACTCCATACAAACATGGTCTCTTTTTTGCTTTCTTGAGTAAGGCAGCTCCAAAATGCAGGTGGTTTCAGCCTAGCTCAGTGCTTTCTGTGGTGGTGAGGAAGCCAGCAAAATTACAGCGCGTAGGGGTTGGTAATGTTCTCTAGTTGTGCCGTGATTGGCTCAGTGTTCTGTCACTCTTGGGGACACTATGTCACTGCCAAATCTAAGGGTAGAGCTCAAAAATTCAAGCCCCTTGGGTGCTGCCATTGAGCTACATTAGAAGTGCCCATCCAAAAAGGCTCAGGTCATTGGCTCCATATAAAATGACGTCAAATCACGTTATAGCTACAGTAGCTTTTCATTGTACTTTCAAAATCTTAGCTAGAAGTCATCATGAATCATCAGGTCGACAGTCTACTGGCAAATTCTAAATTGTTAGATCAAACGTATGGGTGCTCATAGGCCGTTGAACATAAACATTACACAGCAAGTTGGAAATCGCAAATTCAACAATGAGTGGTTTGGAAGGAATCAATGGCTAACTGCAAGCATTGCAAAGCAATCACTGGGATGCTATTCAGTGGAGTGGGTGTGGGGTCCCAATTCTCAGTTTAATGTTCTCTTTTCCAAGTTTAAATTACAAGCATGATTTCTGCCCCACTCAAAACAACTGTTTACTCAGAACTGGCAAATCTGACCAGTGAGTTCAAGACAACTGAGAACTCAGGAAAAATGAGCTCGACTGGGAAAATACATTTTGAACGGTCATCCAACACGGACTTGTGAATCGGGAACTCGGGCCTCTTCCTAGAGCTACGACCTGAAGATCACTGACGTCATCGTGATTCGACCTTGCTTTTTTCTGAGTTCCCAGTTGCCTTGGAAATACTTTAAATCCAGAGAATGACAGAATTTGATGACACAGTTTGATGACAAAATTAGCCCACAAAGGATCCTCGCTCCACCTTCCTATTCAAGTGGGCACAGCACAATTGTCACACCCTGGCCATAGAGAGGCTTTTATTCTCTATTTTGGTTAGGCAGGGGTGTGACTAGGGTGGGCATTCTAGTTTCTTTATTTCTATGTTTTCTATTTCTTTGTTTTTGGCCGGGTGTGTTTCTCAATCAGAGGCAGCTGTCTATCGTTGTCTCTGATTGGGAATCATACTTAGGCAGCCTTTTTTCCTTTCACATTTGTGAGTAGTTATCTTTTTTGGTGGCACTATTGCCCAAGTTAAGCGTCACGGTCGTTTCCTTCTTTTGCTTTGTTGGCGACATTCATTTCAAATAAAAATAAATGTACACTCATCACGCTGCGCTTCGGTCCAGTCATTTCCAGGAAGAGGATCGTGACAACAACAAGGTGAGTCCAAAAATGTATTGTATGCTGCTGCATAAATGATATAATATGCCAGGGAGATATGTGTACAGTAGCTAAGAAAGTAATACTAAGTGTATGTTGTATATTTAAGCTATTTGTAGCCCATGCGCCTTTCTCTAATAATGTGGTTTATTTTCCCCTCTGAATTTCGCCTACTGTTCTGACTTGGTGGTGCACATGTAGCCTATAACCTGTTTTAGAGAAATGTAATCATTGAATATTGTAAGAGCTTTCATTATCTGCTATTATGCACCCTTTATTTATCCTACTGTTCTGACTTGGTGTACAGGGGAAATACTGTAAGAACGGCCCATGTTCTGAATTCTGTCAGTTCAAAAGTGCTGAACAAATAGCTCTAGCTCGCTCATTAATGTCTTAATCGAAATCACAGATTGCCAATTATCCGCAATTATCTCTTATGCCATAGTTTGTACATCTCAATTGTCAGTAGAAGCCACATTTGTTTAAGTAAGTTAGTAAGCCATATCAGCTATGTTTTTTTAGAAGGCAGTAAAGGAGAATGAATTAACTGTTTCACTGCCAGACAAGGCTCTGCTGATAGCCAGGTGTAGCAGTGGTAAGGTGTTGGGACTCTGCTGTTGGGACAGCTTCATGTAGGCCTTAACAGTTTGTGTGCACCGTTTGGCATCATTATAATTTATAGTGCAATTCAATTTTTTAGGTTTGCCCCACCAAGATTTAAATGCTAAAATTGCCACTGGACAAAAGACAAGATTTATGAAGTGAAAAGACTATGGGCTCCATTTTAACAAACCTAACGCAATTGATAATCTTAGTGCTATATATAAATATGGGCACAGTAGCTGGCAATGGCGCGAAAGGACTGGGTTTAGATGCTAGTTGTACAGTGCCTTGCAAAAGTATTCCTCCCCCTTGGCGTTTTCCCTTTTTTGTTGCATTACAACCTGTAATTTAAATAGATTTTTATTTGGATTTCATGTAATGGACATACACTTTGACACATCCAACAACAGAGTTACACACGGAATAAACAAAACATAGTCAATAATACAGTAGAACAAAATAAAACAGTCTATATACAGTGAGTGCAAATAAGATAAGGGGGTTGAGGCAGTAAATAGGCCTAACAATATAGCAATTAAACACTGGAATGGTAGATGTGCAGAAGATGAATGTGCAAGTAGAGATACTGGGGTGCAAAGGAGCAAGATAAATAAATACAGTATGGGGATGAGGTAGGTAGATAGATGGGCTGTTTACAGATGGGCTATGCACAGGTGCAGTGATCTGTGAGCTGCTCTGACAGCTGGTGCTTAAAGCTAATGAGGGAGATATGAGTCTCCGCTTCAGAGATTTTTGCAGTTCGTTCCAGTCATTGGCAGCAGAGAACTGGAAGGAAAGACGACCAAAGGAAGAATTGGCTTGGGGGTGACCAATGAGATACTGTATATCTGCTGGAGCGTGTGCTACGAGTGGGTGGTAATATGGTGACCACTTAGCTGAGATAAGGTGGGGCTTTACCTAGCAGAGACTTGTAGATAACCTGTAGCCAGTGGATTTGGCGACGAGTATGAAGCGAGGGCCAAACAACGAGAGCGTACAGGTCGCAATGTGGGTAGTGTATGGTGCTTTGGTGACAAAACAGATGGCACTGTGATCGACTGCATCCAGTTTGTTGAGTAGAGTGTTGGAGCCTATTTTATAGATGACATCACCGAAGTCGAGGATCGTAAGATCGTCAGTTTTACGAGGGTATGTTTGGCTGCATGAGTGAAGGATGCTTTGTTGCGATATAGGAAGCAAGTTCTAGATTTAATTGTGTATTGGAGATGCTTAATGTGAGTCTGTAAGGAGAGTTTACAGTCTAACCAGACACCTAGGTATTTGTAGTTGTCCACGTATCCCAAGTCAGAGCCGTCCAGAGTAGTGATGCTGGACGGGCGAGCAGGTGCGGGCAGTGATCGGTTGAAGAGCATGCATTTAGTTTTACTTGCGCTTAAAACCTCTTTGGGCTGCAATCCCGTTAATGGGATGATATGACAACAGCCAGTGAAAGTGCAGGGCGCCAAATTCAAAACAACAGAAATCTTATAATTAAAATTCCTCAAACATACATGTATCTCATACCGCTTTAACTGTATTCTTGTTGTTAATCCCACTACAGTGTCCAATTTCAAAAAGGCTTTACGGTTGAAAGCACCACAAACGATTATGTTAGGTCACCACCAAGCCACAGAAAAACACAGCCATTTTCCCAGCCAAAGAGAGGAGTCACAAAAAGCACAAATAGAGATGAAATGAATCACTAACCTTTGATGACCTTCATCAGATGACACTCATACGACTTCATGTTACACAATACATGTATGTTTTGTTTGATAAAGTTCATATTTATATAAAAAAATCTGAGTTTACATTGGCGCTAGTTCCAAAAACATCCAGTGATTTTGCATAGCCACATCGATTCAACAGAAATACTCATCATAAATGTAGATGATGATACAAGTTATACACATGGAATTATAGATATACCTGTCCTTTATGCAACTTCTGTGTCAGATTTCAAAAACACTTTACGGAAAAAGCAAACCATGCAATAATCTGAGACGGCGCTCAGAACAATCAAGTCAAATTAGCCGCCATGTTGTAGTCAACATAAACCATAAATGACATGCACAATTTTCCCTTACCTTTGATCTTCATCAGAATGCACTCCCAGGAATCCCAGGTCCATAATAAATGCTTGATGTGTTCGATAATGTCTGTTATTTATGTCCAATTAGCTACTTTTGTTAGCGCGTTTGGTATACATATCCAAACGCTCGTTCTGATCAGCGTTACGTCAGACAAAAACTTCAAAAAGTGATATTACGGGTCGAAGAAACATTTAAAACTAGGTACAGAATCAATCATTAGGATGTTTTTATCATTAATCTTCAATAAAGTTCCAACCGGAGTATTCCTTTGTGTCTTGAGGAGCCATGGAACGCAGGTTGCTATCATGTGAAATGCACATGACCAGGAAATGGCTGACTGCCAGACACCTGATTCATTCAAATTTCTATAGACGGTTGACATCTAGTGGAAGCCCTAGGAAGTGCAACTTCATTAACCTTTCTAGGGTACGTGGGACGCGAGCGTCCCATCTGGCCAACATCCAGTGAGATTGCAGAGTGCCAAATTCAAATACAGAAATGCTCATTATAAAAATTCAGAAAACAAAACATATTTTACATAGGTTTAAAGATTAACTTATTGTTAAACCAACCAGTGTCGTTACGTTTGGTGTTTGCCAAAATGCATGTGGGAGACTCCCCAAACATATTGTCAGATTCAGCTTTTTGGCCATCAAGGAAAACGCTTTGTCTGGTGCAAAAACAACACCTCTCATCACCCTGAGAATACCATCCATGGTGGTGGCAGAATCATGCTGTGGGGATGTTTTTCATCAGCAGGGACTTTGAAACTGGTCAGAATTGAAGGAATGATGGATGGTGCAAAATACAGGGAAATTCTTGACGGAAACTTGTTTCAGACGTCCCGAGATTTGAGACTGGGACGGAGGTTCACCTTCCAGCAGGACAATGACCCTAAGCATACTGCTAAAGCAACACTTGAGTGGTTTAAGGGGAAACATTTAAATGTCTTGGAATGCCCTAGTCAAAGCCCAGACCTCAATCCAATTGAGAAGCTGTGGTATGACTTAAAGATTACCCTACACCAGCGGAACCCATCCAACTTGAAGGAGCTGGAGCAATTTTGCCTTGAAGAATGGTAAAAAATCCCAGTGGCTAGATGTGCCAAGCTTATAGAGACATACCCCAAGAGACTTGCAACTGTAATTGCTTCAAAAGGTGGCTCTACAAAGTATTGACTTTGGGGGGGCGAATAGTTACGGTCAAGATTTCTTTTTTTTTGGTCTTATTTCTTGTTTGTTTCACTATAAAAAATATTTTGCATCTTCAAAGTGGCAGGCATGTTGTGTAAATCCAATGATACAAACCCCCCAAAAATCAATTTTAATAAAATAGGAAGAATGCCAAGGGGGTGAATACTTTCACAAGCCACTAACTTTAGCTACCTGCAGATTCACAATAAAATATATTTTGCATCTTCAAAGTGGTAGGCATGTTGTGTAAATCAAATGATACAAACCCCCGAAATCTATTTGAATTCCAAGTTGTAAGGCAACAAAATAAGAAATGCCAAGGGGGGTGAATACTTTCGCAAGCCACTGTAGGTGTGTCGAGGCTTGACCAATCAGAATGGGCTCCATGGATAAATATGTGGTTGCTTCAAGTACACTCTTTTGTATTATGTTGTCATCAACTCCAATTCAAATGTTAGTCCGTTGTGGCCTTGTTTGTTAAATAACAAAATGTATCTATGCAATCCACATTATAAGAAGCCTAATTACATGGCTAGAATATATTCACAATGCATTCGCACTGATACAGGGGCTAGGCTAGTCTCGCATTGCCATACCTCCAAAATCATGAAATTGTCACGCCTCCCTTGGAGTTCTGGAGAATTTAGTATTGCAAAAATGTTTTGGGAGGATGGAGGTAAGGCTGTGTGGAGAGAGGGGTGGTGGTGGGGGGTACGGCTATGTGTGGAGAGAGGGGTGGTGGTGGGGGGTACGGCTATGTGTGGAGAGAGGGGTGGTGGTGGGGGGTACGGCTATGTGTGGAGAGAGGGGTGGTGGTGGGGGGGTACGGCTATGTGTGGAGAGAGGGGTGGTGGTGGGGGGGTACGGCTATGTGTGGAGAGAGGGGTGGTGGGGGGGGGATACGGCTATGTGTGGAGAGAGGGGTGAGGGGTTACAGCTGTGTGGAGAGAGGGGTGGTGGGGGGGGGGTACGGCTATGTGTGGAGAGAGGGGTGGTGGGGGGGGGTACGGCTATGTGTGGAGAGAGGGGTGGTGGTGGGGGGTACGGCTATGTGTGGAGAGAGGGGTGGTGGGGGGGGGGGTTACGGCTGTGTGGAGAGAGGGGTGGTGGGGGGGGTACGGCTATGTGTGGAGAGAGGGGTGGTGGGGGGGGGGTTACGGCTATGTGTGGAGAGAGGGGTGGTGGTGGGGGGGTACGGCTATGTGTGGAGAGAGGGGTGGTGGTGGGGGGGTACGGCTATGTGTGGAGAGAGGGGTGGTGGTGGGGGGGTACGGCTATGTGTGGAGAGAGGGGTGGTGGTGGGGGGGTACGGCTATGTGTGGAGAGAGGGGTGGTGGTGGGGGGGTACGGCTATGTGTGGAGAGAGGGGTGGTGGGGGGGGGGTTACGGCTGTGTGGAGAGAGGGGTGGTGGGGGGGGGGTACGGCTATGTGTGGAGAGAGGGGTGGTGGTGGGGGGTACGGCTATGTGTGGAGAGAGGGGTGGTGGTGGGGGGGTACGGCTATGTGTGGAGAGAGGGGTGGTGGGGGGGGGGGGTTTACGGCTGTGTGGAGAGAGGGGTGGTGGGGGGGGGTACGGCTATGTGTGGAGAGAGGGGTGGTGGGGGGGGGGTTACGGCTGTGTGGAGAGAGGGTTGGGGGGGATTGGAGGTATGGCTATACGTGAAGGAGGAGTGGGGGGGTTACGGCTGTGTGGAGAGAGGGGTGGTGGGGGGGGTACGGCTATGTGTGGAGAGAGGGGTGGTGGTGGGGGGTACGGCTATGTGTGGAGAGAGGAGTGGTGGTGGGGGGGTACGGCTATGTGTGGAGAGAGGGGTGGTGGGGGGGGGGGGTACGGCTGTGTGGAGAGAGGGGTGGTGGGGGGGGTACGGCTATGTGTGGAGAGAGGGGTGGTGGGGGGGGGTTACGGCTGTGTGGAGAGAGGGTTGGGGGGGATTGGAGGTATGGCTATACGTGAAGGAGGAGTGGGGGGGTTGCAGCTATGTGGGATGGGGGGCATGCGGGATGGGAGCTATGTGGGATGGGGGGGCATTTTTTTGTGTGTACATGTTAATTGTCCTGGTATTATTTAACTTGTTAAACAAGTGTCTGATGTGTGAAACCCGCTTCTTATTTAATCAGTTGTGTTTTTTTGTGTATTAGTATACATCACTTTAAAACAATTATGTTGGAACTTCTCTTAAAATGACACTCCTTTAATAAATGAACACAAAGGCCACAGTCTACCTTCAATGTGACAATGTTGTCATTGAACCACAATTATTTATTCCTTTATTATGACAAGTAATGCATATTTTCTTGATTTTATACCATTTCCTGTAACGGAGTAAGGTACAAGGGAAGAAGGCTGCTTTTTCGGATGTGCTGCGGTCACTCCTACCAGTTCCAGTATTGGCCATCACAGCTACAGCTTCCTGTGCTACAAGGAAGAGCATAACGAAGCAGCAATGAGTTGAGGTGGTGAAAAGACCTGACAGGGATAACATCAGACTGGCCACGAAGAAGGTGTTGTCTGACCCTCTAGAGACGTTTTCTTGGTTGCTCACAAGAGTTGGAGTCAAACGGGCCTGAGACCACAAGGACTGTCATATACTGTAAGAAAATTGGAACACCGTTCTTTGCTGTACAACAAGGTTTTCAGCTTTTCCTTGGGGAGAAATCTGCATCCAGCAGGAGCAGAGGATATACTGGAAAACATACTTTTTGACGTTTACCACTCAGACACCCCAGCACATAAAACGTGAGAGATGAGTCATCTAATCTCAGAGTTGTGATGGCTACTTCAGCACAGAGAACGGGGCTAGACTTTAAGTTTGTCCATCAGGTAGTCAACTATGGACCACCTCAAGACTTTGACTCCTACATGCAGGCGTATGGAAGAACGCGGAGGTACTCAAGATGTCATAAAAATAAAAAGAATGCACCCCCCTCCCCAAAGTAAGGTAAGTTGACTGAACACGTTCTCATTTGCAGCAACGACCTGGGGAATAGTTACAGGGGAGAGGAGGGGGATGAATGAGCCAATTGTAAACTGGGGATTATTAGGTGACCGTGATGGTTTGAGGGCCAGATTGGGAAAATTCCCAGATTGGGAATAACACGATAAGTGCCATGGGATCTTTAATGACCTCAAATCAGGACACCTGTTTAACGTCCCATCCGAAAGACGGCACCCTACACAGTGTCCCAATCACTGCCCTGGGGCATTGGGATATTTTTTTTTAGACCAGAGGAAAGAGAGCCTCCTCCTGGCCCTCCAACACCACTTCCAGCAGCATCTGATCTCCCATCCAGGGACTGACCAACACCAACCCTGCTTTGCTTCAGAAGCAAGCCAGCAGTGGTATGCAGGGTGGTATGCTGCTGGCAAACGTATTAACTTTACACAACTTTCAAAATAGAAAAGGTGTGGGCTGTCCCCCGAGTGTTGGCCCAGAGAATTTAAAAGGCTATAGCAGTTTTGTTACTAGTCTTGCACGGTGTTGAAATCACAGACCATAAAATGTATTTGTATATAAGGTTTCTGTCACTGGTGTAGAGGAGTCCGGCAGGAGGCAGTCGCAGGTTTAGAACTACTGAACTTATTAAAAGCACCATAGATCAAAGCGGGACTAAACCCAAACACTGTTGTGCTCCAAAAAAATCTTCATAAACCAAGACACAGGGTGAACTCAAAGTGCAACATATAAAGTACTCAGAAAACAGTAGGAGAGATTCCTCTCAGGAAAACAAGTAACATTGCTAAAGACAAACGGCACAGGGAGTGTGTATATACAGTGACAGAGTGGGGATTGGAACCAGGTGTGCGTAATGATGACGTGACAAGTCCGGGGTTGATGAGTGAAGGGCCAGCAGTTGGTTCGGCAGCAGCTAGAAAGCCGGCGATGCCGAACGCCTGAGCTGGCCAGGAGGGTGAGCCAAAGCAAAGGCTGGTGTCTTTGCGAGGCGGGGCGACAACCCTGGAGACGCAGTGCGGGTCGGTCTAGACGATGCCTGTGTATGTGAGAACGGTCCAGGACATTCAAAGAAAAGGCTGGTGTCTTTGCGAGAAGGGGCGACAACCCTGGAGATGCAGTGCGGGTCGGTCTAGACGATGCCTGTGTATGTGAGAACGGTCCAGGACATTCAAAGCAAAGGCTGGTGTCTTTGCGAGGCGGGGCGACAACCCTGGAGATGCAGTGCGGGTCGGTCTAGACGATGCCTGTGTATGTGAGAACGGTCCAGGACATCCAAAGCCAAGGCTGGTGTGACAGTTTCAGACAGCACCGACAGGAAGAATGTTAACATGTATATAACATTGTTAATAAAAGTAATTACACAAATAAATTCAACAAAGAATGTAATGTTACAAAAGCAAATGCATATTGTTTTTTGTCTACGTTGTCATTGGTTACAGTACTATGTCTACTTTCCCCTTTCTTACATTACTTCCCTTTCTTACTTCATTTAAGGTAACCATTTCCAACTGTCACTGTTTGTGCCTCTGTCAGCTTGCCAAACAAGCAGAAAGTTTGTTCTTCTCACAATGTAAGTTCAGTTTGTGGTTGCTGATCCAGAACACTAGTTCCTCATAGTCCAATTTTGTGCAACAGGTGTATTTGGAAGTTCTGGATGCTTCGGTAGAACCTGCCAGGTGTCCAAGCAAACACCTTCTGATCAAGAAGCACACTTACTATACATGGTTGATGTTCCTCAGATGTACTTGCTATTGAGTGCTTTCCAGACTCTGACTTCAGCTCACAGTCTTTATCAAATGGCTGTAATGAGGTCTGTCTGCTCACCAATGGTCCTGTTGAGTTTCTGTGCAATGTCAAACTGGACATGGGCCTCTTGATGTTGGATGAGATCTTTTGTGAGGCGGACATGGTGTTCACAGTTTTTGCATCAAATAGTCTGGGACGATTACTCCTTCCCATAGAGTAGGTGCAAGCAGAAAATAATGGATTAGCAAAGGGGGACAACTAAGAGGGGGCAGAGGGGGACGTGTGATGGAGAAGTCGGGCTAGTGGAGGAGCTCTCTGTCTGGGAAGAACGGTGGAGCGGTAAAGAGAGCATCACAGCTTGAGTATTTCTGTGATGTAATCATGCCGGAGAATCTGGCCGCCGTTAGCATGTAATCTGTGTTCTTAGCACACCTGCCAGTGTGATCCATGACTCCTGGCCCTGCGGAGGCACGCGGAACAAAGCACAAATATAGCAGGCTCGCTGCACCTCACATACATCCTCCACACCTCTCCCTCACTTTCTACTCGTGCAATTATCACTTTTGCTTTGTGTGTTAAAATGATGCCTAGGAATGCTGGAAGTAGGCCCTATGCACACTGCACACACAAAAGTGATCTTACCCACAGTAAAGTCTGATGCATTTGACAAGTTTTCCAAAATATGCTCAAATGATAGTGTTGAGCATTCCCAATTCAATCTAAATTGTTCCCAAACAGAGGTAGCCTACAGTAGTTGTATAATTCAACCAGTTATTTCCCCACTTTTTTTTCCAGTTAATCTCAGACCTTGCACTAACGTTTCCAACTGCACTACTGACCTGTCAGGAGGTACACCGTCAATACTTATAGGGGAGAGTGTGGTAAGTAAAATCCATGAATGTCTAATTACTGTGCAGTTGATATCTATAGGATACAGCGAGGTTTATATTTTGTTCTTTGTATCTGGTGTTAGTGTGTAGCCTCAGCTTAGGGCCCAACTGTAGCATGCCAAATACACACCAACTGACAATACACACCAACTGACAATACACACCAACTGCCAATACACACCAACTGACAAACACACCAACTGACAAATACACACCAACTGACAAATACACACCAACTAACAAACACACCAGCTGCCAAATACACACCAGCTGCCAAATACACACCAGCTGCCAAATACACACCAGCTGCCAAATACACACCAGCTGCCAAATACACACCAGCTGCCAATACACACCAGCTGCCAAATATACACCAGCTGCCAAATACACACCAACTGCCAAATACACACCAACTGCCAAATACACACCAACTGCCAAATACTTTAGGAAACTTGGGCAGAAAAAGTTAACGTCGATCCAATGAGGTCGAAATGGACAATGTTGGGGTCGAATTAAATAAGAGAAAAGCTGCAAAATGGTGAGCTGAAAATAATAAGTAGGTCAGGACAGTAGTCGAATGTTTGGGAAAGATTTGGTGAAGTGGTAAAAGAGGACGATAGCAGGTTATGTTATGTGTGATGATTGTAAGGCGATATACAAATTCGTCAGTCACAAGACGGGGACTCCAAATGGCACGTCAAGGGAACAGTACTGTTCAGATGGGTTAGCCTAAATGGAATAGTAGACTAACTGAAATCTGGACACTGACTGTAAGTCTATAACCTCTCACATAGCCTGATATAATATTAAGTATTTCTTGCAGTAAAATTATGCACCAAATGTACATTTTGACTCATATATTATTTCTTTCTTTCAGCATCTTGAGAGAATGAATGCGAGGTTAGGGACCATCTATAAATGTGCTATCTTTATCAGCATCATTAAAGATGATAGTATTTCAACCACAAAATATAAATCCAAGCCGAACAGAAATCGTATCAAAAACATGTTTGGTCGTTATATCGGCTTTTCATTTCCTTAAAACTAGTAAAACTGATGTAATTTCGGAAATTTTGCACAGAAAATCTTTCTAGTTTCAAAAAAATGTTTTTGCATTTTCTACCCAGTCCCTAAACATATTTGCTGTGTGAGAGAAGCAGAGATGAAATAGGAAGAGAAAACAAACTTTACTGACATCAGCTAGATTGAAGCATTCCTTCTATCAATGTATGATATTTTTCTGGTGAGCAAGAGTTTATTTAGTCTTCTAGGGCAACAAGTAATGACAGAAGAGAAGCTGCATGCATACCTATATAATTATAAGGAAGTTTCCTAACAAAAATGCCAGAAATTATCAGAAACATAGTCCTATCTAAAAAAGGCCTGTCAAAAAATAATTCCACCATCTCTGACTGTACGGCACATTTTCTATATTTGCAGGTCAGGTAAGGGACTCAGAATTGAGCTTTTCACATATAGCGGTTGTGGATGGGTTATTGGAAGTTGCGGGTGGGTAAGGGTGAGCAAACAGCTGACCTCTGCATCACTATATCACATCCTACTACCTAGGATGTTCTCCAAAGTGGTTTTGGAAATCTGTCACTGTTGTGCTGCTCGTTGCTGCCCACCATTAAGTCTTCAGAAGCATGCTGTAGACACCTCCCTCCTGAGAGCACTATTGATTGCCTCGCCTGAAAAAACCCTAGCAACCAAGTGTTGTTCAAGGTGCCTGTTGCCAAGCCCCTGCTCTCTCTCTCAAGCCTTGATGCATCTCCTTACTCTATTGATATGGAGATAAATCTATCTACCTTATATCCCATTAGAAAAGCTGTTTTACCATGCTTTCAGAAGGTATTCACACCACTTGACTTTTTCCACATTTTGTTGTGTTACGAAGTGGGGTTAAAATGGATTGAATTGTCATGTTTTGTAAACGATGTACACAAAAAACTGGAAAAGTGGAAGAATTTTTTACTTTTTGTTTATGGAAAATAAAACACTATTGAATCTTGATTAGATAAGTATTCAACCCCCTGAGTCAACAAATGTTACAATTAACTTGGCAGCGATTATAGCTGTGAGTCTTTCTGTGTAAGACTATGAACTTTGCTCACACTAAGATTGTACAATATTTGCCCATTTATTCTTAAAAAAATGATTCAAGCTTTGTCAAGTTAGTTGTTAATCATAGCTGGACAGACATTTTCAAGCCATAGATTTTCAAGCCTATTTCAGTTAACTGTAATTAGGCCCCTCTGCAACATTTAGTGTTGTCTTTGGTAAGCAACTCCAGTGTATATTTGGCCTTGTGTTTTAGGTAATTGTCCTGCTGAAAGGTGAAAACAGACTGAACCAAGTTTTGCTCTAGGATTTTGCCTGTGTTTAAGCTCTATGCTGTTTCTTTTGATCCTTAAACTCCCTAGTCCCTTCCGATGACAAGCAGTTGCGGTGCGTGGGTAAAATCACGGGGGATGCAGTTACATGCAATTACAGCATGGTAAAGCAAGTTAATGTTTCCAATGTTTTTGGTCTACTAAACAACTATTGATTTAGAACCATGGAGAGTTACCGCAAGTCGCAAAGCAAACAAGAGCTGTCTCCACTATTCCAGCACCATTTCAACTTCAACATTTCAACATCATCAAATCACCTATGCTTAGTCTAATACAGTGACAACTAAAAGATACCAAAAACATTTTAACATAAGCTAAATATGATGTAGCTGTCCATGGCTCTGATTTGTGCATGTGTGTGTGCGCGTGTGTGTGTGCGCGTGTGTGTGTGTGTGTGTGTGCGCGCGTATTCGTGCAAGTAGTACTCACCCTACTTGTAGACAAACGCCAATGCCATTCTCACATCATGTCGATGAAATGGTCTATGACTCTGTCATTCAGTACACGCTTTTAGTTTTGTTGTCCTAGGGTACCTGGCTAAAATGCTTACTCGCTAGCCTAACTTCCTTTCATGGGCAACGATGAGCCAGCTAGTTAAAAGTGGCCCACTACATCTAACTTACATCCACTCAGTCCAGGGGCACAATGTAAGAATTTATGGTTAGATCAGAATCGCTGTTATAATCATTGGCCAGTACGGAGAATTGTGAGTAAAACTACAAGTCCAAATCTCTATCTCTATCTCCATCCTCCATCCATGGCTAATTTAAGAAAGAGACAATTTTAGCTAGCTAGCCACCAGAGGACAACGACACAATGTTTTTTCTATCAATGACATTTTGATGTGATGTGATTGGTGTGAAGTCAAATCCAAACGGGCTTCTCTTGACACTTGTTTTTGGTGTGCCAGGACCATTTACAGTTGAGCTCACTCAGTTTAGCTCAACGCTGATTTGCTATTATTCATACTTTTTTATCAAGGGAGGCCAAATGCTTGCTGGCTTCCCTTGCATTCAATGCTACAGGCGGCAACAATGTCATACTCTTTATGACCAGGCAGCATCAGATGGCCTACACATACAGAGACAGAGGGCCGTTTCGCTCGCTTGGATGCTTTCTCCGGTAAGAGATACATTCAGCCTCTTGCGAAATGACGTAAAATTATGAAACACAGAAACACAGAGAAACACAGAGAGACAAGCATACCCATAAACTAATGCAGCCACCACCATGCTTGGAAATATGAAGAGTTGTACTCAGTGACGTGTTTGCGTTGGATTTGCAATAAACATAATGCTTTGTATTCAGAAAAAAAAGTACATTTCTTTGCCACATTTATTGCAGTATTACATTAGTTCCATGTTGCAAACAGGAAGCATGTTTTGGATTTTTATTTTATTTTGTACATGTTACCTTTTCAGTCCGTCAATTATGTTAGTATTTTGGACTAACTACAATGTTGTTGATCGATCCTCAGTTATCTCCTATCACAGCCATTACACTCTGTAACTGTTTTGGGTTTATGGTGAAATCCCTGAGCAGTTTCCTTCCTCTCCGGTAACTGAGTTAGTAAGGGCCCTTGTATCTTTGTAGTGACTGGGTGTGTTGATGCACCATCAAATGTGGAATAAATAACTGCACAATGCTCAAAGGGCTATTCAATGTCTGCTTCTTTTATTTTTTTGCATCCACCAATAGGTTCCCTTTTTTGCGAATCCTTGGAAAACCTCCCTGGTCTTTGTGGTTGAAACTGTGCTTGAAATTCACTGCCAGACTGATCATACAGATAATTGTATGTGTTGGGTACAGAGATGATGTGGTAGTCATTTAAAAATCATGTTAAACACCATTATTGCACACAGAGTGAGTCCTTGCAATTTGTGACTTGTTAAGCACATTTTTAATCCTAAACTTATTTAGGCGTATTTAGGCTTGCCATAACAAAAAGGTTGAATACTTATTGACTCAGCTTTTCATCTTTCATTCATTTGTTAACATTTCTAAAAACGTAATTCCACTTTGACATTATGGGGTATTGTGTGTTGATCAGTGACACAACATCTCAATTTAATCAATTTTAAATTCGGGCTGTAAAACAAAAATAAAGTGGAACAAGTCAAGCGGTGTGAATAGTTTCTCAAAGCCCTTTATATCATGCAGTACATGTGTTGCACCAGTGAATCTTAGTCATCTTTGGCTGTTACTTTAATCAAACAGTCATCTCATATGGGCTTGATGGTTATTTCTTCGGATTGCGCACACATCCGCACCCAGATCAATTTATAGGCACACAAACACACGCAAACACACAGGCACACACAACACGCACGCACACAAATTGATATGAGCAACGTTGCATGAAGCCGAAAACAGCCTATACTCTCTCTCATTTCCATTTTCTTCATCAACGTAAAGTCCCGGTTCTAGATTCATCTCTGTGTTTTACAACCAGTGATTATGCTTCATAGCATAATGAGCCTACTGAGATTCAGCACAGATCATGTGGAAGCGTCCTCTGTACACTCCTAGAAACAGGTGTACGGTTACGGTTAGGGTAACGTTTAGGGTACAGTATTGTTCCCGGGGGTACAAAATGGGCTTTGATGTGGATGTGGTCGGTCTGACTCATGGACTGCTGCATCCTAGCTGTCAGAAAGCTCCGTACTGAGAGGAAAAACATTTGTACAGCCTCTCTCCCACCCTTCTCTTCTCTCTTTTACCAGGCCTGACATGCATTACTGAGGCCTTGGGCCAAAGCCTCAGATCACAGAGAAGGCCCATTGACTGTACAATATCTTCACTTGCTATTGATGAAATTAGGTTGATGAGAGAGATGAGGCTGGGCTACGATTGAGAGTGGGATTGTCACAGTCGCACCTTCAGTTATTACCCAATGCAAAGTAAGCTTATTCAAATGTATACCATGTATTTAGTGGCAAACAACTTCCTTTGGGTTCCATTTGGTTGGCTTCAGACTCTAGACCCCTCACCTCTGGACCTGGAAGTCCCACTGCTTGTTTTCATTGTTCTCATCTAACCAGGGACTGATGTAGACCTGGCACACCAGGTGGGTGATTCCCCTCTAACCAGGGACTGATGTAGACCTGGCACACCAGATACTTCCGGCGCCGACAGAGATGGCCGCCTCGCTTCGCGTTCCTAGGAAACTATGCAGTTTTTTGTTTTTTTACGTGTTATTTCTTACATTAGTACCCCAGGTCATCTTAGGTTTCATTACATACAGTCGAGAAGAACTACTGAATATAAGATCAGCGTCAACTCACCATCAGTACGACCAAGAATATGTTTTTCGCGACGCGGATCCTGTGTTCTGCCTTACAAACAGGACAACGGAGCGGATCCCATGCAGCGACCCAAAAAACGACTCCGAAAAAGAGGGAAACGAGGCGGTCTTCTGGTCAGACTCCGGAGATGGGCACACCGTGCACCACTCCCTAGCATTCTTCTTGCCAATGTCCAGTCTCTTGACAACAAGGTTGATGAAATCCGAGCAAGGGTAGCATTCCAGAGGGACATCAGAGACTGTAACGTTCTTTGCTTCACGGAAACGTGGCTCACTGGAGAGACGCTATCCGAGGCGGTGCAGCCAACGGGTTTCTCCACGCATCGCGCAGACAGAAACAAACATCTTTCTGGTAAGAAGAGGGGCGGGAGCGTATGCCTTATGGCTAACGTGACATGGTGTGATGAAAGAAACATACAGGAACTCAAATCCTTCTGTTCACCTGATTTAGAATTCCTCACAATCAAATGTAGACCGTATTATCTACCAAGATAATTCTCTTCAATTATAATCACAGCTGTATATATCCCCCCCAAGCAGACACATCGATGGCTCTGAACAAACTTTATTTGACTCTTTGCAAACTGGAAACCATTTATCCGGAGGCTGCATTCATTGTTGCTGGGGATTTTACCAAGGCTAATCTGAAAACAAGACTCCCTAAATTTTATCAGCATATCGATTGCGCAACCAGGGGTGGAAAGACCTTGGATCATTGTTACTCTAACTTCCGCGACGCATATAAGGCCCTGCCCCGCCCTCCTTTCGGAAAAGCTGACCACGACTCCATTTTGTAGATCCCTGCCTACAGACAGAAACTAAAACAAGAGGCTCCCACGCTGAGGTCTGTCCAACGCTGGTCCGACCAAGCTGATTCCACACTCCAGGACTGCTTCCATCACGTGGACTGGGACATGTTTCGTATTGCGTCAGACAACAACATTGACGAATACGCTGATTCGGTGTGCGAGTTCATTAGAACGTGCGTTGAAGATGTCGTTCCCATAGCAACGATTAAAACATTCCCTAACCAGAAACCGTGGATTGATGGCAGCATTCGCGTGAAACTGAAAGCGCGAACCACTGCTTTTAATCAGGGCAAGGTGTCTGGTAACATGACCGAATACAAACAGTGCAGCTACAGTGCCTTGCGAAAGTATTCGGCCCCCTTGAACTTTGCGACCTTTTGCCACATTTCAGGCTTCAAACATAAAGATATAAAACTGTATTTTTTTGTGAAGAATCAACAACAAGTGGGACACAATCATGAAGTGGAACGACATTTATTGGATATTTCAAACTTTTTTAACAAATCAAAAACTGAAAAATTGGGCGTGCAAAATTATTCAGCCCCTTTACTTTCAGTGCAGCAAACTCTCTCCAGAAGTTCAGTGAGGATCTCTGAATGATCCAATGTTGACCTAAATGACTAATGATGATAAATACAATCCACCTGTGTGTAATCAAGTTTCCGTATAAATGCACCTGCACTGTGATAGTCTCAGAGGTCCGTTAAAAGCGCAGAGAGCATCACGAAGAACAAGGAACACACCAGGCAGGTCCGAGATACTGTTGTGAAGAAGTTTAAAGCCGGATTTGGATACAAAAATATTTCCCAAGCTTTAAACATCCCAATGAGCACTGTGCAAGCGATAATATTGAAATGGAAGGAGTATCAGACCACTGCAAATCTACCAAGACCTGGCCGTCCCTCTAAACTTTCAGCTCATACAAGGAGAAGACTGATCAGAGATGCAGCCAAGAGGCACATGATCACTCTGGATGAACTGCAGAGATCTACAGCTGAGGTGGGAGACTCTGTCCATAGGACAACAATCAGTCGTATATTGCACAAATCTGGCCTTTATGGAAGAGTGGCAAGAAAGCCATTTCTTAAAGATATCCATAAAAAGTGTCGGTTAAAGTTTGCCACAAGCCACCTGGGAGACACACCAAACATGTGGAAGAAGGTGCTCTGGTCAGATGAAACCCAAATTGAACTTTTTGGCAACAATGCAAAACGTTATGTTTGGCGTAAAAGCAACACAGCTGAACACACCATCCCCACTGTCAAACATGGTGGTGGCAGCATCATGGTTTGGGCCTGCTTTTCTTCAGCAGGGACAGGAAAGATGGTTAAAATTGATGGGAAGATGGATGGAGCCAAATACAGGACCATTCTGGAAGAAAACCTGATGGAGTCTGCAAAAGACCTGAGACTGGGACGGAGATTTGTCTTCCAACAAGACAATGATCCAAAACATAAAGCAAAATCTACAATGGAATGGTTCGAAAATAAACATATCCAGGTGTTAGAATGGCCAAGTCAAAGTCCAGACCTGAATCCAATCGAGAATCTGTGGAAAGAACTGAAAACTGCTGTTCACAAATGCTCTCCATCCAACCTCACTGAGCTCGAGCTGTTTTGCAAGGAGGAATGGGAAAAAATGTCAGTCTCTCGATGTGCAAAACTGATAGAGACATACCCCAAGCGACTTACAGCTGTAATCGCAGCAAAAGGTGGCGCTACAAAGTATTAACTTAAGGGGGCTGAATAATTTTGCACGCCCAATTTTTCAGTTTTTGATTTGTTAAAAAAGTTTGAAATATCCAATAAATGTTGTTCCACTTCATGATTGTGTCCCACTTGTTGTTGATTCTTCACCAAAAAATACAGTTTTATATCTTTATGTTTGAAGCCTGAAATGTGGCAAACGGTCGCAAAGTTCAAGGGGGCCGAATACTTTCGCAAGGCACTGTAAATATATCACTAGCCACTTTAAACAATGCTACCTTATATAATGTTACTTACCCTACATTATTCATCTCATATGCATACGTATATACTGTACTCTATATCATCGACTGTATCCTTATGTAATACATGCATCACTAGCCACTTTAACTATGCCACTTTGTTTACATACTCATCTCATATGGATATACTGTACTCGATGCCATCTACTGTATCTTGCCTATGCTGCTCTGTACATCACTCATTCATATATCCTTATGTACATATTATTTATCCCCTTACACTGTGTACAAGACAGTAGTTTTGGAATTGTTAGTTAGATTACTTGTTGGTTATTACTGCATTGTCGGAACTTGAAGCACAAGCATTTCGCTACACTCGCATTAACATCTGCTAACCATGTGTATGTGACAAATACAATTTGATTTGATTTGGGTGCAATTCATTATCAGGTAGAACAGAACCAGCGTGATCCTGACCTCGTAGGGAAAGAGTTGAATAACCCTGCTCTATACAATGACAACCTAATTTTTGAAATGGTCAATTATACCAAGAAACCTAACGATTCAGTAAGAGGTAGTGAATCGGATTCACGTCATAGTCTGTCGTCATTGAGCAGTGACTTCTACGAAGTCTCCCTACGGGGTCTGTCCCCAGCAGACGGCAGACATCACTGACTGAGGAAGATAGAGGTAAAGCGCCCAGAAATAATGTCTCAGAAGGACGACATGATGTTCAGTTGCAGTGAAATGTATCTCTTCTTTCTTTCTGGTCCCAGAGCTCTCCCCACAGCCATCTGAGTATTCTGCTCTCTTTGAGCAGCATCCGCCATCCATGATGGTCACATGTTTTATTGCCCACAAAAGCATTATGCTCCACTCCTTTGATATTGATTTATGTATTTGCCGCGGTAAGACCTGATGAATGACTGTGCTCTCCTGGCTGCTGCAACACAATCTGGCGCATTACATATTGTAACCATTTGTTTTCCTCCTTAAGTGGATCCGACGACACCCCAGACAAATACTTTGATCCTCTGAGTAGAGCTCCCACAAGACAAAACATGTCCCGTCCTCCATTACCTTTGTCGGGTCAACTCCCTAAAGCGCAGTTCCACTGGTTTGAGCCCTAGTTTGCCATTCTGAGTTGACTTTAGGATCTAGTACAGTAATCACAACCTCTACCATTTATCTTTGATTCTGTCGTTCCACTAATGACAGTTGTGGATAGTGACACAGCTTTGGATACTTCCAATCAGTCTGGCGCTATGGATGATTGTGATCCACTAACCAAACATCATGATGAATCAGTGAGATAAAACGTGTGTGCATTTATCCTGTGGTTTTGCTCTCGTGTCATGACCTCAGGTCAAATCAAATTAAGCTTTTTAGCACATTTCAGACATGAATGCAACACAATGCGCATAACAACTAATCAAAATAATAATACTAAAATATTTACTACACAAAAGAGGGTAATAAATTAAAAAAAGAATAACCATTCAAACTGAAAGACTAAAAAGGAAAAGCAAAGCTAAAAAGTTCTTCCCAGTGATCTTCCCAGTGATTGCTGTTTTTGTCCCTGCCAAAGGCCTGTACACCGATTCCTTGCGATGTCAGGTTTTGCCATCTCAGGAACTCCGCTCTTCTCCAGTCAGGGGTGACTAGAGCTTTCGGCGTCACCGAGTCGGCAGGGATCGCAATTTTAAATGTGACTTGTTTCAGGAAACTAGGCGAATGTCACACAGGAACAGCATTTTTTTCAATCAAAATGTGTATTTTGGCAGAAATGCCTTCTGGAACATGTGAACTTTCATGTGCCTTAATAACAAACTTGTATTCCATCCATAAATACAAATAAAATAGTTCATTTTGAGCCATTTTTGAAAAACATAATATTAGCCATTGAGAACTACAAAAGTTTTGCTACTTTTCTCAACAACATTGATGACCTGAATTTAGCAGGCGCTATCCACAGATCAGTAGGAAAAAGTGATGGGCTACTCTCTGCACATGCCACGGTCAGAAACAAAATGGAGTTAAATGGTTCCAGTCTGCTGTGAAGCGTTCATCCATGTATACGGGTAAGAGTCTAGCTACATTCTCCAGATATAAGTTTCTAATTTTGTCAAAGTACTTTTTATTGCAAGTTAAGCCACACTATTAGTTAACTAGCAAATGTTAGCTTGCTGGCTCGCTAGCTAACTTTACGTGTATGATCTGTGTAGTAATATTATTCTAATCAGAAACCATTTGCATTGCTAGTTATAGCCTAATGTTAGCTAGTTAACATGGAACCTAGTTTGTTAGCTTTAGCTTCCTGCAGATTCATACTACAGCTATGACAATGTTTGTACTGGTAGTAGTATGAGTTTGGATTATGCCGGTTCATTGTTTAGCTAGCTGTCTAAACAAAAGACTCCACTTCGGTCAGATTATTACATGACCCTTCAAATGAGCAGATGTGTCTGGGGGTGATTACGGACATCGATTGCATTTCACGAACATGTGTACATGTCTAGACAATAATGACCCATCCACTTAGCTAGATGTGGGTGAGGGGTGGTTATAGCATTTCTTTCACGTGACCCATCAATTTAGACAAGTGTGTTGGCTAAGCGTCATCTAACGATAAAATATTTTTATTTTGACACTTTCTGTTTTTGATATTGCTACTATGCAAGTACTATCACTGTACCGTTTACACATTCTGTATCCTGTGCATGTGACAAATAAACTTTGATTTTATTTGATATAGTGTGTGTTTACCACATGGCCTCACATGTGAATCCTTAAAGAGATGGGTGGGGCTAAGGCTTAAGAGGATGTGAAAGATGCTGAATGGGCGTAGACAAAGAAGAGCGCTTCAGTAGGTGAACCAAAACATTCAAGGGCCATTTTCTCAAAAGTGAAGTTACAAGTTTATCAAGTTTCAAAGCATAATTACTTTCCCAGTGTTGCTCAATTGCATTGTATGATGTATCATTTTCTAGCTCTGAGTCTCTACTTTTATCCAATGTAAAAAAACACTATTTCAAACATTGCTACAGAATTGAGGTGGTCGGTCACATATATCCACAGGTTCAGGTTCTCTGGCAGGCTACTCCAGAGGCAGGGGGCATAGTGACTGGGCTGCTTCTCCATGCCTCTTGGTCCTAGGCTTTAGGATAGGTAACAGGCCAGTGCCACAGGACCTGAGGGACCTACTGGGTACATGAGAGGCACGTTCCACTGTTGCTCCCATGCTAAATCAACCATTGGAAGAAACAAGAAAGGGTTTGTCATTCATGCAAACAACAACTAGTTGAGAAGTCATGATTTCATTTAAAGACTTGCCAAAAGAACACAGTGACTCTCACTCACGCATTCCCTCTCTCAGCATGTCTCCCCATTCTCTCTCTCTCACACACACACACACACACACTGCTGCAACAAAAGAGGGGAAATGGGAAGCTTATAACGATTATTTAGTGTAACCAGCGCACCAATCACACTCCAGTTCAAAATCATGTTTATTCATTTTGCCCTGGAGGAGAGGGGAAAAGAGATGATTAAATTCTCATTTGACCTTATCATAATTTAGCTGAGCCTATTACGATGTCAATCATTTAAACTCAACATTGCAGAGCGGGGAGAGAGTAAGCAGGGAGAAGGGATTATGTCATATTGAGGGGCCACACAGTTCTCATATTGTTCGTAGTTATATTCATCCACTTATCATGTTTCTCAAGAGAGACGGTTGCCCTTTAATGTGCTAAGTCAACATGGTTCCTTATAGGAGAGTGGTTTTGGATGAGTAGAGGGTGTGATTTTTTTTCTTCTCACAATTAGGGATGTGTGTCTTTCCCTTTTAAGACGATTCGATACGTATTTAGACACATGGGCTACGATACGATACAGGAACGATGCATTTGTTTGAAATGATTCAGTGCTATTAGTTTTGATTAGAGCAGGTATTCCCCCAGGGGTACGCGCAATGCAGTCGGGGGTACGCCAAATAAAAATGCGATTCACATTTTTGGAGAAAAAAATAAATGTATTTAATACATTTTTGAACTATTTATTTTCTTCATATTTACAAACAGTCCATTTATATTTTCCAACGCGGCTAAACATAATGCCAAATACAGGTAGCCTAGTCAAATAATTAACATCCAATCACATTAACCGTTACACTCTCGCGTGAATTCCCCTAATGGTCCGTATGTAGCCAAACGTAGCTGCTGCTCATGTTGGTATCTGTACTGATGGCGCAAAAACCATGACAGGGAGACATAGTGGAGTGGTAACGCGTGTGCAAGCAGTTGTTCCCAATGCCACTTGGGTACACTGCAGCATCCACCAAGAGGCTCTCCCTGACAAGGGAATGCCTGACAGCTTGAAAGACGTTTTGGACACTACAGTGAAAATTGTTAACTTTGTTAAAGCAAGGCCCCTAAACTCTCATGTATTTTCTGCATTATGCAGCGACCATGTAATACTGCCCATACATAAGTGCTCTGGTTACCAATGGACAAAGTATTGTAGCGTTTTTTAAAATTGAGAGACAAGCTTAAACTTTTCTGTCCTGACCATAATTTTAACTTGTCTGACCACTTGCATGATGACAAGTTTCTCACACGACTGGCCTATCTGGGTGATATTTTTTCTCACCTGAATGATCTGAATCTAGGATTACAGGGACTCTCCACAACTATATTAAGTGTGCGGGACAAAATTGAGGCTATAAAAAGTTGGAGCTCTTCTCTGTCTGCATTAACAAGGACAACACCCAGGTCATTCCATCATTGTATGATTTTTTTTTGTGTGCAAATGAACTAAAGCTTACAGACAATGTCAAATGTGATATAGCGAAGCACCTGAGTGAGTTGGGTGCGCAATTACGCAGGTACTTTCCCCAAACGGATGACACAAACAACTGGATCGTTTTCCCTTTCATGCCTCCAGTCCACTTACCGATATCTGAACAAGAGAGCCTCATCGAAATTTCAACAAGCGGTTCTGTGAAAATTGAATTTAATCAGAACCACTACCAGATTTCTGGATTGGACTGCGCTCAGACTATCCTGCCTTGGTAAATCGCTCTGTCAACTAATAAAGCCTAATATTACGCAAGCCATTTTACAAACATTTGAATGCTGAAGATGACGCACAGATGTGCCAGATCAGGAATATGCCTGTAGTTGGTCAGCACACGAAGCTGCGCACAGCGTGCAGCTTGACTAGGTTACTGATATTGCCTTGGGTTGGTCTGCATGGAAAGTGAATTGTAAATCAATGACTGTCAACATAATTACATGCTTAGTTTGACACTGAAGGAGAGGACGGCTGTTGTCACAAAGGATGAGAGGCATTTTCGGAAGGTAGAAAGTAATTTTGAGAACCATTTTAGTTTGAATACATTTTCTGACCGATGCATGCTACATTTGGATCGGTTTGGGGTACCGCACTCATGTCTCAAACATTTGAACCGGGATCTATGCCTATCAGTGAATCGTTACATCCCTATTCAAAATCTATTCAATTTACGGCATAATTCTCATCTGATTCCATCAGAGCTCTTTGAATTGGACATTCAGTTTGATCAGAGCTAGGCCTAGTTATTAAAGATAACTAAGTTATTAACTTGATGCGTGTCTTTATAACCTAGGACATTGCATCATCATGATTAAAATCTTTAGACAGGAACACGTTTTTAATTATTCAAGTTTTTTTTAATTATTCAAGTTTTAATTATTCAAGACTTAATGGATTTCTTTTGGTCTGACTTCTTTCCACAACACATGAACCAAAAGCAACACTCACATTTCCATCTTTGCAACAGACCTTTAATAGAAATACCGTTAGGCCCATGAAAAAAATAATCTCTTAATATTAGATGGGCTATACAATTACAATATTTATTTGTATTTTTCATTTAACCTTTTCTTTAACTAGGCAAATCAGCTGGTTACCAAAATTAGTTAGCCTAGTAAACACACACCACAATCATATCCTCACAGCAAACCTCTCCTTTGGTTTGACAGGGATAGTGTTGGGTCTCTCCGACTCTTAACGATTTTGTCTGTTCTGGCTGCTACTGACTTTATCTGGTCTCTCTTGTTATGGACCCTGTTAGTTCTGTTGACTGAGGTAGGAAGGTCTCTCTTGTTATGGACCCTGTTAGTTCTGTTAACTGAGGTAGGTAGGTAGGTCTCTCTCTTGTTATGGACCCTGTTAGTTCTGTTGACTGAGGTAGGAAGGTCTCTCTCTTGTTATGGACCCTGTTAGTTCTGTTGACTGAGGTAGGAAGGTCTCTCTCTTATTATGGACCCTGTTAGTTCTGTTAACTGAGGTAGGTAGGTCTCTCTTATTATGGACCCTGTTAGTTCTGTTAACTGAGGTAGGTCTCTCTCTTGTTATGGACCCTGTTAGTTCTGTTGACTGAGGTAGGAAGGTCTCTCTCCTATTATGGACCCTGTTAGTTCTGTTAACTGAGGTAGGTAGGTAGGTCTCTCTTGTTATGGACCCTGTTCTGTTGACTGAGGTAGGTAGGTAGGTCTCTCTCTTGTTATGGACCCTGTTAGTTCTGTTGACTGAGGTAGGAAGGTCTCTCTCCTATTATGGACCCTGTTAGTTCTGTTAACTGAGGTAGGTAGGTAGGTCTCTCTCTTGTTATGGACCCTGTTAGTTCTGTTGACTGAGGTAGGAAGGTCTCTCTCTTGTTATGGACCCTGTTAGTTCTGTTAACTGAGGTAGGTAGGTCTCTCTCTTGTTATGGACCCTGTTAGTTCTGTTGACTGAGGTAGGTAGGTAGGTCTCTCTCTTGTTATGGACCCTGTTAGTTCTGTTGACTGAGGTAGGAAGGTCTCTCTCCTATTATGGACCCTGTTAGTTCTGTTAACTGAGGTAGGTAGGTAGGTCTCTCTCTTGTTATGGACCCTGTTAGTTCTGTTGACTGAGGTAGGAAGGTCTCTCTCTTGTTATGGACCCTGTTAGTTCTGTTAACTGAGGTAGGTAGGTCTCTCTCTTGTTATGGACCCTGTTAGTTCTGTTAACTGAGGTAGGTAGGTCTCTCTTGTTATGGACCCTGTTAGTTCTGTTAACTGAGGTAGGTAGGTCTCTCTCTTGTTATGGACCCTGTTAGTTCTGTTAACTGAGGTAGGTAGGTCTCTCTTGTTATGGACCCTGTTAGTTCTGTTAACTGAGGTAGGTAGGTCTCTCTCTTGTTATGGACCCTGTTAGTTCTGTTAACTGAGGTAGGTAGGTCTCTTGTTATGGACCCTGTTAGTTCTGTTAACTGAGGTAGGTAGGTCGGTCTCTCTCTTGTTATGGACCCTGTTAGTTCTGTTAACTGAGGTAGGTAGGTCTCTCTTGTTATGGACCCTGTTAGTTCTGTTAACTGAGGTAGGTAGGTTTCTCTCGTTGTTATTGACTGTTTGGGGTTTCTATGGTTGTTGATGTTTTGATGTCTCCCTTCCAGTTGTGTTTAGACTGTTTGATCCTCTGATCTTGATTAGGTTCTTCTTGTATTGGGTATCTCTCCTTTAAGTTGTATTATTTTTATTTAACCCATATTTAACTAGGCAAGTCAGTTAATTAAGAACACATTCTTATTTACAATGACAGACTACCCCCCGGCCAAACCCTCCCCTAACCCGGACGACACTGGACCAATTGCGCGCTGCCCTATGGGACTTCTGATCAGGGCAGATTATGATACAGCCCGGGATCAAACCGGGTCTGTAGTGACACCTCTAGCACTGCCTTAGACCACTGCGCCACTCGGTCTACCAGTGGTCTCTTGTGTGTGCTGTGTGTCAGTCTACAGTAGCTGCACTCTGTCTGACTGAGGTTTGGTCTCTTTTGTGTGTTGGTTGTGTCAGCCTACAGTTCACAGTTTAGGAGGCCACGGGGTGGCACCCAGAGGGACACATCACTTACTTGTCATTTAGCAGACGCAGAAGCAATTAGGGTACAATTAGGGTTAAGTGCCTTGCTCAAGGGCACATCGACAGATTTTTCCCATAGTCGGCTTAGGGATTCGAACCAGAAACTGGCTCAAAGCTCTTAACCGCTAGGCTCCCCCAGCTACAAGAGCTGGAGCTGGCCATGTGGATAATGCCGCAATGAATGTAATTTCTCCACCCCTCCCCCCTCACCCCCTACCAAAATAGTGAGAGATATTTTAGAGTTATTTCAAAGAGCTGGCAAAAATGAAGCTTTTCAAAAAGCTTGGCTTGGGGGAAAAAAGTGACATAAGCCCTTAAGCACTTCAACTCATTGGTTCTCTGGTTTCTGTTTTCTAGTTTCTTTCTATTAGTGGTGTTTATATATTATTTCTACTACTATTTCTGTTTGATCACGCAAAGCTGTTTGGACGTGTGAAATGTGTTTGCCTCTTTAGAGACGACTTTCTTCTTTTTTGTAATAACAGGCGTTAAATATTATTTAGAGGACATGAGGTCCCTTGTATTGTGGGGAACATTTCTCTCTCTCTCTCTCTCACTCGCGCATACACCAATCCCTAAAGCAGATATTCCCTCTCCATTGCTTGATCTGCATCTACTGAGTTCCTCTCTGCTGGCTCAACAGTATGCAGACGACGACTCAACAGTATGCAGACGACGGCTCAACAGTATGCAGACGACGGCTCAACAGTATGCAGACGACGGCTCAACAGTATGCAGACGACGACTCAACAGTATGCAGACGACGGCTCAACAGTATGCAGACGACGGCTCAACAGTATGCAGACGACGGCTCAACAGTATGCAGACGACGGCTCAACAGTATGCAGACGACGGCTCAACAGTATGCAGACGACGGCTCAACAGTATGCAGACGACGGCTCAACAGTATGCAGACGACGGCTCAACAGTATGCAGACGACGACTCAACAGTATGCAGACGACGACTCAACAGTATGCAGACGACGACTCAACAGTATGCAGACGACGACTCAACAGTATGCAGACGACGACTCAACAGTATGCAGACGACGGCTCAACAGTATGCAGACGACGACTCAACAGTATGCAGACGACGGCTCAACAGTATGCAGACGACGACTCAACAGTATGCAGACGACGACTCAACAGTATGCAGACGACGACTCAACAGTATGCAGACGACGGCTCAACGGTATGCAGACGACGGCTCAACGGTATGCAGACGACGGCTCAACGGTATGCAGACGACGGCTCAACAGTATGCAGACGGAAAACGTCTAATCAAATTTTCACAGGTGCTCAACGCAAGCCCTCAGCTCTTCAGTGATCCCTCATTACGGACTGAACAAATAATGATTTAATGAAAACGGAATTAAACAGTTGGTCTAATTTGTGCTTGGTGGTGCATGTAGGCACTTATTTTTGACTCAAGGGCTGTGTACGGTATACCCCTTCCAACCAGTCCTCCTGAAAAACAAGCCCTAACATCACTCACCAGTTCTGTATGTGACCAACCCTTTGATTCGGTCTGAAGTAGCAAAATTTGAAATTGTGTTTTTAAATGTTTTATTTATTTTTTTACCTTGGATTAAAGTAGAGCAGAGCAGAGCTACAAAAAATGTATAAACTGTAGTTGAAGAACAATGGGAAACTAATTCTGCTTTGAAAGTTGCTAAACACATTTTTGAGAAAATGTCCCTTGAATGTTTTGGTAAAGCTACTGGAGAGCTCTTCTTTGTCTACACCCATTCAGCATAGATCACACCCTCTTAAGTCTTAGCCCATCTGTTTAAGGCTTCACATGTGAGGCCATGTAAGGTGGTGTAGTAAATAAGACTAAAAGTGGTGAAAGTAGTAGCCTACAATAAGTAAAAACTCCAGGGTGGTTTATTATTGGTTAATATCCTAATCTGACTTTTAAAGTGTCCAGATAAAAATATGTTAGAATTATTAGACAATGCTCACTAAGGCACTCTAAATTGATGGGTCATGTGAAAGAAATGCTGTACCACCCCCCAGCCACATCTAGCTAAGTGGATGGGCCACTACTGTTTGGACATGTAGATATGTTCATGAAATACAATATATGGCCTTCATAACCCCCAGACACCCTGGCAAACTTCATGGGTCATGTAATCATCTGGCGAAGTGGAGTCTGTTGTTTAGACATGTAGCTAGCTAGCTAAACAATGAAATAAAATCCCAACCCATAGCTGCAGTACAAACTGATTGTCATAGCTAGACACCATGCATGAAATGCTGGAGTATGAATCTGCAGGTAGCTAAAGTTAGGGGCTTGTGAAAGTATTCACCCCCTTGGCATTGGATTTACACAACATGCCTGCCACTTTGAAGATGCAAAATATTTTTTATAGTGAAACAAACAAGAAATAAGACAAAAAAACAGAAATCTTGAGCGTAACTATTCACCCCCCCAAAGTCAATACTTTGTAGAGCCACCTTTTGAAGCAATTACAGCTGCAAGTCTCTTGGGGTATGTATCTGTAAGCGTGGCACATCTAGCCACTGGGATTTTTGCCCATTCTTCAAGGCAACATTTCTCAAGATCCTTCAAGTTGGATGTGTTCCACTGGTGTACAGAAATCTTTAAGTCATACCACAGCTTCTCATCTGGATTGAGGTCTGGGCTTTGACTAGGCCATTCCAAGACATTTAAATGTTTCCCCTTAAACCACTCAAGTGTTGCTTTAGCAGTATGCTTAGGGTCATTGTCCTGCTGGAAGGTGAAGCTCCGTCTCAGTCTCAAATCTCTGGAAGACTGAAACAGGTTTCCCTGAAGAATTTCCCTGTATTTAGCACCATCCATCATTCCTTCAATTCTAACCGGTTTCCCAGTCCCTGCCGATGAATAACATCCCCACAGCATGATGCTGCCACCACCATGCTTCACTGTAGGGATGGTGTTCCTGGGTGATGAGAGGTGTTGGGTTTGCGCCAGACATAGTGGTTTCCTTGATGGCCATAAAGCTCCATTTTCATCTCATCTGACCAGAGTATCTAATTCCATATGTTTGGGGAGTCTCCCACATGCCTTTTGGCGAACACCAAAGGTGTTTGCTTATTTTATTCTTTAAGCAGTGGCTCTTTAAGCACTCTTCCATAAAGCCCAGCTTGGTGGAGTGTACGGCTTAAAGTGGTCCTATGGACAAATACTCCAATCTCCGCTGTGGAGCTTTGCTGCTCCTTCAGGTTTATCTTTGGTCTCTTTGTTGCCTCTCTGGTTAATGCCCTCCTTGCCTGGTACATGAGTTTTGGTGGGCGGCCCTCTCTTGGCAGGTTTGTTGTGGTGCCATATTCTTTCAATTGTTTAATAATGGGTTTTATTGTGCTCTGTGGGATGTTCAAAGTTTCAGATATTTTTTCATAACCCAATCCTGATCTGTAGAGCTCCTTGGTCTTCATGGTGCTGCTTGCTTGGTGGTGCCCCTTGCTTAGTGGTGTTGCAGACTCTGGGGCAATTCAGAACAGGTGTATATATATACTGAGATCATGTGAGAGATCATGTGACACTTAGATTAGAAGTAATTATGTGACTTCTGAAGGTAATTGGTTGAACCAGATCTTATTTAGGGGCTTCATAGCAAAGGGGGTGAATACATATGCATGCATCACTTTCCCATTTAGAATTTTTGAAACAATTTTTTTCACTTCACTTCAACAATTTGGTCTATTTTGTGTATATCCATTACATGAAATCACCAAAAAATGTATTTAAATTAAAGGTTGTAATGAAACAAAATAGGAAAAATGCCAAGGGGGATGAATACTTTTGCAAGGCACTGTAATCAACTAGGTTCAATGTTGGTTAGCTAGCTAACATTAAGCTATAACTAGCAATGCAAATAGCTTTCGGAGATACAAATACACAGATCATACACGTAACGTTAGTCAGCGAGCCAGCAAGCTAACGTTCTCTACACAGTTAACAGTACGCTTTAACTTGCAATGAAAACAACTTCCTGACAAAATTTGGAACGTATAATATCTGAACATTTAGCTAGACTATTAACCGTATACATGGATGAACGCTTCAAGGCAGCATGTATTTTCCGTTTGGTTTGTAGCTAGCTACAGCTTGTCTTTTCCGTTTGGTTTGTAGCTAGCTACAGCTTGTCTTTTCCGTTTGGTTTGTAGCTAGCTACAGCTTGTTTTTCTGTTTGGTTTGTAGCTAGCTACAGCTTGTCTTTTCCGTTTGGTTTGTAGCTAGCTACAGCTTGTCTTTTCCGTTTGGTTTGTAGCTAGCTACAGCTTGTTTGGCGCATTGTTGTATCAGGTCACTCCGGTTCACATTGACCTTGTGCAAAAAGTAGTCCATCACAACTTTTTTGCACTGATCTTTGTTGATAGCGCCTGCTAAATTCAGGGCAGCAATGTTGTTAAGAGCAGAAGCAACACTTTTGCAGTTCTCCAAGGCTAACATATCTTTCAAAAAACATACTGAGCAGCTCATGTTATAGATAGAATCGTGCTACATGGCAGATCAATCCGAACCCATCGCTAGGCATATCCAGCCCATCTATGATCTCAGCCAATCATGACAATTGGGAAGTTTCCTGACTTTTTCCGTGGATAAACCAATTAGGGTAATCATTTAAAAATTGTTTTCATGTTTACAGATGGCATACAAGTTTGTTATTAAGCCACATGAAATTTCACGTTCCAGAAGGCATCTGACAAAAACACATTTTGATTTAAAAAAAAAAACACCAACATTCAAATGCCTCATGTGAAGTAGTGACATGCGACATATGCCTGGCTTCCTGAAACGAGTCACATATACCGAACACCTTCATATTCACAGGCATCTGATTCTATGATAACACATTCCATGTATTTCCATTTTCAGCAGAGATGCGACTTTGTCATTTTTCACAGCAGTCATTCAGTCAACCCAGAATGGAAGCATGAAAATAGGACAGCGCTATAGATCCTTTTAGCCTCCCCTCGTCTAGCGGTAATGGTAAAACTAGACCCCTCCCGTCCACATGGCCAGACCCAATCCTCTCTGCTCCCGGGCTCCGCAAAGCCCTTCCGTTGTCTCCGCCGAAGGAGGTCGCTCTCATTGGACAAATCATGTTATCACACTGGAACCGTACAAATCTCCCAGACTACAAGCTAGCCATGACTGCCAGCGCACAGCCACCTCATTTCAGGATAGAAATAAACACTGTACAGTACTATGCATTTTTCCCCCCTCCTTCTATAACGTCAGCCGAGACTTTTTCCTCCAGCAAGGCACAGCCATTGTCACGGTGGAGGCAGTGAGGAGTGGGCTTTTGTGCCATACTCGTGTGAAAATTGTAGTTGGTAATAGCCAGCCATTCACACAGCATTAAAAGGGCACTGGAAGGACGCACTAGGGAGACTTTAGCGGGACGTTGCTGGAGGAGATCTAGCTTTATTTCTCTGGGTCACATTTGTTTTGATCGTCAACCTTAATCAATCCTGTATCTCTATGTATCCATGTCCATTGATTGGACACTGCCTCAGACGGTGTCTGTTTACCAGCAACAATCTTCACATTTCCATCCAACCCCTCATTGTTTCACCTTGCCCACGTCCCCTATCTTCCACCCACCATCACCCTCTACATCTGACTGGGAGGTGTCTGTGAAAATGGCTTCCCGTCCTAGTCTAACGGTTGGGAAACCTAATGTCTACCCCTCCTAGTCTAAGGGTTTGGAAATCTAATGGCAGATGATTGCTCATCGATCCAAAGCTCTCCCGTCTCTCTCCAGTGGCCATGTCCCGAGGGCTCGCCGCAACCCTCCCCTTCACATCCGGGAAGATCTGATCGACCGGCGTCCTTCAAGGAGGCAGTCGTGTGTGTGTGTGTGTCAAGAGGGGCGTTACTTTTCTTTCTTTGATGTGGTTGGATGATTTTCAGCGAGGCGTGAGAGAGGGTCTGGTTGGACCACAGATGGGAGAGGGACTCTCCTTGATGGAGGCTCTGAGGTGGGGAGCTTACTGGTATCTCCAGCTCATTACCCTGCTATTCCGATTTGCCGATACGGTCCCAGTGCCACACCGCCATCCAGAATTATAATACTTGGACTTCATCTCTTTTGGAAAGTGGATGGGGGCTGAGGGGGAAAAAACAGTTAAACTCTGTGCTCTCATTGGATTTAGTAATCCGTCTCTGACACCCCCGGTCACAAGCAGGTTTTCATAAAACCGACGTCTTTGTATCAGATCTGTATGTCTGCATCTGCCTCTTACATAATTAATCATATGGCTGCTGTGAATCATACCTGTAGGTTCTGTGTGATTAGAGACGCCTCATCTAATCTGGGCTTTTAATTAGACACCATGCTCAAATGATACACTGCAATCCACATGCTTGTTGCTGGCATGGCAACCATATATCTGGGTCGTGTCCAGTGGGGAGAAAACATCTTGAAATGGAGTGAAAGTGTGTAGGTAGTACCTGAACTTGTACAATAAGAAATGCAATTTTTTTTGTTTTTGTTGCAAAATGGTTGAAGATGTTTTGTTACTGAACAAGGGGGAATGTGTGGGGAATTTATTACATGTGATATATCCAGACTTATATGGATCTCCCCATTCCCACCCATCAGTGTTGATTAAACAGTCCAGGCATAACCATACACTCCCCTTTTAAATAACACAATCCTATCATGTCTGTGTGTAAAAAAACAGTACTCTGTGATCAATAAGTACTTTGCTGGCTTCTCTGAGTAACGGACACTCTGATTACTAATTCCATTGTGGGTTGCAGATGCAAGCCTCTCACTCTTCTCGCTGTACCTCCCTCTCATTCCCTCCCTCACTACATCTACCTCACATGCTCTCTTCTCTCTTCACTACATCTTCCTCACTAAATCTACCTCTTGTCCTCTCCTCCCTCCTCTCTGCCCCTCCCTCTCCCACCCTCCCTCACTAAATCTCCCTCTTGTGCTCTCCTCTCCCGCTTTTCCCACCCTGTTCTTACTGTAATCATTCTGGATTTTTAAGCTGCCTTCGGGGAATGGGGGGGCACTCCTTGATTAGATTATATACCTTGTGTTTTAAGAAAGGGAGATGTATCCCTGTCATTATTGGGTGAAAGCATTTAAACCTATAATTGTTGAGGTGAAATTTACGGCAGGCTGTTAAAAGTCTTTGGGAGAGGTGATTTTCAGTGACAGGCCTGAGACTGGAGCTTTTTTTTTTGTACTTTTTTTATCCTTTAGGGGGGGTTGCAGCGAGCCCTCGGAACATGGGCAAGGCCCACACAAGGACCGGAGGTGGCTTAGACATCGCTCAGCTCACTTGGACACAACCGGTCACTCAACTGCCACAAGAACCCTCACACTCTCCAACACTGATACCTTTGAAAATCCTGGGTGACAGCTCCCCCGACCCCCCTTCCCAAAAATATATGTTTTTTTCTCCAAGATTTAAGGAAAATATCTGCACAGACATTCCCCCTCTCTGCCCACCACCCCATTTCATCCTGGGGAAAAAAAAACAGCCCTGGCTTAGAGAAGCTGTCATTTGCTTGAGGATTGTGCTCCTGGAAGCTGTCATTTGGTTTAGGACTGTGCTCCTGGAAGCTGTCATTTGGTTTAGGACTGTGCTCCTGGAAGCTGTCATTTGGTTTAGGACTGTGCTCCTGGAAGCTTTCATTTGGTTTAGGACTGTGCTCCTGGAAGCTGTCATTTGGTTTAGGACTGTGCTCCTGGAAGCTGTCATTTGGTTTAGGACTGTGCTCCTGGAAGCTGTCATTTGGTTTAGGACTGTGCTCCTGGAAGCTGTCATTTGGTTTAGGACTGTGCTCCTGGAAGCTGTCATTTGGTTTAGGACTGTGCTCCTGGAAGCTGTCATTTGGTTTAGGACTGTGCTCCTGGAAGCTGTCATTTGGTTTAGGACTGTGCTCCTGGAAGCTGTCATTTTGCTTAGGATTGTGCTACTTTTTAAAAATGTTATCTTTATTTATCTAGACAAGTCAGTTAAGAACAAATTCTTATTTTCAATGATGGTGTAGGAACAGTGGGTTAACTGCCTTGTTCAGGTGCAGAACAACATATTTTTACCTTGTCAGCTCAGGGATTTGATCTTACTAGTCCAACACTCTAACCACTAGGCTACCTGCCGCCCGCTCCTGGAAGCTCTCATTTGGCTTGGGATTGTGCTCCTGGAAGCTGTCATTTGGCTTGGGATGGTGCTCCTGGAACCGCTCATTTGGCTTGGGATTGTGTGCTGTTGTGGAATTGAGTTACCGCTTGATCTCCTCTCACCCGTTTTATTCCAAGTCTGCACAGTGGCCAGACCACCACTGATCTGCTTGGCTGGCTCCAGCAGCAGGTGTGTACACACACACACACACACACACAAAAGCCAGGCTTAGTTGGACCTTCACAAACGACTGAGTCAATCTCTAATTTCTATGTTTGTACTTTTAGGTTGGTTTGGAGTAAATAAAATGTGATTGAAGAGACTGTATTGTTTTCAAAGAGTTGGGAAAAACATGTCATACAAGCCTAGTTACTTCCCTTCGACTGTTTACACGTTTGCTTTTGGAGGCTGCAAAAGAACCTCCACTATTATATGTGGTGTTGAACACGGACAATGTCTGTTGAGACAAGATACTGTACCAGCACAAGAACAAGGGGTAAATCATATATAGGCTTTACAGACTTTTGTTCCTTGGTCTCACACCGTGCTTCTCCTCCTCTTCCTGGAAGCTAGCGGAGCAGATGGACGTCTCTGTGCAAACACACGCTAATTGGTACCAACTCTACCCCCGGCAGAAACGAAACCACTGAACACCTGAGGGCTAGCCCTATATCCCTCCTCCTCCTCGTCCCCCTCTCCCAGCACTACCCCGTGTGTGTGTGTGTGATCAGAGGCCCTGCTAACTCCGTGCTGTCCCCTTCGGCCGTGAATATGGCCACCGCTGGGCCTCCGGACTGGAGGGAAACCCCAGGTGGTCGTTCCTCTCCGTCTCCCTCTGTCTGCACTTAAAGGCCACTCTATAAATCGAATGGGAACCACAGGGGATGTACCCGGCAGTGCTCGTCCATTCAATCATGCATTACACCCAACCACCTCCCCTCCTCAACCTCCTCCCCTCCTCACACATATGGCACACACTGGGAAATGGAGCTAATATGATTGACTTGTGATGCCTTACTGTCTGCTCACCTATGAAGTGACATTGACTTGAAGGTCTGACCTTGGCTCTAAAATAACTAGGCTCGAATACAGTGGCGGACCGTGGCTGTTGGACCTAGGCCTTCAGTGGGAATGAAATCTTCCAAAACGTCATATCTATCTTTATTTTTTTTTTTAGACAAATAACAGAATCATAGCATCACTTTACGCACCTGACATAATATCTAGCTCTAATGCAGGAGAAGTAATGCTTTTTGATGACATCATGAACGAATCAAAACAACCCTGAGCTGTACTTAGGGCTGTTACTCCACAGAGACATAACAGTACCAGCACAGAATAATGCGACCAGCAACAACAACCACACACGGCGCACCCAACTTATGGTAACACACACCCTCGTTGTTACACAATCAGCAATAGTGGCAGCACATCAAAGGACGTGACAGCTAGGCTCGTGGTCCTGAAAAGACAGAAACCATAATACCTGCACACTTCATGTAGGATCACTTTTTATGAAACACAGGCCTATATAGAGGGGTTAGGTTAAATGCGGAAGACTCATTTCAGTTGAATGCATTCAGTTGTACAAATAACTAGGTATCCCCGTTTTCCTTTCTTTTTATAGTAGAGCCGATTAGAAAGACAGCAACCACACACAGTAAAATAATAAAAGCATCCCATTCACTCTGACATAATAAGCCAGTAGGCCACATTCATGACAATACACAAACATGTTGCATTTTAAAATGTAAATGTACTACTATTAGCTAGCTACACTACAAGACCAAAAGGATATTAGACACCTGCTCGTCAAACATCTCATTCAAAAATCATGGGCATTAATATGGAGTTGGTCCCCCTTTGTTGCTATAACAAACTGTTGTCACAAAGTTGGATGCACAGAATTGTCTAGAATGTCATTGTATGCTGTAGCTTTAACATTCCTCTTCCACCAAACTTTACAGATGGCAATATGCATTGGGGCAGGTAGCATTCTCCTGGTATCCGCCAAACACAGATTTGTCTGTTGGACTGCCAGATGGTGAAATGTGATTCATCCCTCTAGAGAACACGTTTCCACTGCGCCAGAGGCCAATGGCATTGAGCTTTACACCACAACAGCCAACGCTTGGCCTTGCACGTGGTGATCTTAGGCTTGTGTGCGGCTGCTCGGCCATGGAAAGCCATTTCATGAAGCTCCCAATGAACAGTTATTGTGCTGACGTTGCTTCCAGAGGCAGTTTGGAACTCGGTAGTGAGTGTTACAACCGAGGACAGACTATGTGCAAAGCTGTCGTCAAGGCAAAGGGTGGCTACTTTGAAGAATCTCAAATCTAAAATATATTTTGATTTGTTTAACACTTTTTGCTTACTTCATGATTCCATATGTGTTATTCATAGTTCTGATGTCTTCACTAATATTCTACAATGTAGAAAATAGTCAAAATAAAGAAAAACCCTTGAATGAGTAGATGTGGCCAAATCTTTGACTTGTACTGTATATTTAAAAAAATACAGAAATTATTTTATCAACTGGTTCAATTGAGTCTGAATTTAGTGCAGACGTTGCCTACGTTTAGCTCAGTTTTGGCCTAGTCTTGATTCGTTCCATTTCCCGTCTGCGACCCCAAATAGGGTACAACTCAACTTTGTAATGGGAAGAGAGCAGTACATTTTTTCTCTTACAGGAAAAGTAAGAGCCCAACTGCTATACCAGTATGTCAGCTTATCATTTGACAATAAAGCAAATTGAAGAACAGCAGAGCTGTTGGTCCCAGCAGGATCTTGTCCTTTGAAAGTCATGGGAACACCATGTACTTACTCACCCAGGTACAAAGCCTTGTTTTATCCCCACAGCCGCCCTGATAAAGCCGTGTCCACCAAGTCTTTTTTATGGCTGCATCCACGGTTTATACACTTTTCTGAGTAAATGTCAAACCATGACCTTTTTGAAATCATTTACTCTCCATTGAAGCCCTGACACAGCTACATGCCTCTCTATAGTTTTCACTGGTCGTTTGATCTTTTTCCCATACTCTTATTCTCTGATATTTTAAGTTCAAAATAAAATATATTAAAAAGTGGGAAAGTGAAGCATCCTGAAGACATTTTTACTATCAAATGTTTATTCAATTCACTGCAGTCAAAACTTTTATCACCAGAGAACAGTTCATCAAAAGGTATCGGCAAGTATTTCCCCTCTAGGATTAAATGGAAAATTGGGTTTTTCAAACGGAAACATTTGATTCCAATCCTCCAGATAGGGATAAGGATTTGGTAATCCAATCTCACCTTTAAAACTCAAAGCTAGTGATTAGGATGGAAGGTATCTGGAGAAAGACACCATTGATAATGCCCATGGACATCTTGTAAAGAGGGAAAAGGAAAGGGCAGAATAGCAGAGCTTGTCTTGCACGAATAGCAAAGTTGACTATGCTCCTACAAAAAGAGACAAAACTGTGCTTCTGCTTACTTCCAGCACACTTGAAAGATACTGGGGTTGTGTTTTCAGAATATGAAGACTTCTGAATAACGTGGATTTGTGTTTAGAATCATTTGAGTTATCCAGTGAGATGGTGAGTTTTGTAAAAAAATATGTAACATTTTATTCTGTGTTTATATTACATACACTTCCTTACAAGTGACATGCAAGCTTTTTTGTCTTGGCTATCTTCATAAACATGGTTCCCTCAAACAACACTGGACCTCGATGCCAGGTTCACTACATTTTTTCATTTTCCCCCTCTAATCAGGGACTGATTTGGACCTGGGTCACCAGGTGCGTGCAATTAATTATCAGGTAGAGCAGAAAACCAGCAGGCTCCGGACCTCGAAGGGTAAGAGTTGAATACCCATGCGCCAGTTTTTCAAATGTTATTTTATTGGATTTCGGCAATCGTATAGGATTAAATGTTAGCTTTGGGTTTTTCAAAACTGAAAAATGATCCTCCGGATAGGGATAAGGATTTGGTAATGCCATTTAATCAAGATTGTATTTAATTTTTGCATTTTTTTTAAGTCAAATATAGTGATTAGGATAGTTTTAATGCCAAAAATCTGGATTATCTTGATTCCACTGGAAGGGTGGATTCGAGATCTATTTAGTCAGGTGGAAGGCACAACAACCAAGAAAATTCATTGTAACTAAGATGAGGATGGTTTAAAAAAAAATTACAATTAAAAACCAAAGGTTCATTATGTTAAATTGACTGCATTATAAGTATGTGGTTAGTTGTTATATTGGGAAGCATCAAATAAATGCATATACTTACTTATAAGTGATATGCAGGCTATATTTTGAATCTAGGAACCTTTATTCATGTAATTTACTCATCTCTGTTTCCCTATGACAGTGTAGAAGTAGTACCACCACCTGTCAAGTAGATGGCGAACTGTAGGCCTGTTCAAAGCACTGACAATCCGGATACTGTAATCTTGATATTGTGGCATCTGGATCAGAATTATCTTATCTGATTATTTCCTGAACAAAACTTCTCAAAAACAACCCCATTGATCTGATCTTGGATAGTAAAAGAGAGGATTACAGAATTCGGATCAATCTTATCCAGATTAAACGTTATGAAAAACAGATCTCAGATGCAGAGGGATATTCTCCTATATTCAACGTCTCTCTGATCCATTTTCCCTAACTTATTTAGTTAATCCCTCTGTATGATGTTGAACCATTGCCTTCCTGCATATTCTCTTGCATTAATGCTAGCTGAATGCTCCGTCTGGCTACAACAGATTCAATCGATGTTCAAAACATCTGTCTGAACCCTCTGTGTGTCTGTCTGACTTGTCAGAGGTGAAACTGTCCAGAGATGATGCAACTATCATGATTAATGGTGGGAATAATTGCTGTGTGTGTGTGTGTGTGTGTGTGCGCGCCTGCCCGTTCTCGTGTCTGTAGAGCACCACTAATGACAGACAGTTATTCTAATCAGTTGGAAGACTGAACACTAGCTACTACTGAGCATCGGCTGGCATGGAAAGTGGCTGTAAATCTCAGGCCTTTACCTGCTATATTGGAAAAAGCCTTTAGTCTCTCAGCCTCCCTGCATTTTCTGACTCCCGACAGTGAGTGATGAAGAGGCTGATGTATGACCCCGTGGGCCTTTACAAGGGTGACAATTATAGCCAATAACCAGAAAGGAACTCCAGAACCGTCCCGCTCTGATACGCACTACCACTCAGATTTAGGGAGGGCAAACTACTAGCTCTCTTTAAAAAACATACAAAAATAAATCCAACCATCAATCTGGCTGTTTGGTTGGGGATTTTGGTGACAGATATGCTAGGCTTTGGCTCTACAAGGATTGATCTGACAACTATGAAGTACCTGCATTTAAAAAAAACAACCTTTGTGTTGTCTTAAGGGTCAAAAATGACCAGCCACTATGTTCAACAGCAGAGAAAATCTGATTACTTTTCCTAGAGTGACCCCAACATTAGAAAAACTGAAACATTGCCTTTGTTTATATTTCCATGTCGGGAAGCAAGTTCAGGAAGTGAAAACAATGAATTCATAAAACAAACACGTAACACAAACAGTGCACCGACATGAAACAGGAACAGAAACAATGACGACTGGGGAAGAAACCAAGGGAGTGACATATAAAGGGCAGGTAATCAAGGAGGTGATGGAGCCCAGGTGAGTGTCATTATGCGTGTAACGTTGGTGACAGGTGTGCGCCATAAACGAGCAGCATGGTGACCTAGAGGCCGGAGAGGGAGAACACTTAACATTGAATTCCTCATTGTACAGTAAATAACAATATATCACTATCTTGCCAAAAAAGTTCAAGACTTATTGTTTCCCTTCAATAAAATGCTTTCAAAACTACTTTCTGCACATTTCTGCTACTTTCTTAGGCTATACAAGTGCTATGTCTTGCTAAAAAAATGCACGTTTACACCTATGCAGTACCTTTAGCCATAATAATAATAATAAACCTCTAGTTTAGTAAAGAAAACAATTATGACAGGTGTGTTGTAATAACCCAGATATTCACAAACTTTGTGATGAACGACAGGTTGTTTCTTCATGCAAAATAGATTTGGGGTTTAAAATTCAATCAAGCTGCTTTAATTTAGGGGTTTAGTGAAGGCGGGTCATTTTTAAAAATTCTTCACTAATGGCGGGAGTATACAGAATGTTAAGACTACACAAGACTTCCAATATATCCTCCAAACACCGGCTTTACGTGCATTATTACATTTATACAACGGGTTTCCAATGTATTCAAATAACGATGTTTCATTAAAAACGTTATTTTGATGAATTTATTCACACTATTTCATTATTCCACAAGATATAGTCCCAAAACTAGGGTTGCTGCCTAAGCCGGCTGGTCGTGCGTTCTATCGGTTCGGTTGCCAGAGACGCGACCCAGTCGTTCAGTCTTTTTGTTCTGTATCTATGGACGTGAGCCAGTCGTTTGTTCTAAATGTTCCATTGCCGTACTGGCTGACAATGTTCTTATCCCTTGCTTGCTAGCCAACTACGTCTAACTTACAGTCACCTCAAACAGTGCAGGCAGAATAACAACAGTAGCTGCATTTGCATTTGTTTTAGCTGTCTAGTGACATTTATTTTGTTACATCCGTAACAATTAGCTAATGAGTTGCGAATTTGCCTGGCATAAAAAATGTGCTCTCTTGTCAGGACACTGTTGTTCAGAGGAGCTAGCCAACAACACAGCTAACACAATCACTTCAAACGGAAGCTGGAAAGACTGCAAACTAGCTGCACTTTGTTTCATTTGACCATTTTTCAATGGACATTTCTTTGTATATATTCAATAAAACAATGCCAGCTGATTCATGATTTCATCTGGCTGAGAAACGCTGCCTGCCTGTCTGTCTCATCAACTCTGACACGTTCATTACTATGGGACAGCTGGAGATCGAATTTGAATATTGAAACAATGTTGCAAATGTTGGAGAGACAGACAGCAAGGTTTATACAAATCTCTGCTTTTGAAAACAACATTTTAGTCTAAAAGAAATGTGAGATAATGTCTAGATGCTTTTTACAGAGGAGACCACGTTTATAAATTGCATGGCTGGGCTGATGAGACAATGGATTGCGTAGTCAGATGGAAAAGAGCAGATGGGCATTTTAAAGTAATTGATTTAGCCTGTGGTAACTTGTGGAATAGACACCGTCTGGAATGCAGTTTTAACCAATCAGCATTCAGGATTAGACCCAAATGTTGTATAAATAAATATATGCACTGGTGTATACTTCTACTACAGGCCACTTATACTAGCGTTAGCACACATCAGGGTTTCAGTTAGCCAGTAATAGCCGGCTTTTGGCCGTAAAAAAAAACTAAAGTGATGAAATTGGCACATACCAATTATCCGGGAGAAGAAAAAACATCCAATTGCAAAATAATGCTTTTTGGAAATACCAGTTGATGTAATTTGACCAGTCATGCTTATCGATCTATGGGTTCATTTGCACAATTTAGTGGAATTAAATTGGTGGATGTGTATAATCCATGTGTATCTTATTTATCACATGCACACAGCATACAGATACAGAGCCTATTAGCAGAAAATCTGTCAGACAGCTCTTTTATAAGGTAAGAACAATTTGCATGGTTAAAAATAGTTTTTGGGACACAAAACGACTATTTTTATTTCTCAACTGGTAATTGAAGAGCGCTTCTCATTAGCCTTTCATAGGCAACAGTATAGGCAGACTTCAGTGTGTCATACATCACTTTTCTGGAACAGTATGTATTTTGAAAACATATAGCTACTTAATTGGACCTGCACGAGCGTTTGGATTTGTGTACTAAATGCGCTAACAAAAGTAGCTACTTGGACATAAATAATGGACATTATCGAACAAAACAAACATTTATTGTGGAACTAGGATTCCTGGGAGTGCATTCTGGTGAAAATTGTCAAAGGTAAGGGAATGTTTATTAGATTTCTGTTGACTCCAACATGGCGGGTAATTTAAATTTTTTCTGAGCGCCGTCTCCGATTATTGCATGGTTTGCTTTTTCCGTAAAGTTTTTTTGAAATCTGACACAGCGGTTGCATTAAGGAGAGGTATATCTATACTTCCATGTCTAACAATTGTATTTATTGACATTTATAATGAGTATTTCTGTAAAATTATGTGACTCTCTGCAATATCACTGGATGTTTTTGGAACTAACGCGCCAATGTATACTGAGATTTTATATTTATGAATATGAACTTTATCAAACAAAACATACATGTATTGTGTAAAATGAAGTCCTATGAGTGTCATCTGATGAAGATCATCAAAGGTTAGTGATGAATTTTATCTCTATTTTTGCTTTTTGTGACTCCCCTCTTTGGCTGGAAAAATGGCAGAATTTTTCTGTGAGTTGGTGGTGACCTAACATAATCATTTGTGGTGCTTTCGCTGTAAAGCCTATTTGAAATCGGACACTGTGGTGGGATAAACAACAAGATTACCTTTAAAACGGTATAAGATACATGTATGTTTCAGGAATTCTAATTAAGAGATTTCTGTTGTTTTGAATTTGGTGCCCTGCACTTTCACTGGCTGTTGTCATATTTTAATTTTTACCTTCATTTAAGAAGGCAAGTCAGTTAAGAACAAATTCTTATTTTCAATGACGGCCTAGGAACAGTGGGTTAACTGCCTATCCAGGGGCAGAACGACAGATTTGTAATTTGTCAGCTCGGGGATTTGAACTTGCAACCTTCTGGTGACTAGTCCAAAGCTCTTACCACTAGGCTACCCTTTAACAGGATTCCAGCCCTAAGAAGTTTTATTGATTTTCAACTTTCTTTCATTGTCCGGTAGCCAAATGCACATTCGCACAAGATCAACTTTCTGATCCATCAGATTCATTGCTTTTTAACATTTTGTATGTAGCCTAGGCCTACTGGTTGTATGCATTTGGGATCCATCATCCCACAACTGTCCCAGAGTCTAATTGCGCTATTTCTTTCTCGACAAGCTGACCAAAATGAATAGGAAATGTTTTCTACTATGGGCAACAGTAGATTGACATAGGCTCATAGTAGGTGCGTCCATTAGGCTAGGGGAAGCTAAACTTTCCCGAAGCAAAATGAATTAAAAGGCCAAAACTATATAGCCTAATTAGCCTACTCCTGTCTATACATCATTAGCTTCCCCTAGCCAAAAAAATAAAATAATAATTGTGGATTATTTTAAATACCATTGCCTACAGTTGGAAGGAAAGGCAACCTGTGGAATTTGGGCAGCAACACTGCAAATACCATATGGCGATTTTAGCATGTAGCAGTGGCGATTTTAGCATGTAGCAGTGGCGATTTTAGCATGTAGCAGTGGCGATTTTAGCATGTAGCAGTGGCGATTTTAGCATGTAGCAGTGGCGATTTTAGCATGTAGCAGTGGCGATTTTAGCATGTCAATCTTGGTGGGACAAACTCTTTTCTTTTTCTTTTATTTTAAGATGCATGCTATCAAAGCCACTACACTACACAACACAACATAACACTAAACAATACATTAATTGCACTATGACGGTGACCAACATTGCCCACAAACTGTTAAGGCCTGCATAAAGCTCTCCCAACAGCAGAGCTTTCCTTCAGCACCATGGAATGAATCCTTACCAGCGCTGCACCTGGCCATCAGCGGAGCCTTGTCTGGCAGGGAAACAGTTCATTCAGCCTCATTCACTGCCTTTTAAATACTATTGCTGATATGGCTGACTTGCTTAAATAAATATAGTTTCTACTGACTCCATGTGGATTTGTGCAACTTGATAAGAACCACATCTCCTTCAATAATAATGAATGCCGACATGAGTTTTGAGTTTTGAACCATGCACAAACATTATTACATTTATGTTCTGTAAATTCATAATGTTTTTTTGTATATCATTAACACCTAGCTCTAAGTACAAGCAAGTGGAAGCAATCGAGCTGCGACGAGGTGGGTCTTCATTCAGCACTTACAAAACAGATAGAGGTTAGTTCAGATACATTCAGGAAGATGTTGAGACCTTCATTTGACTCTTCTTTAAGTCACCACACAGAGAGAGCGAGAGAGGGAGCGAGAGAGACGCGGTTAGCCTACCATTTGAGGTATTTTATTAGGCCTGTGTGGTCTAAAAAGTAAGGAAAATACAATCACCAGGATCCACTTTTATAGAAAATATAGATAATACCGATGCACAAACATCAAATGGAATTACATGTGTCTATAACTGAACTTTTTGTAGAATATATCATTTTTTTAATTGGAAGACACGGTTACAGACTCAACAACATCATATAGTATCCGGATGTGGAGGTCCTAGGCTCACAAAATGTGAGAGAAATAAGCTTTTTGTGCATGTGGAATATTTCTGGGATCTTTAATTTCAGCTCATATTTATTCAGTATAGTATTACTTTTTTAGCTCACCTTTGTTGTGCTGTGCTCACTTGAACAGGAAGGTGGCGACGGCGGTCCTTCTTGTGCACAAACTTTGTCATCAAACTTTTTAGAAGTCCTAGAATCTCAAAAACTTGTTTTCCCAGTCGGAGCTCGTTTTTGTCAGAGTTCCCAGTTGTCTTGAAAGCACTAAAGTTGGTAGTCTGTGTAATGTGTACTGTACATTTTTATTGTTTATTTAACTTTTGTTTATTAACTACTTCACTTGCTTAAGCAATGTTAACATATATTTTCCCAGGCCTACAAAGCCCTTAAATTGAAATTGAAATACATTTTCCACTTCCGAGTTTCCAATTGTTTTAAACACGGCAAAAGTCATGCTGGATTGACATCATGGCCAACGTATTCAACCTTTTCTGGCCCGTAGTGTTGCATACAAATGTTTATCCTTTCAAGCTTAGAAAAGAGACCATTTCAGACAGATGTTTTAAATCCTTAAACCTAGATTTGGACCACACACCCTCTCCACCGAATATCAGGCAGGGAAAGCAAAATAGTGAATTAGCCATCTCTGACTTGTTGTGTACAGTGGTGTAATGTACTTAAAATTAAAAATACTTTAATGTACTACTAAAGCATCTTTTCGGGGTATCTATATTTTACTTTACTATTTATATTTTTTTTACAACTTTTACTCTTACTTTACTACTAAAGAAAAGTATGTACATTTTACTCCATACATTTTCCCTGACACCCAAAAGTACTTGTTACATGTTTTATGCTTAGCAGGACAGGAAAATGGTCCAATTCACACACTTATCAAGAGAACATCCCTGGTCATCCTATTGTCCTGATCTGGCAGACTCACTAAGCACACATGCTTTGTTTGTAAATTATGTCTGAGTGTTGGAGTGTGCACCTGTCTATCCCTAAATTAAAATAACAAGAAAATCGTGCAGTCTGGTTTGCTTACTTTGTACTTTTAATTAAGTAAACTTAAGTCAATTATATTTACTTTTGATACTTATTTAAAACCAAATACTTTTAGACTTTTACTCAAGTAGTATTTTACTGGGTGACTTTCACTTTTCCTTGAGTCTTTTTTTTAATGAAAGTATCTTAACTTTCACTCAAGTATGTCAATTAGGTACTTTTCCCACCCCTGGTTGTGCTGTTTATGGCCGATGAGCACCGATATGTTTTATCTATAATTTATCTTCATATGACAAGAATTGAAAATGATTTGGTAGTAGATTGTCGACATGATTCATGATGACGACCGCCTGTAAGATTTTGAAAGTATGATGTTGACGAGATCAGTCCAACAAAAGCTACAGTAGATGTAATGTGATTTGATGTCATTGACCTTGTGGCCAATGACCTTGAGCCTTCTTGGATGGGCACTTTTAATGTAAATCTATGGCAGCACCCAAGGGGGCTTGAACTGCCTCGCTCTCCCTGTAGATTCTGTGGTGACGTAGTGTTGCCATGAGTGATAGAACACTGAGCCAATCACTGCGCAACTACTATAGAGAAGATTAACAACGCCTATTCTCTGTGCTTTCTCAGGCTGCCCCTCCACCACAGAAAGCACTGAGCTAGGCTGAAACACCTGCATTTTGGAGATGCCTTACTCAAGAATAGAGACCGTGTTTGTATGCGGTTTTATTAACTCAAGGACATTTTTTATTTATTTTTTACATTGTTTGCAAACTGATATCTAAACACAAATGAATGCCAAAATAACATGCAAAACAGGCCAATTATTATTATATATATATATATATTTTTTTTTTAAACAGGTGGGGCTCAAAACGACCTGTCCTACCTGCCTTGAATGACCACTATAATAGATAATGATGAGTTGCAACTGTCAGTGAAAAGTAGAGGTCCAGTGAGGCATATCACAGTAGTTCAAAATTAAATCGCCGAACAACATAGTTTGGAAAGGAAATAGGTATTGCTGTAAAGAGACAATGAAAAGAATCTGTCTGTCTTATTGGCACCAGCGGAGAACATCGCCCCGGTGAGTGTGCACTGTGCATATTCAGTCTTTTCTCATTGTTGGGTCAGTGCCAATGAAAAGTTTTTCTATGAACAATAATTTCCTCTTCCAGTTTGAATGGATGTGATATTTCATTTGTGTCTCCCCTTCTCGTAGGCACATTATATGGACAACTTTGTTTTTTGTTTGTCTGTGTCAGCAGAGTAGGCTACCCCGTCATTTGCCATATTAAAAACAGATTCTGCTAATGTCTCCAGTCATATAAAGTGTAGTAGAACCCAAAGAAAGAAGAAATGTATCTGATACAGCCTATGGCCCAGGTCTCTATGTTGTACGCGCTCAGCCATCGAACAGTCTTTATTGCAAACACTAATTGTGTTATATTATTGTCCTAAATTATGACTATTCAATTGACTCATCACATTATGATTAGTACATAAAAGTCTGAAAATGCGGTAATGCATGGAATGCTTTATTATAAAGGTAGTGAATGTATAAGCTAGTGATTCTGCTGTTCATTACTCATCTTGTTGGCTGAGGAAAAGAAAATGTGGAAAGTTTTTAAAATGTTGTATTACTATTATTATTATTATTATTATTATTATTACTATTATTATTATTAGTATTATTATTATTATTATTATTACTATTATTATTATTTTTTTTACTATTATTATTATTATTATTATTATTATTATTATTATTATTACTATTATTATTATTATTATTTTTACTATTATTATTATTATTTTGGTACTTTTTACCCATTTTTTTTTCTCCCCAATTTCATGATATCCAATTGGTAGTTACAGTCTTGTCCCATCGCTACAACTCCCTTATGGACTCGGGAGGTCAAAGGTCGAGAGCTATGAGTCCTCCGAAACATGACCCCGCCAAGCGGACAGTTATTTCTAACCTCTTCAGAGTGTGCGGTAAGGACACGTCATTGCATCTCCTCGATTTACATGTTCTGTTCAGATGAATTACCATAATCTAAATGTGATTTCTGTCATTCTGAGCACTGTGAGTAGGCACCCTAATCAGGTTATGGTACATTTCTCAACTGTCTGGTAAATAAAATTATGTTAGTCAAATGTCCAGCGTAACATTTTTATAATGTAAAACCTGGTACACATTCATTTCTATACTATTATTTCTGCATGTAGGCATACACTGCCATTGTCAATATCACAACATGTGAGAGGTCTACATTTGAGAAGAGTAAGTGTACATCTGTTGGTGTGGGTGTGTGCACGTGTGCTGGGGGTCGTTAATGCAGCGTGCGGCAGCCGGCCCTAGCAGGTTGGCTAGGTGATCCTGTTGAATTGTGGGTACACTCTGGAGAGGGGTTCCATGCTGAGCTTGGCTCTCGCTATTGCCACCTGTCGAAGCAGCCGAGCGCATAGTCAAATGATCCCCCACCACACAGAGTACTGGGAAATAACCACTGCAGTTGACTGAAGCTTACTCCACAGTAAAATCACTGTACGGGTGAGAGCCACTCAGACACCCCACACAAACCTAAACAAATACAGCCGATGAATGGTAGCTAACTTCCTGTTTTATTAATTGCTGTGCTGATCAATGGGCAGTTCATTACCTTTGTCAAATAAATATGTAGCTTAATGTTATGCGTGTATTTGTATTGCTTCATGCAATAAAGGTGGTGATGCTACTGTAATACACATTTACAATAGGCCTATATCTAAACATACCTACAGCCTAATGAGATATAGAGTTCGTTCGGAAAGTATTCAGACCCTTTTGTTACGTTACAGCCTTATTCTATAATGGATTCCATAAAAACAACAAAAACAGATTCCCATTTAAGGAAAATTTGACTTGAGAATGCTGTAGGGAATGGAGGTGTGTGTGTGTGTGTGTGTGTGTGTGTGTTTCTGAGGGGGGTCTATAGGAGCCAGACTAAAGGAGAGGTTGAATGAAACACAGGATTATCTGACTTTTCTCTGATGCAGAAAGCGGTAAGTAATTCTGTCTGTGCCACAAGAGGCTGCTGAGAGGAGGATGGTACAGTAATAATGTCTGGAATGGAGTGAATGGAATGGTATCAAACACATGGAAATAATGTATTGATGAGTTTGATTACCATTCCACTTACATGGTTCCAGACATTACTTTGAGCCAGTCCTCCCCAATGAAGGTGTCACCAACCTCCTGTGGTCTGCACATACATAGAGACACAATCACTGTGTGGGCAAGTGTACTCACCCTGCTTTCCGTTTGCATTACTGTACATTCACTTACCTTTGCCCACAAATTACTACCAGAACTTCTGCGACTGGAGCATGAGCTGCAGCTCCCGCATGCAGTAACTCCTACTATACTGAACTCTATTCCTCTAATCTCATCACCCTATTTTCCCTGCAGCTCTGTACATTGCTTCTACAATCCATCTTTAAGACAAATTAAACAGTAGATTTCTACTTCCTTCAGGTCTGTGCTGATACTTTCGATCTCTACGACAGCCCCTGAGAAAGAAATGGATCAACAGCTGATGTAGCCCTCAGCTTATTCAAACATAACAAACCCACTGGTTGCTGTAGCCCTTAGCTTATTCAAACATAACAAACCCACTGGCATATAGATATTCAGTACATCTCCTGCTAGTCCTGTCCCCTGTTACATACATTGCTATTTCCCATTGTGTGTGTTACCCTTTCTCTGCCTCGCTCTCTTTCTCCCTCCCTCCTTCTGTCCAGGGTGCTGAAAGGAGTATGACAAATACAGCCAGAATTCTACATGGGGGGTTTCAAGAGTGGAGGAGAAAGAGGGAGGGGTAAGCTGGAAAGGGTAGGCTGGGAGGAGAAGGCTGGGAGGAGAAGGCTGGGAGGAGAGGGCTGGGAGGAGAGGGCTGGGAGGGGGAGGCTGGGAGGAGTAGGCTGGGAGGGGAAGGCTGGGAGGGGAAGGCTGGGAGGGGAAGGCTGGGAGGGATAGGCTGGGAGGAGGTGGCTGGGAGGGATAGGCTTGGAGGAGTCGGCTGGGAGGAGAAGGCTGGGACGAGAAGGCTGGGAGGGGTAGGCCGGGAGGAGAAGGCAATTCACCCCTAGCTGGATATAGACTGATGTTATTCACCGAGCAACTCTAGAGAAGGTTCTACTCCACTTTGAGCTCCTTCAACATAAACCGCTAGGCTAGGTCTAACTTAGTGGCTGTTCTGTACCTGTGTTTTACACTAGGCTAGGTCTAACTTAGTGGCTGTTCTGTACCTGTGTTTTACACTAGGCTAGGTCTAACTTAGTGGCTGTACTGTAACTGTGTTTTACACTAGGCTAGGTCTAACTTAGTGGCCGTACTGTGACTGTGTTTTACACTAGGCTAACGCTAACCCCGTGGCTGTCCTGTGACTGTGTATAACAATAGGCCAAAGCTAACCCAGTGGCCGTACTGTGACTGTGTATAACAATAGGCTAACGCTAACCCAGTGGCTGTCCTATAACTGTGTATAACAATAGGCTAACACTAACCCAGTGGCTGTCCTGTGACTGTGTTTTACACTAGGCTAAAGTGAATCTAGTGCTTGTACTGTAACCATGTTTTACACTAGGCTAAAGCTAATCAAGTGCTTGTCTTGTAGCTGTGTTTTACACTAGGCTAAAGTGAATCTAGTGCTTGTACTGTAACTGTGTTTTACACTAGGCTAAAGCTAATCCAGTGCTTGTCTTGTAGCTGTGTTTAATTTCACTAGGCTATGTCTATTCCAGATTGAGGTTAAGTGTTGGCCAAACTAGATTTCCTGCACAGTAAGGTTGTTCAGTTGAAAACCATGTGGACATGTTCTACTCTAGACATATTTCTGCCTCGTCAATAGAAGTAGTCCGTTGGATTGCTTTTAATAGTGATAATGTGGAACATATTCAGAACAGGAGGGATGTCTGCTTTAGATTTACATTTAAAATGGAATGTATGGGAGAAACTGCCATTGAAGTGTCCTGTTACGGTGCGTGAATGAGGACCCAAAAGCGAATTAACGTAAACAGAGCTTCTTTAATAACAAAACAAACGTAGGCTCAGATGGACCGGCAGATTCCGACAGGACAGGACAAGGTTGCAGCAAACATGACGATAGTCTGGTACAGGCATGAATAACACAAACAAGAATCCGACAAAGACAGAAGCAGAAACAGAGAGAGATATAGAGACCTAATCAGAGGGAAAAAGGGAACAGGTGGGAAAAGGGGTGAACGAGGTAGTTAAAGAAGACAAGGAACAGCTGGGGGAAAGAGGGGAAGAAAAGGTAACCTAATACGACCAGCAGAGGGAGACAGGGTGAAGAGAAAGAACAGGAACAGGACACAACATGACAATACATGACAGTACCCCCCCACTCACCGAGCGCCTCCTGGCGCACTCGAGGAGGAAACCTGGCGGCAACGGAGGAAATCATCGATCAGCGAACGGTCCAGCACGTCCCGAGAGGGAACCCAACTCCTCTCCTCAGGACCGTACCCCTCCCAATCCACTAGGTACTGGTGACCACGGCCCCGAGGACGCATGTCCAAAATCTTACGGACCCTGTAGATAGGTGCGCCCTCGACAAGGATGGGGGGGGGGGGGGGGAAGACGAGCGGGGGCGCGAAGAACGGGCTTAACACAGGAGACATGGAAGACCGGGTGGACGCGACGAAGATATCGCGGAAGAAGAAGTCGCACTGCGACAGGATTAATGATCCGAGAAATACGGAACGGACCAATGAACCGCGGGGTCAACTTGCGAGAAGCTGTCTTAAGGGGAAGGTTCTGAGTGGAGAGCCAAACTCTCTGACCGCGACAATATCTAGGACTCTTAGTTCTACGCTTATTAGCAGCTCTCACAGTCTGCGCCCTATAACGGCAAAGTGCAGACCTGACCCTCTTCCAGGTGCGCTCGCAACGTTGGACAAAAGCCTGAGCGGAGGGGACGCTGGACTCGGCGAACTGAGATGAGAACAGCGGAGGCTGGTACCCGAGGCTACTCTGAAAAGGAGATAGCCCGGTCGCAGACGAAGGAAGCGAGTTGTGGGCGTATTCTGCCCAGGGGAGCTGTTCTGACCAAGACGCAGGGTTGCGAAAAGAAAGACTGCGTAAGATGCGACCAATAGTCTGATTGGCCCGTTCTGCTTGACCGTTAGACTGGGGGTGAAAGCCGGAAGAGAGACTGACGGAAGCCCCAATCAAACGGCAAAACTCCCTCCAAAATTGAGACGTGAATTGCGGACCTCTATCTGAAACGACGTCTGACGGAAGGCCATGAATTCTGAAAACATTCTCGATGATGATTTGTGCCGTCTCTTTAGCAGAAGGAAGCTTAGCAAGGGGAATAAAATGAGCCGCCTTAGAGAACCTATCGACAACCGTAAGAATAACAGTCTTCCCTGGGCGGAAACGGACCACTTAAAGCACGTCTTGACAGAAGTAAGGGCTGTGAGAGGAGCTGCCACCTGACCGAAATTACGGATGAAACGACGATAGAAGTTCGCGAAGCCGAGAAAGCGCTGCAGCTCGACGCGTGACTTAGGGACGGGCCAATCAATGACAGCTTGGACCTTAGCGGGATCCATCTTAATGCCTTCAGCGGAAATAACAGAACCGAGAAATGTGACGGAGGAGGCATGAAAAGTGCACTTCTCAGCCTTCACAAAAAGACAATTCTCTAAAAGGCGCTGGAGGACACGTCGAACGTGCTGTACATGAATCTGGAGTGACGGTGAAAAAATCAGGATATCGTCAAGGTAAACGAAAACAAAGATGTTCAGCATGTCTCTCAGGACATCATTGACTAATGCCTGAAAGACAGCTGGAGCGTTAGCGAGGCCGAAAGGAAGAACCCGGTATTCAAAGTGCCCTAACGGAGTGTTAAACGCCGTCTTCCACTCGTCCCCCTCCCTGATGCGCACGAGATGGTAAGCGTTACGAAGGTCCAACTTAGTGAAAAACCTGGCTCCCTGCAGGATCTCGAAGGCTGAAGACATAAGAGGAAGCGGATAACGATTCTTCACTGTTATGTCATTCAGCCCTCGATAATCTATGCAGGGGCGCAGGGACCCGTCCTTCTTCTTAACAAAAAAAAACCCCGCTCCGGCGGGAGAGGAGGAGGGGACTATGGTACCGGCGGCAAGAGCTACAGACAAATAATCTTCGAGAGCCTTACGTTCGGGAGCCGACAGAGAGTATAGTCTACCCCGGGGGGGAGTGGTTCCCGGAAGGAGATCAATACTACAATCATACGACCGGTGTGGAGGAAGAGAGGTGGCCCTGGACCGACTGAACACCGTGCGCAGATCGTGATATTCCTCCGGCACCCCTGTCAAATCACCAGGCTCCTCCTGTGAAGAAGAGACAGAGGAAACAGGAGGGACAGCAGACATTAAACATTTCACATGACAAGAGACGTTCCAGGAGAGGATAGAATTACTAGACCAATTAATAGAAGGATTATGACAAACTAGCCAGGGATGGCCCAAAACAACAGGTGTAAAAGGTGAACGAAAAATTAAAAAAGAAATGGTTTCACTATGATTACCAGAGACAGTGAGGGTTAAAGGTAGCGTCTCACGCTGAATCCTGGGGAGAGGACTACCATCCAAGGCGAACAAGGCCGTGGGCTCCCTTAACTGTCTGAGAGGAATGTCATGTTCCCGAGCCCAGGTCTCGTCCATAAAACAGCCCTCCGCCCCAGAGTCTATCAAGGCACTGCAGGAAGCTGACGAACCGGTCCAGCGTAGATGGACCGACAAGGTAGTGCAGGATCTTGAAGGAGAGACAGGAGTAGTAGCGCTCACCAGTAGCCCTCCGCTTACTGATGAGCTCTGGCTTTTACTGGACATGAAGTGGCAAAATGACCAGCGGAACCGCAATAGAGACAGAGGCGGTTGGTGATTCTCCGTTCCCTCTCTTTAGTCGAGATGCGGATACCTCCCAGCTGCATAGGCTCAGCACCCGAGCCGGCAGAGGAAGATGGTAGTGATGCGGAGAGGGGGGCAACGGAGAACGCGAGCTCCTTTCCACGAGCTCGGTGACGAAGATCAACCCGTCGCTCAATGCGAATAGCGAGTTCAATCAAGGAATCCACGCTGGAAGGAACCTCCCGGGAGAGAATCTCATCCTTTACCTCTGCGCGGAGACCCTCCAGAAAACGAGCGAGCAAAGCCGGCTCGTTCCAGCCACTGGAGGCAGCAAGAGTGCGAAACTCAATAGAGTAGTCTGTTATGGATCGATTACCTTGACATAGGGAAGACAGGACCCTGGAAGCCTCCTCCCCAAAAACAGATCGATCAAAAACCCGTATCATCTCCTCCTTAAAGTCCTGATACTGGTTAGTACACTCAGCCCTTGCCTCCCAGATTGCCGTGCCCCACTCACGAGCCCGTCCAGTAAGGAGAGATATGACGTAGGCGATACGAGCAGTGCTCCTGGAGTAAGTGTTGGGCTGGAGAGAAAACACAATATCACACTGGGTGAGGAACGAGCGGCATTCAGTGGGCTCCCCAGAGTAACACGGCGGGTTATTGATTCTGGGCTCCGGAGATTCGAAAGCCCTGGAAGTGGCCGGTGGATCGAGGCGGAGATGGTGAACCTGTTCTGTGAGGTTGGAGACTTGGGTGGCCAGGGTCTCAACGGCATGTCGAGCAGCAGACAATTCCTGCTCGTGTCTGCCTAGCATCGCTCCCTGGATCTCGACGGCTGAGTGGAGAGGATCCGAAGTCGCTGGGTCCATTCTTGGTCGGATTCTTCTGTTAGGGGCGTGAATGGGGACCCAAAAGCGAATTAACGTAAACAGAGCTTCTTTAATAACAAAACAAACGTAGGCTCAGATGGACCGGCAGATTCCGACAGGACAGGACAAGGTTGCAGCAAACATGACGATAGTCTGGTACAGGCATGAATAACACAAACAAGAATCTGACAAAGACAGAAGCAGAAACAGAGAGAGATATAGAGACCTAATCAGAGGGAAAAAGGGAACAGGTGGGAAAAGGGGTGAACGAGGTAGTTAAAGAAGACAAGGAACAGCTGGGGGAAAGAGGGGAAGAAAAGGTAACCTAATACGACCAGCAGAGGGAGACAGGGTGAAGAGAAAGAACAGGAACAGGACACAACATGACAATACATGACATGGGTGGGTTTCAGAAGCCCTAAACAATGGCTTCCAGGCAGCGCCAACATTTCCATTTAAATAGAAGACAAGTCATTTTTTAGATGGGACCAAATACTGGTAGGGGAGACATTACTTCTGCATAGACTCTTTGGTGTGAGGATGGAGGTTTGGTAAGTTATGATCTCCGTAAATATCAGTTGCTGGAGAAGCACTGTACTGATTTTAAGATTTCACCAGGTTGACTGAGAACACATTCACATTTGTAGCAAGAACCTGGGGGATAGTTACAAGGGAGAGGAGGGTGGATGATTAGGTGGCTATGATGGTCAGATTGGGAATTTAGCCAGGACACCAGGGTCTACTCTTACGATAAGTGCAATAGGATTTTTAGTGACCATGAAAAGTCAGGACACCCATTTAACATCACATCCAAAAGTCAGCACCCTACACAGGGCAATGTCCCCAATCACTGCCCTGGGGAATTGGGATATTTTATTTTAGACCAGAGGAAAGAGTGCCTGCTACTGGCCCTCGAACACCACTTCCAGCAGCATCTGGTCTCCCACCCAGGATCAACCCTGCTTAGCTTCAGAGGAAAGCCAGCAGTGAGATGCAGGGTGGTATGCTGCTGGCCAAGGCCTGCTGTCAGTCTAGGAGTACTAGCTATCCCACTGCACTGGTTCTGAATCCATACAGGGATAGAACACACAGGACAAAAGGGCTGTACTGCACTCTTCTTTATGATCTTCTACATCAAAGCCATTCCATTACATACAATCAATACACAATTATCCACAGAGTGGACAAATATCTTTCCGTAATGGTTCTCCTTGATCTGTGGTTGGACTGAGGAGGGGGAGGGAAATGGGGGGACATCAGGAGATGATGAAAACTGTTTTAGGCGCACCAGAATGGGCTAGGGGGGGCACAACAAGATGCAAAAACTTTTAGGAACCTGGAACTTAGACCAGAGCAGCTGGAGAAGGACGCCTATGAAACCAGGATAGGATAGGCTTCCCCCATTAAGGGCGAGGTCAGGCAAACGGTTACAGTGCCCATAAGTAATTAAGGGGGGGAGGGTAGAATGGTTCAGTTTTAAAAAATGAACCTTGGGGAGGGCCTACCTTTAACGGAGGAGCCCGGGGGATCTGCTACCTGTGGCTCACGTCTACTGCCTGTCAACGCTTTAAACTGCCACTGGGGGCAAACAAGCAGCATGTGAGACATTCAATATGTCAGCTACCGTTGCAGTCAGCGGGTGGGATGGTCAATGGAGGTCTGCCGAAGGGGTTGTTGAACAAAGAGTTGCCGATTTGGGGAGACGAAGATGAAAACTGTCACATGATTTCGATTCCTACTGCAGGTGAAATGAGAATCAGAATAGATAATTGGCAGAACATTTGGAGATTCATGTAGAGAAGCATATCCCCAGTGAGCACAAATGATTCCCGCAGAAAATTCACCCCGTCATTTATTGTCACTCCTCGGCTGGGCTGGCTAGTTCCAAAGTAGTCTCAGCCTTCCTCCAGTCTTCTCAGCACACAGCGCAAGCACACACACCTGAATGGAGAATTGATTGACTGACACCTGCGCAAGAGGGTGCCACTTTAAATTCCCTGCCCTCTCATCCCATTTGACACTGAAATAATGACACATTGTTATAAGCGGAGGAAGATTTACATTTCATGCTCTCTTAAGTGACTGCAGTCGAAGACAAAGGGAAGAGAAGAGTCAGACGAATTTCACGAGAACCAAAGTGACGTTCAGCCGGGTGAATTAATTGAGATGACATTATTTTACTGTGAGCAGACAAAAGGGTAAGGGACAAGAATAATGGAATACCCGCTGACTCAGTAAAAACCAGATGAATGCCAATGAGCTGAGCTAACACAGACAGACGCTGATATGGAATGAGATGTAGGAAAGGCGTAGAAGTGAGCAATCAATGTGACTAAAGGACATGCCGTACGAGTACAGCTCTCTTATCAAACAGTACATTAACCCAATGTGTAGGTTTGTATTGTCATCAAAGAGATAACCGTCAAAGGGCACCTGGTTTTGTCCCATGTCTCATCTGTACATCACTAGACCTGGGGAATTACAAATCAAGTTTTCAGGTGTGAAGAGAAAGGAGAAAACAGAGTGATTTGATTTCTCAATGAAGTTATACTCTAGTACAGTACTGTTTTCCTTGGTATGTAATGTGGTAGTATTTTACTGGTAGCCTCTAAGTATCTGCTGTAACCTGTTTGCTCTGACACGTACACTCCATAGGCCTCCGCTCCCCCTTCCTTATATACACACACTGTCATGAACAACCGCAACCATACCGTGCGTGGACCACTTAAACTTGCTCGACCTGTCATACAGACACAATCAAATAATCTATAAACTCTCCCTTCCCTCCCTCATCTCCTTTCCCTCGGACGAGCAACGGATCAATGTCACGGAGACAGGCTTGTGCTTGGAGGAGGTGGTGGGGGTAGGGCAGGGTTATCCATGTTGTGAGCTGTATTGGCACACAAAGCCAGTGTAATTTATGTTCGATTGTAGCCCTGGCTCGCTGCGACAGAAGCTGCTCCCAGGGCAATTCTGAGGCCAACCCTCACCAGTCAATGTTTGGAATTATTAACTATTCATGATCCGCCGGGCATGACTGAAGCTTTAATCATACGCCTTCTACCCTTCACGTCAGTGACCCTCTCACAAAGACACACACGAACACATGCCCGTCACTGCGGGAGGGGAGGTCCATCTCCGACGTGAAAAGCCCTTTCTTCAATAACCTTCTTTACCTCCCAGGGTGCCTATTACAGCTGTCTGACTCAGCCCTGTAGAATGGACATGGTGTCATGGTGGCTCCTCTTGCTAGTGATTATGTAATTGAATCGTTTAAACATGTTAAACCTCTAATGACAGACTTAATCATCAGTGATAATTCAAATGGAACTGTTAACCGGAACTTGCCTTTGATTATTGTGAATATCTAACACCTATCAACCAATCGGCATTCAGGATCTAAACTACCCATTTTATAATGTTTGTTAACACTGTGTCAGCCTGAGCCTCACAAGTGGCACAGCGGTCTAAGGCATTGCAGTGCTAGAGGCATCACTACAGACCTGAGTTCGATCCCAGGCTGTGTTGCAGCCGGCCACGACCAGGAGACCCATGAGGCAGGGCACAAATATCCCAGTGTCGTCCGGTTTAGGGGAGGGTTTGACCGGCCGAGATGGCCTAGTCACATTGTGCTCTAGTGACTCCTTGTGGCGTGCAGGGTGAATGCTCGCTGACTTCAGTTGCCAGCCTTACGGTGTTTCCTCTGGTGCAGCTGGTTAAGCGAGCAGTGTGGCTTGGTGGTGTTTCCTCTGGTGCAGCTGGTTAAGCGAGCAGTGTGGCTTGGTGGTGTAATGTTTCGGAGGACGCATAGCTCTCGAGCTTTGCGTCTCCTGAGTCCGTATGGGAGTTGCAGCCTGTAACTACCAATTGAGTAAAAAAATAAAATAATACTGTCTCGTCCTCAGATGATGCCTGTTGTTTTGTTATCTCCAACTGTCATGACAAATGACTTGTCAGGGTGGAATGAGCTGGTTTCTGTTTGTTGGTTTTCTTAACCCTTGCCAAGACCCATTAGGACCAAAGTGCAGAGAGGAGCAGCCATTTTGGTGCGCTCATAAAATAAACCAACCTGCATTCTCAGTAATGACTGAAGACAGAACTCTATCTGGTAATATGGAGCCCAGACATCATATTCTTATGACAGTAATACGCATTATGTGCCTTATGCCAGAGTCATTGAGGACTGAACTCAACGCTGGATGGATGATGTAATGGACTCTGTTGGTCACTCTGGGGTATACACGCACAATGCCATTGATTGTGTTTGAGTTGAAGGGGCAGGGTAGGATCAGGGGGAGAAAAGAGTCCAGTTGCTTCTGTTCTTCTTGGTCACAGCTGAGATCTATGGTTTTTGTTTGTTTAGTGAAGTTGCTATTTAAAATCAAGCCTAAAAATGTTTTCCTTTTGATACTGTTCGTAACAGTGCTCCATAGACACATCATAGAAGTGTTTTGTCAATTTGTTGTTTCTTATCACTGTACACTGTAGGGCTAGGAATTTCCAGGGACCGTATGATACGATATTTTTACCATACTTAGGTACTGATACGATATGTATTGCTATTCTCATGATTCTATTTGTCTATTGATTTCACACTGAGATTCTATTGCGATTCGATGTTCCAAACATATTGTTCACAATACACTGAGTATTCAAAACATTAAGAACACCTGCTCTTTCCATGAGATAGACTGACCAGGTGGATCCAGGTGAAAGCTATGATCCCTTATTGAAGGAATGAGTGTAGATGAAGGGGAGGAGACAATTGAGACATGGATTGTGTATGTGTGCCATTCAGAGGGTGAATGGGCAAGACAAAAGATTTAAGTGCTTTTGGATGGGATATGATAGTAGGTGCCAGGTGTAGCAGTTTGAGTGTGTCAAGAACAGCAACACTGCTGGGTTTTTCACGCTCAACAGTTTCTCATGTGTATCAAGAATGGTCCACCACCGAAAGCATTGGAGTCAACATGGGCCAGCATAGAATGCTTTCGACACCTCGTAGAGTCCATGCCTCGACCAATTGAGGCTGTTCTGAGGGCAAAAGGGGTGCAACGCAATATTAGGAAGGTGTTCCTAATGTTTTGTCCCCTCAGTGGATGTCTGTTGGAGAGAGACAAGAGAGAGAGAGGTTAAAAAATAAATAAAATCAGTCTTGGAATAAAAGTGTTGAAAACATGTTGGCTCACTATTTAAAAAGATGGAGAGCAAGCTAATTTTAGCGACTAGCGCTAGCTAACACTACCTAGCAAACAGATCATTTTTACAAATTGATACTTGGTGTCAAAATATTGATATAATATCGTAAAAATAATACATCGATATGTAACTGTCGACCCCCCCCCCCATCACTAGTACACTGTAGCTGTTATAATTGTTTGTTTGTTGTCACGACTCCAAAGAAGCGGTTTCTACCTCTTCCTTGACACAGTGAACAGACAAATTACATTTAGTTATTTTATCATCTCAAGAGTATTCCCTCACTGCATGTCAGGCCGCTAGCTTTCTAAGTGTGTGAGGATGGATTTAGTGGTAAGATGTCTGAGAGGCATGAAAAGCTGTCAGCGTGCGAGGTGAGATGAGGTCCGTGTTTCATCCATGACAACTTTTCCCTTTTCTTTTTTCATCTAGCCCCTGTACACTCAGTAGCTCCCTGGCTAACCATCCATTTTTAACACACACACACACACACACACACACACACACACACACACACACACACACACACACACACACACACACACACACACACACACACACACACACACAGCTGCAATGATTACCTTCTAAAGCCCAACAGTTGTAATATGTTGGAATCGTATGTATAGATTCCACAGCACCAGATGTTGTTAGAGCCCCTCTGCAGACAGATAATAGGAGGTTGAACCACACCCGTTCGCCTGCCTCAAATTGAATTTGACAGCCTTAATGGACATAAAAAGCTGGCCAACAGGGGTTGTCTCAGAGTTCAGGCAACTGTCTGTCTCCAATGTTGTAATTATCAGAACCAGCCCAGGGGTCACCGTTTCGCCTTGGCTCGGTGCAATGAGGTGAATAAAAAAAAAAAAACAGGGAGCTATTTGGAGACAATCACATCCTCCAAATGGAAGCCCCGTGATACACACGTTGCTGGGCCACCGATTTAAGAACCCTTGACAGTGTGAGAATCACCGACCAACAACACAGTCACGCTCTGGCATTTGACATAGTTTAAGTTAATTTTGCTGGGCCTCTGGCAGACCATAAGGACTGGCTTTTTTAGAAACAATTGAATAATACAACTAGCATGGCTTCTACTTCAGGTAGCTCTTATTTTTCAGACGTTATTTGATTAAGGGGCACCACAGAATGGTGATTGTACTGCTCAGCAAAATGGCTATACATAGATTCTTGTCATGCATGGTTTGTTAGGCCTATAAAGTATAATATGTAGATGGATGGATGGAGAGTAGAGGCGATGAAGACCTACACCCCTGTCATCGTGATCAACTTTGAACACAAGTGACATATCTGACAGGAAAGGCATCGGGCATGGGGTTAGTGGATCATCTAAAACTCCACATCTATTCCCTCATCGATGGCCAGTAAACAAAATGTCCAACCCAATAATTGTGTGTCCGTCATTTATCTGACGGCTGATGTGTTTTTTGAGTGCATATGCAGCTAAAATAGAACAGTGTCTCGCTGTGTTCCACACCTTGTTCAAACTATACCTCAAGGTGGTGATAGTAACACAAGCATCTTTCACATTACTAAAGCCAGTGGTAGTTGTCAAACTGTCACCCTGGTGACAACTAAGAGGCGACCATCTTGTCTCCGGGAAGTGATGGAACTTAGGGTGCCTTCATAAATTCAATCTGGAGTGCCAGAGTGTGCTCAGAGTGCCCTCTGGGTGTTTGGGAATTCAGAGCATTGTCAGATTGTCCGTTGGTAGATTCGGAGCATTTTGCTCTCAGAGCGTTCAGAGCACAAACTGTTCGCTCTGGCCGAGGAGTAGTGTTCTGACCTCACAACGGCAGCCAAGCACGCAAGCTAACTGGCTAACATTGAATAGCTTGCTACTAGCTACTTCCCGACACAAATGAGAGAACACCTCACTCTGAGCATTTTACTCGCCCTACCAGAGCTGGATAGGCTGTTTTCATGTTATCCAGAGCGTTGGGGACTGTAACTGTGATGCTGGCAACAATTTCATTATGCTTTTTTTTGCCTAGGTTTACTGACACCGGCCATATTCAACAGATGTTGAGCATTCATAAAATGTGTTATTCTGCGCTCTGGTATACTCAAAAGTGTTCTGGTATACACAGGAGTGTTCTGAAATCGGAGTAAATAGCCAGAGCGAATGTACAAATGCATTCTTTGAAACACCTTCTATTCCTCTGTTTCGATTTGATGGAATAATAACAGCACGGCTCACTAATCTGTCCACAGGACAAGGAGGCTTATCAGGTGGTGGGCGTGCAACGTAAAGCCTGTAGGTACAGCTGAATGGAGAGGGCTAGAATAGATCCATGAAGATGAGGGATAGCAACGCGGAGTTTAGAATTACCTTTAATCCCTCTATGGGGACCACATAGCCAAGCATTCTGTCAAACTCATTGTGGCACCACTGTCATAGACAGCTATACAGGATTGGGAGGACAATTGGAAACGTTTCTGCGGATTGGAAATGAGTATCCCTGAATAAGTGTTAAAACGGGTCCGTGGTTATTAATCATGGTTGTGTTTAAATGCATTTCCGTGCAACAACTTAGTTCTCTAGACCTTTTCTAACAATGCCTCTACATAGTCTTCGCTGTGAGAAGATGGCTGATAAGATCCACATAACGGACTATGTTCTTCACACACCGAAGCAGGATTCAAAGTATGTAGTGAATGTGCCAAATGTTTCCGCTTTGAACACTTCCTCCATGGTGACAGAACATTTGAATGACATTTTTATATTTTATTTCTGTATGTATCCCATAATATTCTTCACACACTAAGACAAGATTTAATGTATGTGGTGAACATGCCTTATATTTCCCTTAAGTATGCTTCCATATAATAAGATAAAATGTTGACTTACTTTCTCAAATTTTTACATCTACTAATAATGTATCTTTCAGTGTTTGGCTGATATTCAGTTCAATATTAGTTCTTTGTGTTGTTGATGTCCATGTAACCCACAATAGACAGCTAAAACAACTATGAATCATTCTCCCATCTTTCTCAGTCACCATTTCAACTTTCACCCTTGTTGTGTTGAAACAGCTGCCATTGCGTAACTCCCACTTGCTCAAAAATGTAGAGATGCTGTACTTTTCGCCTCATGTTATAACAGTGCATTCCCCAATCCCAACTGTTACCACATCTTAACTCCCCCTCTCCAAACCCAAGGCTCTAAACCCTATCAACATCCTGTCACACTCCATTAACTATTGGAGCAGAATATGCTCTGTTGACCACAATGCATTGCTTCATCGTGTTAACCGACACCTGATGAGAATAGAACTGTTAACTGCAGTTACCCTGGCAATGTGTTCAACCACACAGAAACACCTATTTCTCCCCCTCAGCTAACAATGTGTGCTTGTAATTTTTCGCTGCTATTTTCCGCCGCCACGTTATTAGATGTCTTAGTAAGATGACAGACAGATGGGAAGAGGGTTTTGAAATCCGGGCGACTGATCCCTTTTAATACAACACAGCTGAGAGAATTTCTCCCTTTCCACTGCTTCTCTACCTGCAATATTGGGTCGGGAAATAGTGATGCCATGAGCACACTGGTTTACCAGGCACAAGCACTCAGGAAAAAATGGTCGCCTGTAGCCAGTGTGCCTCACATGTCAATACTATTCAGGAAGAGTAAATTCCTACTTCAGCACTTTGGCTGGGTTAGAGAGGCAGCCAGGGTGTTTTGTTGCCACTCATGTCTTTATTGTTTTTATTTGTTTACTGGTGGATTTGCAACACAATGCACATTACTTTCAGCGACTGAATATCAGGGACACATTGCCAGCAGTGTTTGGTCATGAAATTCTGTGCTCATGCACCTGAATACTTTGTTTAAACTCTGCTTCTACACATGCTGCCTGTGTATCTTTTTTAACTGTCTGTACATCATGTTTATCGTCTGTCTGTATTTCCTTTTTATAGTCTGTCTGTATATTCTGTTTATCGTTTGGCTATATATCCTGTTTGCCTGTCTGTATATCCTGTTTATAATCTGTCTGTATATTCTGTTTATAGTCTGTCTGTATATTCTGTTTACAGTCTGTTTATGTTTATAGCGTGCCTCCTACTCTGTCCCAGATGCTTATATATGCATATTATTATTATTATTGTCTAGAAAACACTCTGAAGTTTATAAAACTGTTTAAATTATGTCTGTGAGTATAACCGAACTCATATGGCTGGCGAAAACCTGAGAAAAAATCCAACCAGGAAGTGGGAAATCTGAGGTTTGTAGTTTTTCAAAGCTTGGCCTAACAAATACACAGTGTCTATGGAGTCATGTTGCACTTCCTACGGCTTCAACTAGATGCCACCCGTCTTTAGAAACTTGAATGAGGATTCTACTATGAAGGAGGGGCTCATGAGACAAAAAAAATGTGTATAACATGGGTATGACATGGGTATGACGTGGTACACCATGGGTATAACATGGGTATAACATGGGTATGACATGGTACACCACTCCAAAAAATCACAAAATTGCACAATTGGTTGGAAGACTGTAAAACGACAGCCATGTTCTTCGGCGCCATCTTATTATTATCCTGCTTAACATCTGTCTGAAAATGTCCTGTTTATAGTCTTTCTGCATATCCTCTTTAAAGTCTGGCTGTATATCCTGTTTGTAGTTGGCTGTATATCCTGTTTATAGTCTGGCTGTATATCCTATTTGTAGTCTGTCTGTATATCCTCTTTATAGTCTGGCTGTAAATCCTGTTTATAGAGTGTATGAATATCTTGTTCATCGTCTGTATTTTCTTTTTACTGTGGCACCATTTCGCCAATTTCTGCAGCTGCACCATTAAGAACATCCTGGCTGGTTGCATCACCGCCTGGTATGGGAACTGCTCGGCCTCCGACCGCAAGGCGCTACAGAAGGTATTGCGTACGGCCAAGATTCCTGCCACCCAGGACCTCTATACCAGGTGGTGTCAGAGGAAGGCCCTAAAAATTGCCAAAGACTCTAGCTACCTTAGTCATAGACTGTTCTCTCTGCTCACGCACGGCAAGCGGTACCGGTGCGCCAAGTCTAGGTCCAAAAGGCTTCTTAACAGCTGCTACCCCAAAGCCATAAGGCTGCTGAACAGCTAATCAAATGGCTCGGCAGAATATTTGTATTGACCCCCACCCCATTTTTTACGCTGCTGCTATTCGCTGTTTGTTATGTTTATTATTGTGCATAGTTACTTTACCCCTACCTACATGTACATATTACCTCAATTACCTCGACTAACCTGTACCCGCACACATTGACTCAGTACCGGTACCCCCTGTATATAGCCTTGTTATTATTATACTATTGTTGCTCATTTTTTTTTTTAACTTTAGTTGATTTAGTAAAACAATTTCTTAATTCTTATTTTTCTTAAAACTGCATTGTTGGTTAAGGGCTTGTAAGTAAGCATTTCACGGTAAGGTCTACACTTGTTGTATTCGACGCATGTGTCAAATGACGTTTGATTTGAAGTACAGTACCAGTCAAAAGTTTGGACACACCTACTCATTCAAGTTTTTTTTTTTTTTTTTTTTTTACAATTTTCTACACTACCGGTCAAAAGTTTTAGAACAACTACTCATTCGAGGTTTTTTAAATTATTTTTGTACTATTTTATTAAATGTAGAATAATAATGAAGATATCTAAACTATGAAATAACACATGGAATCATTTAGTTATCAAAAAGGTGTAAAACAAATCAAAACATATTTTTGATTTTAGATTCTTCAAAGTAGCCACCTTTTGCCTTCATGCCAGCTTTGCACACTCTTGGCATTCTCTCAACCAGCTTCACCTGGAATGATTTTCCAACGGTAATAAAGAAGTTACCACATATGCTGAGCACATGTTGGCTGCTTTTCCTTCACTCTGCGGTCCAACTCATCCCAAACCATCTCAATTGGGTTAAGGTCGGGTGATTGTGGAGGCCAGGTCATCTGATGCAGCACTCCATCACTCTCCTTCTTTGTCAAATGGCCCTTACACAGCCTGGAGGTGTGTTGGGTCATTGTCCGGTTGAAAAATAAATGATGGTCCCACTAAGCGCAAACCAGGCGGGACAGTGTGTTGCTGCAGAATGCTGTGGTAATCTTGCTGGTCAGGTGTGCCTTGAATTCTAAATAAATCACTGACAGTGTCACCAGCAAAGCACCATCACACCTCCTCCTCCATACTTCACGGTGGGAACCACACATAGAGAGATCATCCGTTCACCTCCTCTGCATCTCATAAAGACACAGCGGTTGGAACCAAAAATCTCTAACTTGGACTCATCAGACCAAAGGACAAATTTCCACCGGTCTAATGTTCATTGCTCATTTTTCTTGGTCCAAGCAAGTCTCTTCTTCTTATTGGTGTCCCTTAGTAGTGGTTTCTTTACAGCAATTCGACCATGAAGGCCTGTTTCACGCAGTCTCCTCTGAACAGTTGATTTTGAGATGTGTCTGTTACTTGAACTTTGTGAAGCATTTATTTGGACTGCAATTTCTGGGGCTGGTAACTCTAATGAGCTTATCCTCTGCAGCAGAGAACTCTGGGTCTTCCTTTCCTGAGGCGGTCCTCATGAGAGCCAGTTTCATCACAGTGCTTGATGGTTTTTGTGACTGCACTTGAAGACATTTTTTAAATGTTCTGGATTGACTGACCTTCATGTCTTAAAGTAATTATGGATTGTCATTTCCCTTTGCTTATTTGAGCTGTTCTTGCCATAATATGGACTTGATCTTTTTACCAGATATGGCTATCTTCTGTCTGATTGGCTCAAATGCATTAAGAAGGAAATACATTACACAAATGAACTTTTAACAAGCCACACATGTTAATTAAAAAGCATTCAAGGTGACTACTGAATGAAACTGGTCGAGAGACTGCCAAGAGGCTCGCTTTTTCCTTTTGTTTAACAGTTTTTTGGTTACTACATGATTCCATATGTGCTATTTCATAGTTTTGAAGTCTTCACTATTGTTGTACAATGTAGAAAATAGTTTAAAAAATAAAAACCTTTGAATGAGTAGGTGTGTGCAAACTTTTGACAGGTACTGTACATGCACATGTATTTAAAAAATAAAGGTGATTCTGATGTGCGGACAATAAAGCCAATGAAAGAGGCTGTTTTGATTTAATACACGGAGGAGTGGGATTGCACATACTGTACTTTAAAACCATTTCATTATCAGTCAATATATCAATGCACTTTAGGCTGTTTGTCTGTATCAATGTTTTGCTTCATGTGTATAAAATGCGTATAGCATGGGTATAGCATGGGTATAACATGGGTATAACATGGGTATAACATGGTACACCATGTGTATAACATGGGTATGACATGGGTATGACATGGTACACCATGGGTATAACATGGGTATAACATGGGTATGACGTGGTACACCATGTGTATAACATGGGTATGACATGGGTATGACATGGTACACCATGGGTATAACATGGGTATAACATGGGTATGACGTGGTACACCATGTGTATAACATGGGTTTAACATGGGTATGACATGGGTATATATGAGGATAGATATCCAGAGGGTTGTGGTTTGTGACTGCATTTACGCCGTGTTAGAGTATTGCAGTTCATTGAAATTCTGCTTGTGTGTAAAGATTGTGATTTTTAGTTCCTACTGTTTCTCATGTTAAGAAATTCTACCTGGGTCTCAAATTCCGAGAGTGAAGTAATTATATAAATGATTTGTAAAATGATAGCATACCTCTTAAACCAATTACTCTATTGATGTTAGAATAGGGTTAGAATATTAGATGATACTGTTTATGTCCCTAGGAAAGCATTGGTGTTGAGTTCTGTATTGGATCTGAAACACTGGTGTTTAACAGTCACATTAGCAGCTCGTCTACGCTGGATCTGAAACACTGGTGTTTAACAGTCACATTAGCAGCTCGTCTACGCTGGATCTGAAACACTGGTGTTTAACAGTCACATTAGCAGCTCGTCTACGCTGGATCTGAAACACTGGTGTTTAACAGTCCTGTTAGCAGCTCGTCTACGCTGGATCTGAAACACTGGTGTTTAACAGTCCTGTTAGCAGCTCGTCTACGCTGGATCTGAAACACTGGTGTTTAACAGTCACATTAGCAGCTCGTCTACGCTGGATCTGAAACACTGGTGTTTAACAGTCCTGTTAGCAGCTCGTCTACGCTGGATCTGAAACACTGGTGTTTAACAGTCCTGTTAGCAGCTCGTCTACGCTGGAACTGAAACACTGGTGTTTAACAGTCCTGTTAGCAGCTCGTCTACGCTGGATCTAAAACACTGGTGTTTAACAGTCCTGTTAGCAGCTCGTCTACGCTGGATCTGAAACACTGGTGTTTAACAGTCCTGTTAGCAGCTCGTCTACGCTGGATCTGAAACACTGGTGTTTAACAGTCCTGTTAGCAGCTCGTCTACACTGGAACTGAAACACTGGTGTTTAACAGTCCTGTTAGCAGCTCGTCTACGCTGGATCTGAAACACTGGTGTTTAACAGTCCTGTTAGCAGCTCGTCTACACTGGATCTGAAACACTGGTGTTTAACAGTCCTGTTAGCAGCTCGTCTACACTGGATCTGAAACACTGGTGTTTAACAGTCCTGTTAGCAGCTCGTCTACACTGGATCTGAAACACTGGTGTTTAACAGTCACATTAGCAGCTCGTCTACACTGGATCTGAAACACTGGTGTTTAACAGTCCTGTTAGCAGCTCGTCTACGCTGGATCTGAAACACTGGTGTTTAACAGTCACATTAGCAGCTCGTCTACGCTGGATCTGAAACACTGGTGCTTAACAGTCACATTAGCAGCTCGTCTACGCTGGATCTGAAACACTGGTGTTTAACAGTCCTGTTAGCAGCTCGTCTACGCTGGATCTGAAACACTGGTGTTTAACAACAGTCCTGTTAGCAGCTCGTCTACGCTGGATCTGAAACACTGGTGTTTAACAACAGTCCTGTTAGCAGCTCGTCTACGCTGGATCTGAAACACTGGTGTTTAACAGTCCTGTTAGCAGCTCGTCTACGCTGGATCTGAAACACTGGTGTTTAACAGTCCTGTTAGCAGCTCGTCTACGCTGGATCTGAAACACTGGTGTTTAACAGTCACATTAGCAGCTCGTCTACGCTGGATCTGAAACACTGGTGTTTAACAACAGTCCTGTTAGCAGCTCGTCTACGCTGGATCTGAAACACTGGTGTTTAACAACAGTCCTGTTAGCAGCTCGTCTACGCTGGATCTGAAACACTGGTGTTTAACAGTCCTGTTAGCAGCTCGTCTACGCTGGATCTGAAACACTGGTGTTTAACAGTCCTGTTAGCAGCTCGTCTACGCTGGATCTGAAACACTGGTGTTTAACAACAGTCCTGTTAGCAGCTCGTCTACGCTGGATCTGAAACACTGGTGTTTAACAGTCCTGTTAGCAGCTTGTCTACGCTGGATCTGAAACACTGGTGTTTAACAGTCACATTAGCAGCTCGTCTACGCTGGATCTGAAACACTGGTGTTTAACAACAGTCCTGTTAGCAGCTCGTCTACGCTGGATCTGAAACACTGGTGTTTAACAACAGTCCTGTTAGCAGCTCGTCTACGCTGGATCTGAAACACTGGTGTTTAACAACAGTCCTGTTAGCAGCTCGTCTACGCTGGATCTGAAACACTGGTGTTTAACAGTCCTGTTAGCAGCTCGTCTACGCTGGATCTGAAACACTGGTGTTTAACAGTCCTGTTAGCAGCTCGTCTACGCTGGATCTGAAACACTGGTGTTTAACAGTCCTGTTAGCAGCTCGTCTACGCTGGATCTGAAACACTGGTGTTTAACAACAGTCCTGTTAGCAGCTCGTCTACGCTGGATCTGAAACACTGGTGTTTAACAGTCCTGTTAGCAGCTCGTCTACACTGGATCTGAAACACTGGTGTTTAACAGTCCTGTTAGCAGCTCGTCTACGCTGGATCTGAAACACTGGTGTTTAACAGTCACATTAGCAGCTCGTCTACGCTGGATCTGAAACACTGGTGTTTAACAGTCACATTAGCAGCTCGTCTACGCTGGATCTGAAACACTGGTGTTTAACAGTCCTGTTAGCAGCTCGTCTACGCTGGATCTGAAACACTGGTGTTTAACAGTCACATTAGCAGCTCGTCTACGCTGGATCTAAAACACTGGTGTTTAACAGTCCTGTTAGCAGCTCGTCTACACTGGATCTGAAACACTGGTGTTTAACAGTCCTGTTAGCAGCTCGTCTACGCTGGATCTAAAACACTGGTGTTTAACAGTCCTGTTAGCAGCTCGTCTACGCTGGATCTGAAACACTGGTGTTTAACAGTCCTGTTAGCAGCTCGTCTACGCTGGATCTGAAACACTGGTGTTTAACAGTCCTGTTAGCAGCTCGTCTACGCTGGATCTGAAACACTGGTGTTTAACAGTCCTGTTAGCAGCTCGTCTACGCTGGATCTGAAACACTGGTGTTTAACAGTCCTGTTAGCAGCTCGTCTACACTGGATCTGAAACACTGGTGTTTAACAGTCCTGTTAGCAGCTCGTCTACGCTGGATCTGAAACACTGGTGTTTAACAGTCCTGTTAGCAGCTCGTCTACACTGGATCTGAAACACTGGTGTTTAACAGTCCTGTTAGCAGCTCGTCTACGCTGGATCTGAAACACTGGTGTTTAACAGTCCTGTTAGCAGCTCGTCTACGCTGGATCTGAAACACTGGTGTTTAACAGTCCTGTTAGCAGCTCGTCTACACTGGATCTGAAACACTGGTGTTTAACAGTCCTGTTAGCAGCTCGTCTACGCTGGATCTGAAACACTGGTGTTTAACAGTCCTGTTAGCAGCTCGTCTACGCTGGATCTGAAACACTGGTGTTTAACAGTCCTGTTAGCAGCTCGTCTACGCTGGATCTGAAACACTGGTGTTTAACAGTCACATTAGCAGCTCGTCTACGCTGGAACTGAAACACTGGTGTTTAACAGTCACATTAGCAGCTCGTCTACGCTGGATCTGAAACACTGGTGTTTAACAGTCCTGTTAGGAGCTCCTAGATGATAAATAAGGTTGATTTGTATGATCATGTGGGTCTCTGTGTGCATGATAGAAACGGCGTGTGTCCATGTTCACAGCAGTGCATGTGTTTACGCATGTGTGAGGTGACTGCATGCAATCAACAAATGCCTCTAGGAAGGAATAGTTTGAGTCGTTCATCTATCTCTCTGCCTAAATATTACAACCTGCCAATCTCTTTTCTCTCTCTCCAACAAATCCACACCCTGAGGCATCCTCCATTGTGCCTTTTTTTCCCAAGATTATGCCTTGAATTGGTTGTTCGTCAGAGTTCTTGAAATGGAAACCACAATCTGTTTTGACTCGAGCAAGAGAGCTTAGTGACACAACGATCCAAAACCACTCAAGTTCATTTTGTTGATGACACATCCATCAACTGGTCATAAAGTAATCACAGGCCTTGTTTTCTGTTGAATACTTGAGCCTGGTCGAATTAATTGACTCTATTGGACCGATCTTTGGACCGGGACTCCATATTGCTGACAATGTCTGAGCCCCCACTGAGTCAGCCCCCAAATTGCCCTGAATACAAAGTCTGAGGCCCAGACACATGAGGGAAAAGCAGGGAACTAATGGGACATTTAAATAAACCAGACTGGAGTTGCCTTAAGACCCAGAGATAAACCAGGCTGGAGTGGCCTTACGACCCAGAGATTAAACCAGACTGGTAGACTTGAAAAATAAAATAAAATAAATTGATTGAAAATAAGAAAATATGGGAGTCCATGGGCTACGACGACTCCAGTGTAATGACTGGAGCTTACTCAGGTATTCTAAAGCTCATATCAGACCAAGAGCCTAATGCTTCTTAGGAAGTTCTTTATGAGTTTTAGTTTAGAAAAAACTATCTATCCACAGAAGCGACAGTTACAGGGATGGTAAAAACAGCTTGATTGCCGTAGCAACATCAGGGAAACAGCTTGATTGCCGTAGCAACATCAGGGAAACAGCTTGATTGCCGTAGCAACATCAGGGAAACAGCTTGATTGCCATAGCAACATCAGGGAAACAGCTTGATTGCCGTAGCAACATCAGGGAAACAGCTTGATTGCCATAGCAACATCAGGGAAACAGCTTGATTGCCGTAGCAACATCAGGGAAACAGTTTGATTGCCGTAGCAACATCAGGGAAACAGCTTGGTTGCCATAGCAACATCAGGGAAACAGCTTGATTGCCGTAGCAACATCAGGGAAACGGTTTGATTGCCGTAGCAACATCAGGGAAACAGCTTGATTGCCGTAGCAACATCAGGGAAACAGCTTGATTGCCATAGTAACATCAGGGAAACAGCTTGATTGCCGTAGCAATATCAGGGAAAGTGGGGAGTGGTGCTTCAAATAGAGCAGTTGTGTAACATATTTAATTGAGCCTGTCACTCTCATTCATTTATCCTTATATAAATAGCACATACATATGTTAGGCTATATAGCTATAGATAGGAGGCTACACTGCATAATGAAACAATCCCAGTAAGCTAGTGTCTTGAGGGTGGACCGACTGTATCATTTTGCATTGATAGGCCTATCATAGATTCGATGTTGCAATTTCAGCCTCATGGACAGTGATCGGTAGTCTATACTTTGTGGAGTCAGGTGCAGGAACGCGTAACAGTTTTTTTTATTGTCCACAAATTACGGCGTGCCGTGTGAGGGCACGGGGATGAAGTCCAAACAAACGCGTAACAAAACACAGGGTAGAAATCCAAAACAAAAGAGCGAGGAGTACCTCGAATTAATAACACAAGTGCCCAATGATTAACACACGGGACGAGACCCGTAATCATCTGCGCAATATACAATGGCACGAAAGTCAAAACACACAGCACAGGTATTCACACGCACCAACAGACAGTGTAACAATAATGGACAGCCCAATGGAAACCAATTGGCACATTTATACAAGTTCTAATCAGTGGGAATAGGAGGCAGGTTTGTGTAATGAAAGTTCTGGAAGGATCCGTGACACATACACAGTCACTATTCTATTACCAATGGCAGTTAGGATAGGTGATATCTGACAAACAAACATATACTATGCCGAGTTTGAACAGGTCAAACTAAACCTACCTAATTCTGGTCTCCCCATCAACGACCGTTGGTGAGCAGGCAAGAGAGCAGGCAAGAGGGGAGGTCTTTGCCAGAGCCTTATTGATGGGCCTAGTAGATCAGCTTCTGGCCCCTCATATCTGTCTCTTTCTCTCTCTCTCTTTCACACACAGACACACACACAGTCCGCGCACGCACACACAGCACTGATTAGATTATCAATGGTGGTTATGATTAGCCTGGAGGAACCAACCTGATTACTGTGTTCACCTTTCTATTTCACTTCAGATATCATCAAATGTGAAGTGAAATAGCATGGTGAACACAGTGATCAGGCTGGTTTCATCAGGCTAGGTTATACCCTGGACATTATATGGTGAACACAGTGATCAGGCTGGTTCCAGCAGGCTAAGTTATGAATGTGAATTGAGACAAAACTCCAAAATAGTTTTGACCTTTGACCAGGTCAAATGTGACTAACCTGATTCAAGTGACCTCCCTGTTTCATTAATAGAAATGATCACATCGAAGGCACGTCTGTTGATGCTGATGGTCCCCTTGCTGGTCTTCTCTGTGCTGCATGTTCGGCTGCAAACTAGACATCTCCTTGAACAACTGCAGCAGGCAATCCTCATAAACCTAGTTACCACAGCCACAAAGTAAAAACTCTGCATGTGGATGCATGGTCAGTCCGTATAGGGCTTTTCAGTCCGAAGCGGCCTGGGGTGATGAAACAACTGAGCCCCATTCAATAAAAGGAAGCGACGTGGTCAGAGAGGCGATTTGCATGTGGAGCTTGACAAAAAGGGTCCGTTTGACATAATTATGTTGATTGAATTGTAATCCCAGCATGAATTTGCTCGTTCCCTGCTCCGTTTTAGATGAGACTGACGTCATGACCAAAATAATCACATTTTCTTGCAAGCAAGGAATGGAAACTTGTTGTGTATTGGAGCTTTAGTAAGTATTCTAAAGTTTGTAATGCCCATACATTATAATCCACATAATAATTCACATTTCACAATAATTCAGTTGCTGCAGGATTATTTTCCTGCTGTAGCAAACTGGCTCCAATTAAGATCCTACATCTGTACAAAATGTTGACGCTAGAATCAATGTTTCTGACTCATATCGATGCCGCATAGGGCCGTTTTCAAAGGGATTAGTTGCTTTTTAGGGGCAGTTGCACTTTAAGAGAGCTACTCAATGATCAGGGCCATTCAGCTTCATTAGGAGAAATCGACACACTTGTCCAATTCTTCATCTCCTAGCAACGTCTCAGGCGACATGACCTTTTAAACAGCGTCGATGGATTTCTCACTCCGCTGCCCTCGGCAACAACATTGCACGGAGATTGGTAAAAAACTCCACAACCCAAACACGCAGGGTACTCAACAATTCCAGACTGGCGTTATTTTTCAGCATCACACATGACAACCTGGATATGGGAGAGCAATGGGCGAGACGGGGGGGGGGTATTGGCAAGCGGCAGTTAGATACGGTATTCCTTTGATGTGAACTAACATATTTGGAGCCATGAATGGTCCGGAGAAGAAAGCCCCAACATCTGGGAAAGCCGGTGTAGATGGAAACGAGGCTGACAATGTCCACAGTCCTCTATCTTCACAAATTCCCACATCTTTCATTATTTGGCTGATCAAAGCTGTCTGTTGCTTCGCTTTAATTTCTGAAAATCGTTTATCACAATTCATAAGAGCAATGTTTACTGTATGAATAATGATGCTACATGGGTAATAATTAATATGGTGATAATAATATGATACTTTTAGATCTCAGGGGTTGTCTTGGTTATTGAATATGATACTGGAATATGGTTAATTCTTAAACTGGAAGAGTATGAACTAAGTATGAATCTACTGATCTAGTGGAGGACATGCAGCTGTATCATCTATGTGTCCTTTGTATCGTGTAGCCAGCATGCCTCCCTAACTACTGTTACACTCCTCCCATACTAGAATTAAGCAATAAAGGCACGAGATGGTGTGGTATATGTCCAATAAATCACAGCTAAAGGCTGTTCTTACAAACAATGCAACGAGGAGTGATTCGATACAGCCCTTAGCCGTGGTATATTGGCCATACACCACAAACCCCTGAGGTCCATTATTGCTATTATAAACTGGTTACCAATGTAACTAGACCAGCAAATAGTAACGTTTTGTCATCAAATTGAATAGAATGTTATTTGTCCCAGTGATGTATTAGGCCATACGCACTAACCTCGACCTTACGGTCGGATGCTGAACAGTTGCCATACTAGGCGGTGATGCAACCGGTCAGGATGCTCTCGATGGTGCAGCTGTAGAACTTTTTGAGGATCTGGGGACCCATGCCAAATCTTTTCAGTCTCCTGAGGAGGAAAATGTGTTGTCGTGCCCTCTTCACAACTGTCTTGTGGTGTGTTTGTACCATGATAGTTTGTTGGTGATGTGGACACCAAGGTACTCAAAACTCTCGACCCGCTCCACTACAGCCCCGTCGATGTTAATGGGGGCCGGTTCAGCCCTCCTTTTCCTGTAGTCCAAGATCAGCTTCTTTGTCTTGCTCACATTGAGGGAGAGGTTGTTATCCTTGCACCACACTGCCAGGTCTCTGACCTGTCGGTGATCAGGCCTACCACTGTTGTGTCGTCAGCAAACTTATTGATTGCGTTGGATTCGTACTTGGCCCCGTAGTTGTGGATGAACAGGGAGTCCATGACGGGATTAAGCACACACCTCTGAGGGTCCCCGGCATTGAGGATCATCATGGCAGATGTTGTCACACCCTGACCATAGTTTGCTTTGTATGTTTCTATGTTTTGTTTGGTCAGGGTGTGATCTGAGTGGGCATTCTATGTTGGATGTCTTGTTTGTCTGTTTCTGTGTTTGGCCTGATATGGTTCTCAATCAGAGGCAGGTGTTAGTCATTGTCTCTGATTGGGAGCCATATTTAGGTAGCCTGTTTTGTGTTGGGTTTTGTGGGTGGTTGTTTCCTGTCTTTGTGTTTGTTGTACCATATAGGGCTGTTTTGTGGGTGGTTGTTTCCTGTCTTTGTGTTTGTTGCACCAGATAGGGCTGTTTCCTGTCTTTGTGTTTGTTGCACCAGATAGGGCTGTTTTGTGGGTGGTTGTTTACTGTCTTTGTGTTTGTTGCACCAGATAGGGCTGTTTCCTGTCTTTGTGTTTGTTGCACCAGATAGGGCTGTTTCCTGTCTTTGTGTTTGTTGTACCAGATAGGGCTGTTTTGTGTTGGGTTTTGTGGGTGGTTGTTTCCTGTCTTTGTGTTTGTTGTACCATATAGGGCTGTTTTGTGGGTGGTTGTTTCCTGTCTTTGTGTTTGTTGCACCAGATAGGGCTGTTTCCTGTCTTTGTGTTTGTTGCACCAGATAGGGCTGTTTCCTGTCTTTGTGTTTGTTGCACCAGATAGGGCTGTTTCGGTTTTTCCACGTTTATTGTTTTGTATTATGTTCATGTTTAGCTTTCCTATTAAAAACATGAACTTCAACCACGTTGCATTTTGGTCCGCCTCTCCTTCCCAGGAAGAATCCCGTTACAGATGTGTTGTAGCCTACCCTTACAACCTGGGGGTGGCCCGTCAGGAAGTCCAGGATCCAGTTGCAGAGGGAGGTGTTTAGTCCCAGGGTCCTTAGCTTAGTAATGAGCTTTGTAGTCTCTATGGTTCCTCATACCCATGGTATACAGTCTGATATACCATGGCTGTCAGCCAATCAGCATTCAGGGCTCGAACCACCCAATTTCTAATGTCATTTTTGCTATATCCACCTAATGGCCGACTCTACCCCAACGTCACGATAAAAGCGGGCCTGTTTCATCGGGCCTGTTTCATCTGGCCTGTTTTGCTGTGTGCAAGGGCTCACACACTTGATGCTCTGCAGATCAGGAGTAAAAGCCATGCCATTCGGTTTCTGCTCTGCCTCCTTTCTCAATCTATTGCTTTCTCTCTCTTTCTATCTTCCCCTCCCTTTCTCTCCTCTCTCTCGCTCTCTGCCTGCTCTGCCTTCTGTCTCGGCTCTAGGAACACACCACCAAGCCAGGCGGAAAGCCATTATCACCAGCCCTTCTTCATCTTAACTACAGCACTTAGGCAGGAATCAGCATTAATCAGAGGTGGAGGGAGGGACGTGCTGGGCAAAGGGAGAGTGCAGAGCTGAAACAGTGAGAAAATGCACCAAGTGGACCACAAAGTGGACTACAAATCACCCCCTTTATCTGTAGCAGACAGATTACTTGTTTTCTTCAAGCTGGTAAACACAGTATACATCAAAGGATACTCAATACTATGATTCAAGATATTTCTACCATTTCTAATAATCTCTATGATGAAGGTGATCAAATCTCACTCTTCCACTGCATCCCTGCTCATGTTAGGTAGGGGCCTAATACATTTTCCGTTTTTAATTTTTTAAATTTAACCTTTATTTAACTGAGTCAGTTAAGAACAAATTCTTATTTACAATGATGGCCTCCCGGGGAACAGTGGGTTAATTGCCTTGTTCAGGGGCAGAAAGACAAATGATTACCTTGTCAGCTCGGGAATTTGATCCAGCAACCTTTCGGTTACTGGCCCAACCTTTCAGTTACTGGCCCACTGCAGGAGCATGGTTCTTAAACATCCTGCAGAAACTAAGCAGGAGACCTTCCACTCTTGGGTTGGATCGCCACCAAGACAGTTGTGAAGAGGGCATGACAACGTCTATTCCCCCTCGGGAGACTGAAAAGATTTGGCATGGGTCCTCAGATCCTCAAAAAGTTCTACAGAGGCACCATCTAGAGTACCCTGACTGGTTGCATCATTGCCTTGTGTGGTAACTGCTCGGCCTACGACCGCAAGGCACTACAGAGGGTAGTGTGTACGGGCCAGTATATCACTGGAGCCAAGCTTCCTGCCATTCAGGACCTCTATACCAGGCGGTGTCAGAGGAAGGCCCTGAAAATTGCCTGTCGAACCGTTACATAGTATAGTTTGAGCTATTCCATTAATGGGAAAATTAAATAAACGGTGTGTTCTTTCTGTATACTTTCTGTGTGTTCCGCCAGGTGATTTTTCTGCAGTAGCAGTTTCTTGTTTTCACTTGTCCTCTTCAATCTGATCTGAGCACTTAGCTTCCCTCTTCGACTGTTATACCATCCCAGACTCTGTTACCCGGTTAACTCACTCCTGCATCTGTCAGATGCTCCAGCAGACCCAGTTTGGTTAGAGCTCACATTCTGATCTCAACATGAACATTACAAGTCAAGAAACTGTGCTTAATATTCTCTGCTACGCAACGTTGGTGGAAGAAACCCTCTGGGGAGACTGGAAAGTAAGAGCAAGCCAAGCACCCACAATCTTCCACCAGGCAACGCGCAGTCTGCTGCGTGGGAGGGCCACTTGACTCGCACTGAGTGCGACCATTGTAAAACAACGCATCCCAACACATTCACAGTCAATGGACCCGCTCGAGAAAACATTTACGCAGACCACCGTGCTGATCTAAAGTAGTGATCAATTTTTACATGTCCAGGAGTCTTGCCCAGGTACTAACATTTCTCCAAGTGCTGCTCCATCCTCTTCTGGCTGTGGGGAACTGTCATATACACCCTGTCTGCACGTGGTCAATTTTCCCCACTCTGTATATTGCACTGTAGTTGGTCCCTTTTTTTTTACCAAGTAGTTGTTATTTCTTTGATTGAAACCCAGAGAAAATGGTTCCCCCATGACATGATTGCATTTCTTGAGGCCAGCAGAAGATTGGTGGTTATGGATTTGAATGTAATGGATGTGAATCCCAGGTCACTGTCAAGGAACTGGGGATTGATAAATTAGTGTCCAATTATTATTTTTATGGAATTGGAAAGAGGTGAGAAAGGAATGTGATCTAATGGTGTACAGTGTATATTACATTCTGGATTGATTTGCCTTCGCTACTGTTTCTTGTTCCCGGGGATGCCTGCTTTCTTGTTTTTGCAAAACCCAAGGACCCACGACATGCATTGATGCGATTCAGTGATTTATCTGGAATAATATTGAATGACAGTGCACACAACACATTTCTTCTCATTGTAGTGCTTCATGGTGCTCTCTCTTCATTCAACGGAGCCTTACTTTAATGCTGTTGGGTGTGAGACAGTGGTTTGATCTTAAGTTTGTCCACTGTTCAGTTTTCTGCCGAATAGTCTGCTGCTTGGAATCAATAACTTGGCTTTTTCCCTCCAACATTGTGATTTAATGTGTTCCATACCTCCCTCCCTTACACACACACACACACACACACACACACACACACACACACACACACACACACACACACACACACACACACACACACACACACACCAATGGCACCGGAGCAAAAGGCAGACGTTTTACCCCCAACCGATTGTGTTTTTTTGTTTGTTTATCTGCTTTATTTGTAACTTATTATTTTTTAAATCTTTGTTAATATAATGTTGCCGCTACCGTCTCTGGGACGGTTCTGCAATTCCTCCAATGGCATTGAGGAGTACACCACATCTGTCATTGGCTTCATCAATAAGTGCATCGATGACGTTGTCCCCACAGTGACCGTACGTACATACCCCAACCAGAAACCATGGATTACAGGCAGCATCCGCACTGAGCTAAAGGCTAGAGCTGCCGCTTTCAAGAAATCGCGCTATGCCATCCGACTAACCATCAAACAGGCAAAGCTTCAATACAGGACTAAGATCGAGTCGTCCTACACGAGCTCTGACGCTCGTCGGATGTGGCAGGGCCTGCAAAACATTACAATCAACAAAGGGAAGCACTGCCGAGAGCTGCCCAGTGACACGAGCCTACCGGACGAGCTAAACTACTTATATGCTCGCTTCGAGGCAAATAACACTGAAACATGCATGAGAGCACCAGCTGTACCGGAAGACTGTGTGATCACCCTCTATCCTCAGCCGATGTGAGTAAGACATTTAGACAGGTCAACATTCACAAGGCCGCAGTGCCAGATGGATTACCAGGATGTGTACTGCGAGCATGCGCTGACCAACTAGCAAGTGTCTTCACTCACATTTTCAACCTCTCCTGTCTGAGTCTGCATGTTTTAAGCAGACCACCATAGCGCCTGTGCCCAAGAACACTAAGGTAACCTGCCTAAATGACCACCGACCGGTAGCACTCACGTCTGTAGCCATGAAGTGCTTTGAAAGGCTGGTCATGGCTCACATCAACACCATCATCCCAGAAACCCTATCCCCACTCCAATTTGCATAACGCCCCAGCAGATCCACAGATGATGCAGTCTCAATTGCACTCCACACCGTCCTTTCAAACCTGGATAGAAGGAACACCTGTGAGAATGCTATTCATTGACTACAGCTCAGCGTTCAACACCATAGTGCCCTTAAAAATTGATGGGGATGCAGTGGAGCAGGTTGAGAGCTTCAAGTTCCTTGGTGTCCACATTACCAACAAACTAACATGGTCCAAGCACACCAAGACAGTCGTGAAGAGGGCACGACAAAACCTATTCCCCCTCAGGAGACTGAAAATATTTAGCGTGGCTCCTCAGATCCTCAAAAGGTTATTAATCAGCTGCACCATCGAGAGCATCTTGACTGGTTTCATCACTGCCTGGTATGGCAACTGCTCGGCCTCCGACAGAGGGTAGTGCGTACGGCCCAGTACATCACTGGGGCCAAGCTTCCTGCCATCCAGGACCTCTATACCAGGCGGTGTCAGAGGAAGACCCTGAAAATGGTCAAAGACTCCAGCCACCCGAGTCATCGACTATTCTCTCTGCTACCGCACAGCAAGCGGCATCGGAGCGCCGAGTCTAGGTCCAAGAGGCTTCTAAACAGCTTCTAACCCAAAGCCATAAGACTCTTGTCAAATAACATCTTGTCAAATGGCTACCCAGACTATTCACATTGCCCCCCCCCCTCCCCTCACCACTGCCACTCTTTGTTGTCATCTATGCATAGTCACTTTAATTAACTCTACCTACATGTACATACTACCTCAACTAACCGGTGCATCCGAACATTGACTCTATCCTGGCACCCCCCTGTATATATTGTTATTGTTTACTGCTCCTCTTTAATTACTTGTTACTTTTATCTCTTATTCTTATCCTTATTTTTTGAAACTGCACTGTCGGTTAGGGGCTCGTAAGTAAGCATTTCACTGTAAGGTCTACCACCTGTTGTATTCGACACATTTGACTAACACCATTTGATGTGATTTGATTTGACACACACATACCAATGTTCTCTCACAAACCCTGTTACATTTGTTAGATTGTGAGAGTAGAACTTCCTGTCTTCTGGATCAGAAGGTACAGTGAAAACCGACCGGTTGAATAAATAAAACAACAAATCACTTTAATATCTCTGCAGACAGCGTTCTTTGGAATGGAATGGCAGTCTGTGAATAGGGATATTTAGTCCTCCTTGATAATCACTTCTCCCACCCCACACCTAGCTCCATTGCTTACCGTGTCACCCGCTTGCCTCACACCCTCCGACATGACAAATGTAGGTTGTTGTTTCTGTGACAACGGGCACCTCCTACTGGTGTTTTACCATCACACGCCAATTACACCCTCATTTACGAGCCATCAGTAGAGAAGGTGCAAGACAGACTGATGAGTAATGTGAAAATATGAAATGCCTGTAGCTGCGTGTATTCTTGGAGTAAAAGTGTGGAGCATAGACAATAGGACGATTCTCAGGCAGACGTCTTCTCCATTAAGAGATAGTAATTGAGCCGGGGTCAACCAGGTGACGCTGCCGTTGGACACTGCCAAGGCAGCCGCTTTACATCCTTCTACACTGCAGAACACGGACTGGACCCCTCCGTTCCCCCTGGGGCTGCTCTGCTGATGCAGCCAGTGTCAGCGTTTCAAACATTTTCATGGGGGCTGAGGAGGCTCCCTCAGCTCCTCTATTCCCATGAATCCCCCACTTGCCTGAACGAGAGGAACAGGTGAATATTTTTTGCAGAGAGGGATGAGCAGCGCTGCTGACGCCAGACACCATATATATCTCAATGTGTAAAGAATGTCCTCCCTTTTCCCCCGACCTTTCCGGACACTGGAGTTTACATGGTGCCACCAGGCAGACGGCATGCCAGGGAAACAGGACCATCTCCTCTGCCAATCCGCTCTGCTCTAAACTGTTCAGTGACTCATGGAAACCTGTCAGTGGCTAAGTTCTTCAAGCTTGAATCATGGTTAGTTTTACATTCAGGGTTGACAGTCGTAGGGTCAAATATAAAATATTGAATTGTGGGTAGTTTTCGAGAATGAGCTGACTTTGACGTATCAAAGTACTTGACATTGATAATGTGACGATTGGCTTCAAAGGTGGTGGTAGTCCTAAAATACACTGGTGGTGGTCCTAAAATACACTGGTGGTAGTCCAAAAATACACTGGTGGTAGTCCTAAAATACACTGGTGGTAGTCCAAAAATACACTGGTGGTAGTCCTAAAATACACTGGTGGTAGTCCTAAAATACACTGGTGGTAGTCCTAAAATACACTGGTGGTAGTCCTAAAATACACTGGTGGTAGTCCTAAAATACACTGGTGGTAGTCCTAAAATACACTGGTGGTGGTCCTAAAATACACTGGTGGTGGTCCTAAAATACACTGGTGGTAGTCCTAAAATACACTGGTGGTAGTCCTAAAATACACTGGTGGTAGTCCTAAAATACACTGGTGGTAGTCCTAAAATACACTGGTGGTGGTCCTAAAATACACTGGTGGTGGTCCTAAAATACACTGGTGGTAGTCCTAAAATACACTGGTGGTAGTCCTAAAATACACTGGTGGTGGTCCTAAAATACACTGGTGGTGGTCATAAAATACACTGGTGGTAGTCCTAAAATACACTGGTGGTAGTCCTAAAATACACTGGTGGTGGTCCTAAAATACACTGGTGGTAGTCCTAAAATACACTGGTGGTAGTCCTAAAATACACTGGTGGTAGTCCTAAAATACACTGGTGGTAGTCCTAAAATACACTGGTGGTGGTCATAAAATACACTGGTGGTGGTCATAAAATACACTGGTGGTAGTCCTAAAATACACTGGTGGTGGTCCTAAAATACACTGGTGGTAGTCCTAAAATACACTGGTGGTAGTCCTAAAATACACTGGTGGTAGTCCTAAAATACACTGGTGGTGGTCCTAAAATACACTGGTGGTAGTCCTAAAATATGCAGTTCGTATTCAGAGAACCAGCGAGCCATGCCTGTCGTGTCACAAAGGGAGTTTGAAAGAAGGGAGAAGAAGAAAAATAGTGGTTTTGGGTCAAGGCATTGGATATCCTTTCAAGGTTGAACACTCCGCTTGACGTTTCAGCAAATATAAGAGTCATTTCTGTCTGAGAACGGAAGGCCTGATGGACCTCGGCTCAGAGGAGTGAGGGAGGGGGAAGAAGGTTCTCTGTGTACACACAGCAATGAAAGACAAGGAAAGAAAAACAGGTAGATGCAGTCGATTATTTAGCCAACGTTTAAAGACACCCATAGAGTTGGCATAGACAAAACAAGCTTACTAGCTTGCCAAAACACCTCCTTCCATCTTTCCTTCTCTGCCTTGGCAGATCCTGTGTTTTGTTTTTCCTTTTTTGTGATTGGCTTTGTTGTCGAGACATTGGGAGACGTGACTCATGAATCGACTACATCCCCAACAGCTTCTGCTCTCACTGACAAACACGGGAGGTACTTGAAATTGTACACTTCAGTTGTTGGTCATGAGCTGACAGTCTCTATTGGCTCATATTATTGGCTCAGTATTATGCCAGTTAGCGTAGCTCTATCAAAGTTTAGCAGAAAATGATAGCATTGAAAATTCATGGGAATCCTCAAGGAGACAGAGAGCTGGTTTCAAGCGCAGGGCGCAGTAGGTGTTTATTTGTAAAGGACCACAGGAGGAGGCAGGTAGCTGGGTTCAGGGCCAGGCAGAAGGTCATACACAGGGGGTCCATCAAGGCAACAGTACAGGCAGGGAAAAGGTTAGTAATGTCTTCCGGGAGATCAGGCAATAGGCTGATAACAGGAAATCCTATAGGCTAAGGTACAGGAAGGGAATAGGCTGATAACAGGAAATCCTATAGGCTAAGGTACAGGAAGGGAATAGGCTGATAACAGGAAATCCTATAGGCTAAGGTACAGGCAGGGAATAGGCTGATAACAGGAAATCCTATACGCTAAGGTACAGGCAGGGAATAGGCTGATAACAGGAAATCCTATAGGCTAAGGTACAGGCAGGGAATAGGCAAAAGGCATCGTTAGTGAGGCAGGCAAAAACTATCATACACGGGAGGATTAAATTACGGGAAAAACAGAGCTCTGAATAGAAGTGTGTGACAAAACAAACAATACCTCACAATGATGGTGCAAAGAACTGAACTAAACGGCGTGTGATAATGACATACAGGTGTGTGAACAGGTGATCAGAATTCAGGTGACACGGATCTGGAGAGTGAGCTGCGTTCAGGGGATCTATGTGTTTGAGAGTGTGAGCTGGAAAGTGAGCTGGAAAGTGAGCTGGAAAGTGAGCTGCATTCAGGAGATACAGGTGTTTGAGAGTGTGAGCTGGAAAGTGAGCTTGAAAGTGAGCTGCATTCAGGGGATACAGGTGTTTGAGAGTGTGAGCTGGAAAGTGAGCTGGAAAGTGAGCTGCATTCAGGGGATACAGGTGTTTGAGAGTGTGAGCTGGAAAGTGAGCTGGAAAGTGAGCTGCATTCAGGTGTTTGAGAGTGTGAGTTGAAAGCAGACCTTACACAAGGTGAATGGTGGATTTCCTGAAACTACTTTTCCCACAGTAACATTCATTTTGATCATGCAGTGTAAAGTTTAATACTTTAAATCCTGTAACCCTGTACGATGCTGCGGTAAACATGACATGACAGAAAACCAACATACTGATGGGCCAAATGAAATTGCCAGCGGTCAAACATAGAGAGAGTGTGGGTTTCCTCAACTTTCAATTACCTCAGGCCATCTAATCTGTAATTATATCTTCACTAGCCAAAAAGGTTTAGCGGCAATAAACAGCTCCCATCTGTTTATATGAAAAGGATATTCATGAAGAACTCTATTCCACCTGGTTCCTCTCACAGGGCTGTCAACGCGCTGCACTCACCGTCTCAGTTTCCTCTCACAACACAGTGATGTATGTACTGTACAGGGGCTCAGTAAAAGCACTGTGCTGGCAGTGTCTGTCTGAGAAAATGGGTATCAGTTCATCCAGACAGGAGCCTTCAGCTGTTGGGATGACATTGATCTGTGTTCTCACTGAGTATCAGGAAGACCCGGTGGGCATGTTCTGTGTATTATTGTAGCTACATTATGTTGGGTTTCTTTTGGTGCTGTTTTTCTGTCTTGGTTGCAGGCATAGATACAGTGCACAGTATTTGCCAATGTCTCTTTTGTTATGGCTGTGATCGTATTGTTTTGTCATGTGTAAATATGTTGTTTAGTCTGCTTTGGAGGCATTGACTAAACATTTAATGAGAAACGTGTGTTGCCTCTTGCTAACTGGACCCATTTCTATCACGCAGTTTAAAACCAATGTCTGTCACAGACTCTAACTCCAGGCTATACCCTCTCAGGCAGGTGTTAAGTCCCACTTCTTATTAGATGACGCAGATGCACACAATCTCACCGTCTTCGACCCCAGCCGTGACCTGTTTCATAATAATACTACAACTACAAATATCATTGTCTGTGTCACCATTACGCACTATCCAAAGTCTCTAAACTAATCAGAGAGGCCAGCATGCTGATCGAAGCCACTACTGGAGGGATCTGTCAGTGTCAGGCATTTGGTAGATAAAGGCTCTCTGTTCCACTGATACTCTGTGATGACTTTGTCTGCTCAAAGGACTGCAGCTTTGATGGCTCAGGCAGGGGGGATAAGGAAGGACCAGGTGGAATGGAAATCTGCCCTCTGTTTTTTCCTACTGCTGTCTATGGTTATTGATTTAATCTGGGAGCCTTCATAGAGGGATGTGTTTGTGTTTAAAGTTAGAGGAGGGGGAGGGGCAGGGAGGCAGGAAGGAAGGCAGGCAGGCAGGCAGGCAGAGGACGGAGGAGCCAGGGAGGGAGAGGCAGGGAGGGAGGTAGGCAGGGATGCAGGCAGGGAGGGAGAGAGAGGGTAGGAGTGCGAGGAGACTGTTGGGATAGGTCCCTCTGGAGTACGCCCAATGCAGATGTAGCCTCTGCCTCAGGTCATTTGGAAAGAGGGCGGGGAGAGGATGGGAAGAGGATGGGGAGAGGGAGGGGAGAGGATGGAGAGAGGGAGGGAAGAGGAAGGGCAGAGGGAGGGAAGAGGAAGGGCAGAGAGAGGGGAGAGGATGGAGAGAGGGAGGGAAGAGGAAGGGCAGAGGGAGGGAAGAGGAAGGGCAGAGGGAGGGGAGAGGATGGAGAGAGGGAGGGAAGAGGAAGGGGAGAGGGAGGGGAGAGGATGGAGAGAGGGAGGGAAGGGGAAGGGGAGAGGCAGGGCCCCTTGGGTTGTAGAAAGGGTTGTAGAAAGGTCACAGGCTCACACTAGAATGTGTTGTAGACAGGTCACCTGCATTAGAATGATCCTGATGATCTGTCACCACCATATAAATTATCTGTCTCTTAAGTTTCCCAAAATAATGAATTTTTTGACTGATTTGTTTTAATGATGCTGATGTTTGAGATAGGCCTATGTAAACCTTTGCCTGACCTACAAAAGTCTGACCTACAAAATCTCCACAATGACTGAATCTTAGCAAGTGAGCGCCATCATAGATTAGCAGTGCCACTGGACAAAATGTGTCTGTCATCAATTCTAAATATCAGCCCTAACATGACCTAGCGTGAAACGAATAGCTCTGTGACTGAATAGGAGGGCTCGTTGACGGATGTGCGACTACGGAAAGACACATAGCTACAGAAATGACATTTTACACCATCCATCATTCTCCTGGGTGGGTTTTGTCTTCGCGGCTAAAGGAAATATGTCCTGTGACATTTCAGCGCATCATCTTGAATCATTAACGTCCGCTGAGAGGGGGAGACAGGATTAATCACAGCCTCTGTCCCTTCACCCTGGTGTCACCGACAACGACTTGTGACTACTTCAGGCTGTCAGGCACAACTGAGTACCAGCTGGCCCTTCAACTATATATCACTGTATAACACGTGCACACACACAGCCAGACGGATGCAGATGGATCCCCCCTCATACACACACACACACACACACACACACACACACACACACACACACACACCTCTAGACTCTTTGGAATAGAATAATAACCTTACAACTTCACGGTAAGGTAGAACCTAACAGAACCCTGTTCAGAATACAAGCTCTCTCCTGAGGCTGTGGTCTGAATAAAGACCCTCTGACCTTTTACCCTATAAAGAGATAATCCCAGAGAGCCCATAATGTGAAGCAGAGATAGCCTGTGTCAGGTTCTCTTCACCAAAGATCTGAAGCCTAACCTAACTCAATCTACCAAGCACAGTCCTGAATGAATTGTGAATAAAGATGAGTGGGAAAGTTAGACGCACAAATATCATACCCCCAAGACATGTTTACCTCTCACCATTACAATAACAGGGGAGGTTAGCATTTTATATCATTCCCCCAAGACATGTTTACCTCTCACCATTACAATAACAGGGGAGGTTAGTATTTTATATCATACCCCCAAGACATGCTAACCTCTCACCATTACAATAACAGGGGAGGTTAGCATTTTGGGGGGATATGATATTTGTGCATCTGTAACGTTCTCACACATCATTATTCACGATTCATTCTGGACTATCCGTAATCATGGTAGCATCTACATAAATGTAGAAGTGTTTAGAAACCTATTCTATTCTAATGTACAATAAAAGTGACTCTAAAATAACACAATGCATCATTTACCATACAGAAAGGGATGTCATTTCTAAACGGGTCACCCGATATGTTTAAAAATACCCTCAAATTAAAGCTGGTAGTCTGCACTGTGACATCATAGTCATTATATCATTTCAAATCCATAGTACTGGAGTACAGAGCCAAAACAACAAAACATGTGTCACTGTTCCAATACTTTCGGAGCTCACTTAAAAAAAAACTGGGTAGGTAAACTGGGTAGGGGAAAACTGGGTCGGTTAACTGGGTAGGTAAACTGGGTCGGTAAACTGGTTCGGTTAACTGGGTCGTTAAAGTGGGTCGGTAAACTGGGTAGGTAAACTGGGTCGGTAAACTGGGTAGGTTAACTGGGTCGGTAAACTGGGTCGGTAAACTGGGTAGGTTAACTGGGTAGGTTAACTGGGTAGGTTAACTGGGTCGGTTTAACTGGGTAGGTTTAACTGGGTAGGTTAACTGGGTAGGTTAACTGGGTAGGTTAACTGGGTCGGTTTAACTGGGTAGGTTTAACTGGGTAGGATAACTGGGTAGGTTAACTGGGTAGGTTAACTGGGTCGGTTAACTGGGTCGGTAAACTGGGTAGGTAAACTGGGTCAGTTAACTGGTTCGGTAAACTGGTTCGGTAAACTGGGTAGGTAAACTGGGTCGGTTAACTGGGTCGGTAAACTGGGTAGGTAAACTGGGTCGGTAAACTTGGTTGGTTAACTGGGTAGGTAAACTTGGTCGGTAAACTGGGTAGGTTTAACTGGGTAGGTTAACTGGGTAGGAAAACTGGGTAGGTTAACTGGGTAGGAAAACTGGGTAGGTTAACCGGGTAGGTAAACTGGGTAGGTAAACTGGGTCTGTTAACTGGGTCGGTAAACTGGGTAGGTAAACTGGGTCGGTTAACTGGGTCGGTAAACTGGGTAGGTAAACTGGGTCGGTTAACTGGGTCGGTTAACTTGGTAGGTAAACTGGCTAGATAATGAAAATGAATGGCTGTCCAGCACTACAGGGGCTCCATAACAGCACCAGAAAATACGCTTTTATCACTGTAGACACAGAAATGGGAAGACGTTACATCTTTCCCTGGAGGGTAGAATCATCCCTTTCAAATATTACTCTAATGGTGTTGGTCATAGTATAGATATTCTCACAGGAAAAAGTCAAGCGGCTCTTACTGTCAATCATCTACCAATCACTTGACTAGGTTCAATTGACCTACTTATGGGGTCGGCCACAGTTGCTTTTTAGGATTCAGAAAGGTAGACGAATTTAATGGTCTCCCATCTACATAATTAGTCAATCAGCCAATAACTTGACATCAATATGGCTTTGACACAACCCTTCTCAAGGTACTTATGGCTATGTATGATCTCTCTGGTTTAGTTTAGGTAAGGCCCCTGATTGCATTGTATGGAAGGTAAATTGCCTCATCCACCAATCTGTTGTAGCCACCTGAGTAAAGCTTTGCAAAAAAGGCCCTCATTAGCTCAAGCCAATTCGAAGGTGAGCAGGTTTGTTCTGGAATGCTGATCTGATATGTTGAAGACGTTTGACTGTAGGAGGTTGTTTCTACTTTGACAGGGCTGTCACACCCATCCCCAACAGCCAGTCGTACATGTTGGATGTAGAAGTGCGTAGTCATGTTCCTCGTCCACCTCACTGTACTGTGATGGGTATCAAGTTGTCATGTGTTCCCACTGTATTACCACGTCAAAGTTGACAACGTCTTTTTCTGTCTGCACACCCACTCAGACAAGAGTAACTCCTTGTCGTATCATAGTTCATTTAAAATCCATCAGTCACATGCATTCCCCCCACGAAGACTGAGATGAAGAGAGGCGAAAACTTAATTGGGGTGTTTCAGCGAACCCCCGCGTGGTGCCACAGCCCCTCAGGACCAGCAAGAAGGAAGAAAGTCTATTATCTTTCTGTCAACTTCGCTTAATGACAACAATATTAAAATCCTAACCTACTGCTGGAGTGCTTCGTGGACGGTCTTATTCCGGAGAGCGGCACCGCAGAGGAACCAGAGAGGATTATAAGGAGAATGAGTTAGACTGCCTCCTAATTAGCAGGTGATGAGCAGGCGCGTGGTGCGATACCTCTCCTTTGATCTCTTTAGCTCTCTCTCCCGTTCTCGTGCTATCAAAACGTGGTGAAGCGAATAGCTTTGTTCGCTTTTCATGTTGTTTTTCGTCAGGGAGAAGAATAGAAGTACCTTTTTTACCCCTGCGGGTGTCTGGTTGGGAATGATGGCAGCGGTGGCGGGCACATCTTCAACACCCACACCCAGAGGCCAGCTTCAACACCCAGACCCAGAGGCCCTCTTCAACACCCACACCCAGAGGCCATTTTCAACACCCACACCCAGAGGCCATCTTCAACACCCACACCCAGAGACCATCTTCAACACCCACACCCAGAGGCCATCTTCAACACCCACACCCAGAGGCCAGCTTCAACAACCAGACCCAGAGGCCATCTTCAACACCCACACCCAGAGACCATCTTCAACACCCACACCCAGAGGCCATCTTCAACACCCACACCCAGAGGCCATCTTCAACACCCACACCCAGAGGCCATCTTCAACACCCACACCCAGAGGCCATCTTCAATACCCACACCCAGAGGCCATCTTCAACACCCACACCCAGAGGCCAGCTTCAACACCCACACCCAGAGGCCATCTTCAACACCCACACCCAGAGGCCATCTTCAACACCCACACCCAGAGGCCATCTTCAACACCCACACCCAGAGGCCATCTTCAACACCCACACCCAGAGGCCATCTTCAACACCCACACCCAGAGGCCATCTTCAACACCCACACCCAGAGGCCAGCTTCAACACCCACACCCAGAGGCCATCTTCAACACCCAACACCCACCCGGCCTGCACCGCTTCCACCCCGGCCTCCATCACCTCCACCCTGGCCTGCAGCGCCTCCACCCCGGCCTCCATCACCTCCACCCCGGCCTGCACCGCCTCCACCTCTGCCTCCATCACTTCCACCCCGGCCTCCATCGCCTCCACCCAAAATAGAAGCCAGAGCTGTGTTAATTGGCCCATACCAGCAGCCCTGTGTTTTCTCTCTGTTTCTTCAGCATGCTAGCCTTCCCTGTATTGTTGAGCTCTGACTGTGTTGGGTGTCTAAGGATGGAACTGTTGGATAAGAGGAAGAAACGCTCCGCCGGGGACTTGGAAGCCAGAGGAGATCTCATTTTCACAGGAAATAGCACTTTCCAATTTCCTTCAGCAGCACAGAATGTTTGTGTGGAGAAAGTGGCCCTTCTCTATGTGTGTACTTGATAGAAGCTGTAAATGCCAAAGCAGATTGATGTTTCTTCCCTCTGATATTGAAGATTCTGAACGGGCTGACAGAATACATGTCAAGCCTCTGGATGCATTTAGACTTATGTACAAATTGACTCTTACTGAACTGATATGGATGTCACTACACAACATCCATGCAATAGTATTGAAAAGAGGCTGGTTTGTTATGTTATTAATGATTTACAGGCATTCATTGGAAGCACATTTGATTCCTTGCAAGTTGTGGGATGTATATTTTAGGTTTCACATTGGTTGTGAGCAGTGGTATTTTTTTAGGGTTAGGGAGTGCAATTTTTTTGTTAAGGATATGGCAGACATACGCCCCCTTTGGAGAGATTGGGTACCCCTAGTAAACTGGAAAAAAAATCTGTCAAAAATTGTTAATATATGCAAATAAAAATTATTATTGGATAGAAAACACTCTAAAGATTCTAAAACCGTTGGAATTATGTCTGTAAGTATAGCAGAACTCACAGGGCAGGCATTCTTCCAAACTAGTTTTTGTGGCCATGAAAGTTGGAGCAACTTTGACGTCATGGCCCCCACCCTTCCCAACCAGCTATGATTCTGGGGACACTTTCTATCTCTTCCGCTAGATGTCCTCTTTCATTAGAGCTTCAAACCGTTCAAATCCCGCGAGAATTGACCCTATGGGAGTGAAATTAGTGCGTGCCACGAGAGAATAGGCTGTGCGTATGGGCGCGAATTGGTCCCAGCCATTCCTTTGTTTCCAGCACTCAAGAGAAGGGCAGACGATGGCCGATTGAATTGAAGTTTGTTTTGCACGTCTAAAACATCATAAAGCTTGCTTCTGCACTTAGTTTGACCTGTTTAGTCAACATATAATGTGTCATTTTGAAGTTTTGATGCGCAACTTATCCGGACCAGAGGACGTTTTGGGTGCATTTCAGCTGATGTTATTAGCAGTAGCTAATACAAAGACGCAAGACTTGAAACCAAACGATGTATTGGGTAAGTATGAAGCCTTCCAGAACATTCTGAACGAAGACCATCGAAGGTAAGGGAATATTTATGCTTAAATCTGTGTTTCTGTTGACTCCAACATTACGTGGAAATGTAGCTTGGAACTGAGCGCTGTCTCAGCATATGGAATAGTGTGCGATTTCTGTAACGTTAAAAATAAATCTAACACAGCGGTTGCATAAAGAAGCAGTGTATATTTCTAACTATATGTAGAACATGTATATTTAGTCAAAGTTTATGATGTCTATTTACGTTATCTTGCCGCGCTACATAGATTTCCTGCGGGCATTTTTGAGAAATTTCTGAAGGTGAACTCACTGTAAATGGACATTTATGGATATAAATGGCATATTATTGAAAAAAAAAAATATGTACTGTGTAATATGTCATATTACTGTCATCTGATGAAGATTTTCAAAAGGTTAGTGAGCGATTTATTTTTTAATCCTGCGTTTGTTGATTGCATGTTTTGGCTATTGAAATGAGCTGTGTCTGGTGGTGGTTTTACATATATATGTGCTATGTTTTCGCCGTAAAACATTTTAGAAATCTGACTTGCTGGCTAGATGAACAAGATGTTTATCTTTCATTTGAGCTATTGGACTTGTTAATGTGTGGAGGTTAAATATTTTTAAGAATATTTTTGCGTTCCATGCGTCACCGTTTCAGCTGAACGTGGGAGGGTTGATTCCCAATTGGGAACCAGTATCGTAGACAGGTTAATGACATCATAATTCTCTCACTAAAAGTTTATACTCCCAGACGTAGTCAATTGAATAGTCGATCATTATAGAATATGCATAAAATGCATCCTCCAATTTCAAGGTCTGCCTATGCTCACGCAAATATTATTTTCTGAAGAAAATTTTATATTTGAAATACCCTCAAACACCAAGTTAGGCACAGGCTTCTAATTTCAAAATAGGCCATCATCACTATCAATCGTGAATGATAATTCTTCATGTTTTGCTGGTGAGACGTTCAATCTGCATCTCCATGCAAATCATATGGTTGATCTCAATCAGTTTCATGGAAATATTAAATGCATATTCCCATGAATGACTGTTTGGTGACTGTTTGGTGACTGTTTGGTGAGTGAATTAGAGCAGATGGTGTTAAACAAGCTATTAGTCTTTCTTGTATTTAGCTTCAATCAAAGCACATATCCTGCCTAGTGGCGAGTTCTGTTAACTTTTGGTACATAACTTTTTTTTACTTAATCTAATCATCCTAAAATCTAATTAGAAATGAGGAGGTGTTGCAGGTGAAACAGTAACATCATAGGACTGCTATGCTATGCTATTACAATCGGGTCTGTTATGTAAAATGCTAATGAATCATTATGTAATCATTGATTCAGCTTTGATCTAACTTTACTAAATGAGTGGCATTGTGAGAAGTGATGATCTTCTATTTGTAAAAAAAATATGAATTAAGTGATGAGTATGACTATTAGGCGAAGGCAACAGATTTTGATGAGATTAAGCGATTTGAGTGCCCTTCAGGCTGCTGAAACTAGGCATGTCAGTGAAGCAAAAATTCTTATTTACAATGATAGTCTACCCCGGCGACGCTGGGCCAATTGTGCACTGCCCAATGGGGCTCCCAATTACGGCCGGTTGTGATACAGCCTGGAATTGAACCAGGGTCTGTAGTGACACCTATAGTCCTGAGATGCAGTGCCATAGACTGCTGCGCCCCTTGGGAGCGGGACTCTAACCCGGAAGCTCATAAGAAATCCCGCTATGCCCTCCGAGAAACCATCAAACAGGCAAAGTGTCAATACATATTAAGATTGAATCGTACTACACCGGCTCTGACAGTCGTCGGATGTGGCAGGGCTTGCAAAGTATCAAATCAAATAACATTTTATTTGTCACATACACATGGTTAGCAGATGTTGATGCGAGTGTAGCGAAATGCTTGTGCTTCTAGTTTCGACAATGCAATAATAACCTAACAACTAGTCAAGGACCATATCACCTCCACCCTACCTGACACCCTAGACCCACTCCAATTTGCTTACCGCCCAAATAGGTCCACAGACAACGAAATCGCAACCACACTGCACACTGCCCTAACCCATCTGGACAAAAGGAGCACCTATGTGAGAATGCTATTCATTGACTACAGCTCAGCATTCAACACCACAGTGCCCTTAAAGCTCATCACTAAGCTAAGGACCTTGGGACTAAACACCTCCCTCTGCAACTGGATACTGGTAACAACACATCCGCCACACTGATCCTCAACAGTGGGGCCCCTCAGGGGTGCGTGCTCAGTCCCCTCCTGTGCTCCCTGTTCACTCATGACTGCATGGCCAGGCACGATTCTAACACCATCATTAAGTTTGCTGATGACACAACAGTGTAGGCCTGATCACCGACAACGATGAGACAGCCTATAGGGAGGAGGTCAGAGACCTGACGTTGTGGTGCAAGGATAACAACCTCTCCCTCAACATGATCAAGACAAAGGAGATGATTGTGGACAACAGGAAAAGGAGGACCGAGCACACCCCATTCTCATCGACGGGGCTGCAGTGGAGCAGATTGAGAGCTTCAAGTACTTTGACGTCCACATCACCAACAAACTAACATGGTCCAAGCACACCATGACAGTCGGGAAGAGGGCACGACAAAACCTATTCCCCCTCAGGAGACTGAAAAGTTTTGGCATGGGTCCTCAGGTCCTGAAAAGATTTTACAGCTGCACCATCGAGAGCATCCTGACGGTTGCATCACTGCCTGGTATGGTAATTGCTGTGCCTCCGACCGCAAGGCACTACAGAGGGTAGTGCGTACGGCCCAGTACACCACCGGTGTCAAAATTCCTGCCATCCAGGACCTCTATACCAGGCAGTGTCAGAGGAAGGCCCTATAAATTGTCAAAGACTCCAGCCACAATAGTCATAGACTGTTCTCTCTGCTACCGCAGGGCAAGTGGTACTGGAGTGCCAAGTCTAGGTCCAAGAGGCTTCTAAACAGCTTCTACCCCGAAGCCATAAGCCTTAACAGCTAATCAAATGGCTACCCAGACTATTTGATTTGCCCCCCCCCCCCCTCTTCTGCGCTGCTGCTACTCTCTGTTATTATCTATGCATAGTCACCTTAATAACTCTACCTACATGGAATAACTCTACCTCTGTCCCGGTACCCCCTGTTTTTAGCCCTGATATGCTTATTTACTGTTGCTCTTTAATTATTTGTTATTCTTATCTCTTCCTTTTTTTGTGGTATTTTCTTGAAATTGAGTTGTTTGTTAAGTTCTTGTAAGTAAGCATTTCACTGTAAGGTTGTAAGGTTGTATTCGGTGCATGTGACAAATAACATTTGATTTTAATTGATTTTGTTTCCCAATACTTTGGTCCCCTAAAATTATGGGACTATGTACAAAAAGTGTTGTAATTTCTTAGCGGTTCACCTGATATGGATAAAAACACCTTCAAATTAAAGCTGCCAGTCTGAACTTTAATAGGACAACCACGCTCTCGCTCTCACCAAGCACTAAGAAACAAATGGTTCACAGAACGTTGTGTCCTAGCTGGGTTTGTTTTGATTATAATTTGTTGAAACAATCTCAACTCCAAATCCTCACACAATGATTCCTAGTCATCTCTGCAGAGAAGTCCTGCTTTTCATCATGAGGCAGTGAGTCATGAAAGCTACAGTATTTCCTTGTTTCCTCTCCTTTCCCCACAGTGCTGTATTATAGCCCATAACTCTCCCTTCTTGAGAAAATAAATATAGAACAGTTGGATGTATCTCTTCCCACCTTCTCTCCCCTAAAAGGATATCAACAAAAGATAGCAATTTAAAGTTACTGGGCTTTTAAATTGACTGTAATTTCTGCAGGGAAAGGCCATTTTTAAAAGGTTTGGGTTGAGTTGGACAGCAGAGTGAATGAAAAGCAGCTAACAAGTGCTCAGCATATGTTGGAACTCCTTCAAGACTGTTGGAAAAGTATTCCAGGTGAAGCTGGTTAAGAGAATGCCAAGCCTGTGCAAAGCTGTCATCATGTGTTATTTCATTGCCTTGGCAGCAGCGAATGGGGCTCCTGAATAAATACAAATTTAAATTGATCCCACTTTAGTAAAAGGTTAAAGAGTGATCTACCTTCCAATGGCTCTCTGCATGCTGCATTGGTTAAAGAAGCGAGAGAGAAGTTCCTGACAAGAGACACAGAGAGCTATGGCTTGAATCATAAATCAGGAAGCTGAGCTGATTGATTTCTCCCTAAACTGGCCCGCCTGTAAACAGCTGAATGAGATGCTACGTACCCAGAAATGTGCAACCAGGGACCAGTGGGAAAACTACAAATCAGAGAGTTAGCCAGCCACCTGAAAGTTAGCGAGTGCCTCCGTGTGTGTGTGTCTGTGTGTGTGTGTGTGTGTGTGTGTGTGTGTGTGTGTGTGTGTGTGTGTGGTCTGTGGTGCTGCTGTCCCATTATCACCCAAATCCCTGCCAACCGACAATCATCACAAGATTGATGCATCTCTGTCACATTGTGAAAGGGCTGTGTGCTTTGACATGACATTAATTCATAGTCAGTGTTGTCACAGCCATTCGTAAATCGAAGTGCAGCGACAAAATAATATGCCATGGCATACAATGAGATGAACTGATCAACCTAAAAATGTGGGTCACAAACAACCCACTGGGCACAGACGTCGGTGCAACATATGAAATTCCCTAACGTTTTCATTATCCAATCAGTTTTCCAAGTTGATTCAATGTCATCACATTGCATTTTTAAAATTGATTTTATCAAGTGGAAACAACCGTTTCAGTCAATTGATATCATGTTATTTCTCATCTAATGGACGAGGTTTAAGTTCATTGATGCTCTGGACAAACCTAGAATGTATGGACTCTGATGATCCCCCTGTGTGGGACTATCTGAACCAATTAGAAACTCTCGTTTTAGTCTTTCAGTTTCCAAATGTTTTGCTACTTGTGCACTGATGAATACGACCCAGAAATGTCGCTTCCCGACACTCCCTTTCCAAGTGGGGCTCCGGGAGGCTCATGTCAGAGTGTAGCAGCCGAGCCCATTGTGAATTCCATGTGATGATTAAGGGGGTATTCAAGGGAGTCTTCATACTGTCTTATCTCAGCCCTGAGATAAATTGCTCTCTTTTTCCAGGCCTGTGTAATGCTCTAGTGAAAGCGTATTATGAGACAATCCCAAACGGGTGTGGGAGTGTTTTATTATTTATTCATGCACTTACCTTTTATTTATTTGACCGGGCTATTCCTCCTCTCCTGCAGCATTGCAATCCACACCGAAACCAAACAAATGAGAATATCAGTGACTCTCTCCTCTTTCATTTCTCTTTCTGTCTCCTCTTTCCTCTCTCTCCCTTTCTCTCTCCTCTTTCCTCTCTCTCCTCTTTCCTCTCTCTCTCTTTCTCTCTCCTCTTTCCTCTCTCTCCTCTTTCCTCTCTCTCTCTTTCTCTCTCCTCTTTCCTCTCTCTCTCTTTCGCTCTCCTCTTTCCTCTCTCTCTCTCTTTCTCTCCTCTTTCCTCTCTCTCTCTTTCTCTCTCCTCTATCTCTCTCTTTCTCTCTCCTCTTTCCTCTCTCTCTCTTTCTCTCTCCTCTTTCCTCTCTCTCGCTCTTTGTCTCTGTCTCTGTCTCTTTCTCTCTGTCTCTCCTCCCCCTCTCTTTCTCATCTTTTCTTTATCTTTCTCTCTGTCTCTCCTCCCCCTCTCTTTCTCATCTTTTCTTTATCTTTCTCTCTGTCTCTCCTCCCCCTCTCTCTCTCCTCCCCCTCTCTCTCTCATCTTTTCTTTATCTTTCTCTCTGTCTCTGTATTTCTCTCTCTTGTCTGTCTGTCTGTCTGTCTGTCTGTCTGTCTGTCTGTCTGTCTGTCTGTCTGTCTGTCTGTCTGTCTGTCTGTCTGTCTGTCTGTCTGTCTGTCTGTCTACCTGCCTGCCTGTCTGTCTGTCGCTCTCTCGCTCTCTCGCTCTCTCTCTCTCTATTCAATTTAAGTAAATTCAAAGGGCTTTATTGGCATGTGAAACATAAGTTTACGTTGCCAAAGCAAGTGAAATAGATAATAAACAAAAAAGTAAATATTACACTCACAAAAGTTCCAAAAGAATCAAGACACTTGTCTACATACAGTGTTGTAACGATGTGCAAATAGTTAAAGTAAAAAAGGGTCAATAAATATGGGTTGTATTCATAATGGTGTTTATTCTTCACTGGTTGCCCTTTTCTTGTGGCAACAGGTCACATATCTTGCTGCTGTGATTGCACACTGTGGTATTTCACCCAATAGATATGGGAGTTTATCAAAATTGGATTTGTTTTCGAATTCTAGGTGGGTCTGTGTAATCTGAGGGAAATATCTGTCTCTAATATGGTCATACATTTGGCAGGAGGTTAGGAAGTGCAACTCAGTTTCCACCTCATTTTGAGGGAAGTGTACACATAGCCTGTTTTCTCTTGAGAGCCAGGTCTGCCTACGGCAGCCTTTCTCAGTAGCAAGGCTATGTTCATTGAGTCTCTACATACTCAAAGCATTCCTTACGTTTTGGTCAGTCACAGTGGTCAGTTATTCTGCCACTGTGTACTCTCTGTTTAGGACCAAATAGAATTCTAGTTTGGGAAGAATTAACAAAAAAACTGAGCAATGAGTCAAGGAATTATCTTTTTGTTTTCTCATGATTTGTTTGGGTCTAATTGTGTTGCTGTCATGGGGCTCTGTGGGGTCTGTTTGTGTTTGTGAACAGAGCCTCAGGACCAGCTTGCTTCGGGGACTCTTCTCCAGGTTTTTCTCTCTGTAGGTGATGGCTTTGTTAGACTGGTCCTGGGTTTGGGAATCGCTTCCTTTTAGGTGGTTGTAGAATTTAACGGTCTTTTCTGGATTTTGATAATTAGCGGGTATCGGCCTAATTCTGCTCTGTATGCATTATTTGGTGTTTTACGATATTTTTGCAGCATTCTGTATGCAGTCTCAATTTGGTGTTTGTCCAATTTTGTGATTTCACAACCATAAAGGGCAATGGGTTCTCTCTCGTTCCTCTTCCCCCCCACTCTCTCTCTCTGTTTCATTCTCTCTCTCTCTCTCTATCTTTGTGGAGGTAAATTTAGCCTCTTGTGGAATCGAGGGGGGTAACATATGTTCTGACAGCTCTGAGGCCTTGGAATGGGTTCTGACAGGCCACTGACAGAGAGACACAGGCTTAAGGAGGTCAAGTCTTCAATGCAGGGGAGTGATGAATGAAGCTGACACACACACACACACACACACACACACACACACACACACACACACACACACACACACACACACAGTAGTAGACCTCACCCTCCCCTTGGCCCCTCTTAGGTCGATTCTGGCTCTTCAGGCACCAGAGCGCCGTACCGCTGTGAGCCACCGGGGGGTTTAGCGGTTCTCACAGGAGAGGGCTATTTGGAGACTCTTCAGAGCCTGTGTGCGTGCTGCATGCTACTCTTGTCTTGTCTGTAAATATACCTTTACCAATGGTACAAGCTGGTACAGTCAAACGGTTGTTGTCATTCTGCGCAGAACTAACACAGCACTGGAGAACCAGGAAGAGCCAGGGGGTTAGTACGGTGACGTCACCACCACTGCAACACTATTGTACTGTATATCGCACAGTGCATTATGCACCCCTCCATCCTATGGGATAGGCTTTACAGAGCCCTTACAAACACAGATTATTTAGGCTTATGTGTGCGGTTGTGTCCTTGACCTTTGTCTATCACCTCAATTCAGTCATTGTGAAAAACCTTTACAGAGCCCTTACAAACACAGATTATTTGTTGGAGGAATTACCTTCTTCAGCATTTTAAAAACAAAACACAAATGTGGTCATAGAAATTGAATTAAAACCGTGTCGTAAAAAAAACACACACATTAATCCGGCAAAATTATTCTAAGCACAGTTGTTGACAAATGGTAATTAAAAGATTTGTTAATGCCTTGCATGATTACAACCACTGTGGGCATTTAACGTGAACATTCAGCATACAAATTGCTTTCTGCCGCTGTTCCAGTTCGGAGGGGGAAGCCTTTTTCACTGTTATCATAATATTAAAGAGCTGTCCCTTCCCTTGTAATGAAATGCACAATGTGAAGCATTTGCATTTTTCACAGACTATCTTGTTTATGCCAGAATGGGCAATTATTGGCGAGATACGCGTTGCTTTCTCAGAAAGGCAATGCAATTTCCTCAGAGAGAGGATGGTCACTTCCAGTACAGCAGGACTGTTTGGGTGGGTGGGTGGGTGGGTGGGTGGGTGGGTGGGTGGGTGGGTGGGTGTGTGTGTGTGTGTGTGCGCGCGCGTGCGTGCGCGTTCGTGCGCGTGTGTGTGAAGCGGGATCCATTTGTGACGGGTTCTTTGTAACTTTTCTTATATCTTGATGATAGCCCCTTATCATTCCATCTCACCATGCCTTAGTATTACACAACAATATACTGTCTGATCCACAGAGGTAACCGTAGCGACAGAATCCTAAACCACATATTGGATCCATGACTTGGGGCTCTGGCAATTTCTGGAAAGGCGATATGAGGCATCAAATATTTCTTCAAATGCATATGAGTATCCTTCATCGAGCATCTCTTAAAGAATTTAAATGAAGTCTTTACCTAATGATTCTCATTGTTTCATATCACATATTGTGTTGTTTGATGGATTAGACAATGACACCTTCCTACAACAACAGAGTTCTCCTGTGTGGTGGGGGTGGTAGGTAGCCTAGCGGTGAAGTTGTGCCAGTAACCAAGAGTTTGCTGGTTTGAATCCACTGAGCCAACTAGAAAAATCCTTCTTATGTTTTTTTATTTATAATTATTTTATTTCACCTTTATTTAACCAGGTAGGCCGGTTGAGAACACCTTTATTTAACCAGGTAGGCCGGTTGAGAACACCTTTATTTAACCAGGTAGGCCGGTTGAGAACACCTTTATTTAACCAGGTAGGCCAGTTGAGAACACCTTCATTTAACCAGGTAGGCCGGTTGAGAACACCTTTATTTAACCAGGTAGGCCAGTTGAGAACACCTTTATTTAACCAGGTAGGCCAGTTGAGAACACCTTTATTTAACCAGGTAGGCCAGTTGAGAATAAAGTTCCCTTGAGCAAGGAAAGAGATGTATCCTTGAGCAAGGAAAGAGATGTATCCTTGAGCAAGGAAAGAGATGTATCCTTGAGCAAGGAAAGAGATGTATCCTTGGGCAAGGAAAGAGATGTATCCTTGGGCAAGGAAAGAGATGTATCCTTGAGTAAGGAAATAGATGTATCCTTGGGCAAGGAAAGAGATGTATCCTTGAGTAAGGAAAGAGATGTATCCTTGAGTAAGGAAAGAGATGTATCCTTGAGTAAGGAAAGAGATGTATCCATGAGCAAGGAAAGAGATGTTGTGTGTTTCTGGACGATGTACCATCCTGCCTGGTTGACAATGTGACCAAGTGATACAGGTTACTGTACAGGTTACTGTTCCATTTGAGAAGGGCGTTCCTCCCTCACTGCTATTGCCTGTTCACATCACGGTTAATAGACCTCCCTCAGTGTTGGCACTGCCGCTTCCTACCTGACGGGTAAGAGGACATCACACACACTATAAGGAGTGTTACCCTGTTTACAGTGCATTGGGAAAGTATTCAGACCCCTTGACTTTTTCCACATTTTGTTACGTTACAGCGTTATTCTGAAATGGATTAAATACATGTTTCTCCCCATGTCAATCTACACACACTACCCCATAGTGACAAAGCAAACACACAAGTATTCAGACCCTCAAATTTCCTTTGATAAGATGTCAATACAACTTGACTGGAATCTACTTGCGGTCAATTTAATTGATTGGACATGATTTGGAAAAAACACACCTGTCTATATGAGTTCCCACAGTTGACAGTGCATGTCAGAGCAAAACTATACCATGAAGTCCAAGGAACTGTCTGTAGATCTCTGAGATCGTGATGGGGGATATATCTGGGTATAAAACAATTGTGAACGTGTTGAAAGTTTCCAAGAGCACAGTGGTCTCCACCATTGGGACATTGAAAAAATATGGAACTACCCAGACTTCATCTGACCAAATTGAGCAGCTGGGCAAAAAGGACCTTGATCAGGGAGGTGACCAAGAACCCAATGACCACTCTGACTGAACTACAGAGTTCCTTGGCGGAGATGGGAGAACCTGCCAGATGGACAAAAGTCTGAAGCACTTTACCAATCTGGTCTTATGGGAGAGTGGCCAGACGGAAGCCACTCCTGAGAAAAAAGGCACATGACAGCACGCCTGAAGTTTTCAAACAGTCACGTGAAAGACTGAGATCATAAGGCAAAATATTCTGTGGTCTGACAAGACAGAAATGTAAACTCTTTGACCTGAATGCAAAGCGCCATGTCTGGAGAAAACCAGGCACAACTCATCACCCGTCTAACACCATCCCTACCGTGAAGCATGGTGGTGGCAGCATCATGCCATGGGGAAGCTTTTCAGCAGCAGGGACTGAGAGACTGGTAAGGATAGGATAAGCTTAAAGATATAAAAAACAATTTGGTCCAATCTGTGTGTGTGTGTGTGTGTGTGTGTGTGTGTGTGTGTGTGTGTGTGTGTGTGTGTGTGTGTGTGTGTGTGTGTGTGTGTGTGTGTGTGTGTGTGTGTAAGTAAAAAATAAATTGGGACTCATCCTACTTGTACACGAGTTGAATACCAATGCCGTCCTCCTCTCTTTCATGTGGCAAAATGGTCTATGGCTCTGTCATACAGTAAGATTTGAGTTTTTGTGGGTAAAATGCCTGCTTGCCTAACTTCCTGTCATGGGCAACAATGAACCAGCTAAGTTAGCTAGCTAGTTAACATGAGTGTTAAAGGGAAGGCTACATATTGAACTTAAATCGTCTCAGGCCGGTGGCACAACATATTAATTCATGGTTAGATCGTTAGGAAAGTGCCGATTTAGCAAGCTAGCTAATGCAGGACATCAACACAAGCAGAATTACGTTTTGGATATGATTTGATTTTTGTGAAGCCAAATCCAAACTGGCCTCCCTAGGGTGTTTTGCTGCACCAGGACAACCCACGGATGAGCTCAGCTGAATGCAGATTAGCTTATTATTTATTTTAAAAATGATGGGCAACATATACTGAGATATATGGCAACATATACTGAGATATATGGGCAACATATACTGAGACAGAGCGGCACTGTTTCCCTCGCTCGGAAATTATGAAAACACAGATATGGATGAAAGATATACACTGTATTTTGTAATAATTTTTATTGGTCAAATATTTGGGGAATCCTGGCTTCCCTTGGCATCCATGAATACACACCACTGATCATACAACTGTCTGCTGAGGTGCACCTATAGAGCAAGTTAGAGCACAGTTCTCTTCGTCCTGAATAATTCACTTGCAGACAACATTTTCTTCATGTTTCCTGTGGTTGTGTCAGTGTTGTGTGCTGGTGCTTCACGCCCGCAGATTTTCCCTCCCTACTAATCAAGATCCACAACCCGCACTAGTTCGAGCTGGAATGCACGTGTCTGCTCTTGCGCACGCTGGGCTTGGGCTGGGCTCGGACTCGGGCTGGGCTGGGCTCGGGCTGGGCTCGGGCTGGGCTGGGCTCGGGCTGGGCTCGGGCTGGGCTCGGGCTGGGCTGGGCTCGGGCTGGGCTCGGGCTGGGCTGGGCTCGGGCTGGGCTCGGGCTGGGGTGGGCTGGGCTGGGCTCGGGCTGGGCTGGGCTGGGCTCGGGCTCGGGCTCGGGCTGGGCTCGGGCTGGGCTCGGGGTGGGCTCGGGCTGGGCTTGGGCTGGGCTCGGGCTCAGCTGGGCTCGGGCTGGGCTCGGGCTGGGCTGGGCTGGGCTGGGCTCGGGCTGGGCTGGGCTCGGGCTCGGGCTCGGGCTGGGCTCGGGCTGGGCTGGGCTCGGGCTGGGCTCGGGCTGGGCTTGGGCTGGGCTCGGGCTCAGCTGGGCTCCAGTACTTGTGGGCATGTACTAATGGGCTCCTGAAACCGGAACTAGCCAGATGTAAGCCCCCATGAATTGGTGTATGCGATCGTGAGTAGATTACGTTGAAAGCAACGGTCAACCATCTTGTAGGCTGTCTCTAGTTTTTATTATAGCTCAACAAGTTGTCACACCCTGACCATCGTTTACTTTGTATATTTCTATGTTTTGGTTGGTCAGGGTGTGAGCTGAGTGGGCATTCTATGTTTCATGTCTAGTTTGTCTAGTTCTATGTTTGGCCTGATATGGTTCTCAATCAGAGGCAGGTGTTTGTCATTGTCTCTGATTGGGAACCATATTTAGGTAGCCTGTTTGGTGTTGGGTTTTGTGGGTGATTGTCCTTAGTGTTCTGATATCCTTGTTCTGTGTTAGTTTACACAAGTATAGGCGGTTTCGGTTTTCGTTACGTTTATTGTTTTTGTAGTGTTTGTGTTTAGTGTGTTTTTTCATTAAACATGAATCGCAATCGACACGCTGCATTTTGGTCCGACTCTCCTTCTCATACAGAAAACCGTGACACAAGTGGTATCACCTCAAGGTGAAAAAGCAGGTGACAGCCCTTCAGTAAGGCACATTTCAGCATATGACCAAATGTATGCTGCCTTGAAATATTCTGCCTTGAAATATACTTATTCCTGTCACCATATTAGAATGTACTGATTACTTTACACATTTAAGTAATTTATATATTATGGGTCAATGAAGGGTGAATAAGATTTTTTTATATAGTGAGACAAGTAAGTTAATATTCTGTTCAAACATGTTGTTATGGAATATTAATATTAAAGAGGAAAAAGGTGAAGAACAACAGTCTTGTCTCATTTCCTGATAAGGCAGACCAGTTTCTGTGGAACTAGGACAAGAAGGGATGTGGAACTCAACGTGAGATAGGGTCAACAGTTGAAAAGAGAAGACAACACTGGGAGGGGGGCCAGAGGGGTCCAACCCGAAGACCATCTGACTACAGTGCTATTTGGTGTTTTGGTATTTTATTAGGATCCCCATTAGCTGTTGCAAAAGCAGAAGCTACTCTTCCTGGGGTCCACACAAAACATGAAACATAAGACAGAATTACATAATACAGAACATCAATAGACAAGAACAGCTCAAGGACAGAACTGCATACATTTTAAAAAAGGCACATGTAGCCTACATATCAATGCATACACACACTATCTAGGTTGTATAGGGGAGAGGCTCTGTGCCGTGAGGTGTTGCTTTATCTGTTTTTTGAAACCAGGTTTGCTGTTTATTTGTGCAATGTGAGATAGAAGGAAGTTCCATGTAATAAGGGCTCTATGTAAAACTGTACACTTTCTTGAATTTGTTCTGGATTTGGGAAATGGGAAAATACCCCTGGTGGCATGTCTGGTAAGATACGTGTGTGTGTCAGAGCTGTGTGTAAGTTGACTATGCAAACAATTTGGGATTTTCAACACATTATTGTTTCTTATAAAAAGAAGTGATGCAGTCAGTCTCTCCTCAACTCTTAGCCAAGAGAGACTGGCATGCATAGTATTTATATTAGCCCTCTGATTACAATTAAGAGCAAAATGTGCCGCTCTGTTCTGGGCCAGCTGCAGCTTAACTAGATCTTTCCTTACAGCATTATACCACACAACTGGACAATAATCAAGATTAGACAAAGCTAGAGCCTGCAGAACTTGCTTTTTGTAGTGTGGTGTCAAAAAAGCAGAGCATCTCTTTATTACGTACAGACCTCTCCCTGTCTTTACAACCATTGAATCTATATGTTTTGACCGTGACAGGTAACTCCAAGTAATTTAGTCTCCTCAACGTTTTCAACAGCCACACCATCCATTAACAGATTCAGCTGAGGTCTAGAACTTAAGGAATGATTTGTACCAATTACAACGCTCTTAGTTTTAGATGTACAGGACCAGTTTATTACTGGCCACCAATTACAAAACAGACAGCAACTCTTTGTTAAGGGTTTCAGTGACTTCATTAGCTGTGGTTGCTGATGCGTATATGGTTGACTCATCAGCATACATGGACACAGATGCTTTGTTTAATGCCAGTGCCAGGTCATTGGTAAAAATAGAAAAGAGTAGAGGGCCTAGAGACCTGCCCTGCGGTACGCCACACTTTACATGTTTGACATTAGAGAAGCTTCCATCAAAGAAAACCCTCTGAGTTCTATTAGAAAGTTAGCTCTGAATCCACGATATGGCAGAGGTTAAAAAGCTATAATACATACGTTTTTTCAACAACAGGTTTTGGTCAGTGATATCAAAGGCTGCACTGAAATCTAACAGTACAGCTCCCACAATCATTTGTGCAATCATCAGTCATTTATGCAGTACATGCTGAGTGTCCTTCTCTATAAGCATGCTAAAAGTCTGTTGTTAATTTGTTTATAGAGAAATAGCATTGTATTTGGTCAAACACAATTTTTTCCAACAGTTTGCTAAGAGCTGGCAACAAGCTTATAGGTCTGCTGTTAGAACCAGTAAAGGCTGCTTTACCACTCTTGGGGAGCGGAATTACTTTGGCTTCCCTCCATGCCTGAGGACAAAGACTTTCCTCTAGGGCTCAGATTAAAAATATGACAGATAGGAGTGGCTATAGAGTCAGCTACCATCTTCAGTAGTTTTCCATCTAAGTTGTCAATGTCAGGTTTGTCATTACTGATCGATAACAATTTTTCCACCTCTCCCACACTAACTTTACAAAATTCCAACTTGCAATGCTTTTCTTTCATTTATTTATTTTTTTGTTGTTGCATGAATACAATTGCTCACTGTTCGTTGTTGGCATTTCCTGCCTAAGTTTTCCCACTTTGCCAATGAAATAATCATTAAAATAATTGGTAACATCAACTTGTTTTGTGATGAATAAGCCATCTGATTCGATGAAAGATGTAGTTTGTCTTTCTGCCAATAATGTAATTTATTTTTTATATCACTGATCTTGTCTTCATAATAAAGTTTCCTCTTCTTTTTGTTGAGTTTAGTCACATAATTTCTCAATTTGCATTAAGTATGCCAGTCAGATGTACAGCCAGACTTATTAGCCACTCCTTTTGCCCAATCTCTTTCAATCATACACTTTTTCAATTCCGCATCAATCCATTGAGCCTTAACAGTTATACCAGTCAGTTTCTTAACAGGTGCATGTTTATCAATAATTGCAATCAATTTCTCAATAAAAGCAATTTTATAAATTCATCAAGTGCAGCGTCTGGATGCTCCTCATTAATCACATAAGATCAACAAATATTTTTAACATCATCCACATAAGAGTCACAGCAAAGTCTTTTGTATTATCACTCATACACTATTTTAGGCCCGGCTTTTGGAACTTTGGCTTTCCTGGATATAGCCACTATATTGTGATCACTGCATACAATGGGTAAGTACACAACTTTAGAACAAAGTTCTACAGTATTAGTAAAAATGTGATCGATACATGTGGTGGATCTTGATCCTGAAGTGTTTGTAAACACCCTGGTAGGTTGATTAATAACCTGAACCAGATTACAGGCACTGGTTACAGTAAGAAACTTCCTCTTGAGCGGACACCTTGATGAAAACCAGTCAATATTCAGGTCCTCAAGAAAGTAGACCTCTCTGTTTACATCACATACACTATCAAGCATTTCACACATATTATTTAGATACTGACTGTTAGCACTTGGTGGCCTATAGCAACACCCCAAAATAAAAGGCTTAGATGTGCCAAGTGAACCTGCAACCACAACACTTCAATAACACTCGGCATAAGATCTTCTCTAAGCATTACAAAGGATATGGCTCTGAATATATACAGCAACACCTCCCCCATAAGCATGTATGTCTCTTCTATAATGTTATATCCTTGAACTGTTACTGATGTATCATTAAATGAATGATCTAAGTGAGTCTCAGAAATGGCTAACGTATCAGTGTAATCTGATGTTAGCTAGTTATTGATTACATGAACCTTATTTCTAAGGCTACATACAGTGGGGCAAAAAAGTATTTAGTCAGCCACCAATTGTGCAAGTTCTCCCACTTAAAAAGATGAGAGAGGCCTGTCATTTTCATCATAGGTACACTTCAACTATGACAGACAAAATGAGAATTTTTTTCTCCAGAAAATCACATTGAAGGATTTTGAATGAATTTATTTGCAAATTATGGTGGAAAATAAGTATTTGGTCAATAACAAAAGTTTCTCAATACTTTGTTATATACCCTTTGTTGGCAATGACAGAGGTCAAATGTTTTTTGTAAGTCTTCACAAGGTTTTCACACACTGTTGCTGGTATTTTGGCCCATTCCTCCATGCAGATCTCCTCTAGAGCAGTGATGTTTTGGGGCTGTTGCTGGGCAACACAGACTTTCAAGTCCCTCCAAAGATTTTCTATGGGGTTGAGATCTGGAGACCTTGAAATGCTTCTTACGGAGCCACTCCTTCGTTGCCCGGGCGGTGTGTTTGGGATCATTGTCATGCTGAAAGACTGAGCCACGTTTCATCTTCAATTCCCTTGCTGGTGGAAGGAGGTTTTCACTCAAAATCTCATGATACATGGCCTCATTCATTCTTTCCTTTACACGGATCAGTCGTCCTGGTCCCTTTGCAGAAAAACAGCCCCAAAGCATGATGTTTCCACCCCCATGCTTCACAGTAGGTATGGTGTTCTTTGGATGCAACTCAGCATTCTTTGTCCTCCAAACACGACGAGTTGAGTTTTTACCAAAAAGTTATATTTTGGTTTCATCTGACCATATGACATTCTCCCAATCTTCTTCTGGATCATCCAAATGCTCTCTAGCAAACTTCAGATGGGCCTGGACATGTACTGGCTTAAGCAGGGGGGCACGTCTGGCACTGCAGGATTTGAGTCCCCGGCGGCGTAGTGTGTTACTGATGGTAGGCTTTGTTACTTTGGTCCCAGCTCTCTGCAGGTCATTCACTAGGTCCCCCCGGGTGGTTCTGGGATTTTTGCTCACAATTCTTGTGATCATTTTGACCCCACAGGGTAAGATCTTGCGTGGAGCCCCAGATCGAGGGAGATTATCAGTGGTCTTGTATGTCTTCCATTTCCTAATAATTGCTCCCACAGTTGATTTCGTCAAACCAAGCTGCTTACCTATTGCAGATTCAGTCTTCCCAGCCTGGTGCAGGTCTACAATTTTGTTTCTGGTGTCCTTTGACAGCTCTTTGGTCTTGGCCATAGTGGAGATTGGAATGTGACTGTTTGAGGTTGTGGACAGGTGTCTTTTATACTGATAACAAGTTCAAACAGGTGCCATTAATACAGGTAATCAGTGGAGGACAAAGGAGCCTCTTAAAGAAGAAGTTACAGGTCTGTGAGAGACAGAAATCTTGCTTGTTTGTAGGTGACCAAATACAATTGGTGGCTGACTAAATACTTTTTTTGCCCCACTGTATATTAATATGGGCTATTTCCTGGGTAGCTTATCAGAAATAGACATAATACTGAAAATAGCAAACAAAGCAAGAGAAACAAATATACATTCAGCAGTCCATTAATTATTGGGGTGTGCTTGTGTGTGTGCTGCGGGGTTGAAGCTACAAACCTTTAGGCCTGGCTCTCTCATCCGTTCCAGGCTTCTGGGATGGTGGGTGGACAATGAGACTGTCATAGTGGATGTAAGCAATGTCCTCACGATCTCTGGCAGCTTTCATGGCTGGGACCAGTTCTTTCCTCTCCATCAGGATAGTCCTCATTGAGGAAGATATACATTCCTCTCAAGTTCTTGGCTCTTCCAGAGCCAAAAACGTTGTTCTTGAACCTCAGGAACTTGACCACTATGAGCCTGGGCCTATCACCTGGGCCGGTGGTGGATTTTCCAGTCCTGTAGGTGCGCTCCACCTCAATCTTCCTGTGGTCGATCTTCAATTTCTCAGAGATCATTTCCCTCACTTTGTCCTCAGACTCCGTCCAGGTCTCGTGTGGAGATTCTGCAATTCCGTCCACAACCATGTTGTTCCTCCTTGATTATCCCTCGATATGATTTATCTGTCATGGATTCACACCCAGAACTGATGTCCTCTCTCAATGACTTACAGATTGCTGTCATCTTGCCATTCTCCTGTTTCAAGTCATTGAGCTGACCCTAGGAGAACTGCAAACTATTCATCAGGTCCTGGACCTCTCTGGCCAGGTCTGCTTGTCGGTGTCTTTTTGTTCATTTAAAATATCCTTTACATGTGATAGAGACACCACTGTCCTCAACGGTACTCCCGCCGGCTTTGGTCTTTGTCATGGTAGCTAGCAAAGTAGGTTACGCTGTTACTCCTCACAGTTCCAGACAGGGCAGGTCACGGGGAAAATTGAAAACAACAAACAGCAGAGATCTAGACAGCCACAAACCCCGGACAATCTGCGTCCTGACCACAATGGCTAACCACGTCGTTGGCTGCGTTCAAGAAAACCCCACTATGCAGCTGGCTAGCTGCGATGCCAAACAGCTCCTTCAATTCATCCTTCTTCGGCAGGATCACTGGAAAGAGACAAGCAGTCCGAGCATCTGATGCCAACTGCATCGCGGGTTACAAACTAAGAAGCTAGCTAGCTACCAAGAACTTTAAAATACACTTTCAATCAACAAAATGTTTCAATCAAAACCAATCTCTTCCTCGTTCATTAGGAAGTGAAATTGCCAGCACTGTTAAAATCTCATACACACACTTCCATGCCCATGAGGATCCTAGACTTAGGCAGGCCATGACAACACCAGTAAGAGGAACAGAGTTTCTGTCTAGCAACATAGGATTGTTTATCGTAGACATGCAAGGTGGTGACTCTGCCTAGTCTGAAGGTATAAATATATGCTTTTGTGACTACGCTGTGTTTGCAGCTGACGCATCCAGTCAGTTGAAAAAAACCTGGTTTGATCTTTTTCTAGTCGTCCGTTTGAGGTTTTACTCTGTTTGTTCAGAACTATTGGCAGTTGGTGTTGTCGGCAGGATTCACCATGATTTACAGTTGAACTGGAGAGTCCGAATCAGTGGAGCAGGAGCCAGCACCAAAAACAAGGTAAGCACAGTTCATACATCTGTTAACACTCTTTCTGACATCTTGGGGAGATGACAGTCATAGGCTGAATACACGTTTTAGGATACAGACCTAGAAAGCCTGAGTTTATTCAATAGTCCCATTGTGTTACAACAGATCGTAGACCTATAGTGTAGGGTAGGTTCCATTAGGATAGGTCCCGAGTGGGGGTGTTCCTTTGCCAGATCCATAGGTGAACTTGCATTGTAGGGTAGGTTCCTCATTAGCATAGGTCTCAAGTGGGAGTTTTCCCCTGCCAGATCTGTGAGTGATCCCACGGTGTAGGGTAGGAGCCGTGTTAGGATAGGTCCCTAGTAGGTTTGGTCCCCTGCGAGATCCATAGGTGGGGTGAAAGTCCCAGGTGGGTGATATCCCCAGCCGTGGTGGATGTGAGGCTGTGTAGAGTGTGAGTGTACGGACAAATTGGCATGCTTGTGTACTAGTATGGTAGGTTGTAGAGAAAAAGTAGACGGACGAAGACAGGAAGTGTGTCTGGTGGAGAATAGGAGTTATCCGGGATGTCTATGTTTAAAGACGAGACATTGGCAGTAAGTGGAAATGTGTATGATGAAAGGAGTTTGCCGGTTAGTTCTGGAGGGGCCCCCCTCCATGGTTCGAAATGGTTAGAAAACCAATGGATATCAGAACGTTGTTTCAAAGTGAGGTTGGAACCGTGAAAGATTAGGTGGAAATAGGAGGACAAAAATTGTGAATCATTTTGGTAACGAATGTTGGCGGGAACCGTCATATTTACTGTTACCGCAAGCTCAGTTGAGAGACTGGACTGAAACCTCTTCCTCTACTACCCATTAGTCTTCCACAGTCTCCCGTGGTGAATTGGAATACTTTACAGTGTCGTCCAGCACCAAAAGTGTTAGGACGAGTGACCAAATGATGAAGCACTTACCCACTCCCCCGGAGAGTAGTTATAGTCCATCACTATCTCTGGAAAATCGTTTATAGAAGTAAAAGCCGAGACAATAATAACTGATATGGCGTCCGGAGGTCCGGAGACTACTGTCAAGGGAGGGGCTGAAGGAGAGAATGTTACCAAAGCCTTAGAAGAGCTGAAAAAGCCGCATGAACCACAAATCAACTAAGTGGTGGGGAATATTTGCCAAATTGGTTTCCCCGTTGATGGAAAATTTAAATCTAGCCAAGAGTGTATGGGTGCCATCGTATTGTGGAACACTGCAATCAAAGAATGGTCCAGAGCACATTACACAGGTACCCTAACCACGGCATTTTCAAAATTCATTACATGCTAGTATGGCTAGTGGCTAACGTTAGCCAGCTTGAGCTACCGATCTAACATACGAACTCGGTAGCACAGAGTAGATCCTCCATATGATGTTGAGAAATAGTGCATTGTGGGTAGTTTAAAAGATATCTGGAAATAAGTTATTAAATATGTAATAACCCCAAAACATTACTATATTTGGATTAATAGGTAACCAGATGATGACTACAACTAAGTTGCTAAGTCTTTGACCACACAGTGTTGTTACATTGCTGAGTAAAAACTCATGTTTCCTATCCTTTAGATCAGAGGAAATAAAATTTTAAAAAATGTTGTCTTGTAGATTACAGCATTCATTAGCTTTTTAACAGACAGATCTTGATGGCAGAGTGTGTTCTAACATCTACTGATGAGTCAAGCACGGAATTAGGCTGCCTACCTGGAGACAGTGTGGAGGATAGATGCACTTTTTTAATGGGAAGTGACAGGGACTTTTTCATCCTGCATTCCTCTGCTTGTCTGTGTCAGAGATTAATAAAACAATCCACCCAAAGTTGGTAAAGTCAGTAAGTAGGTCAGGGTGGAGACTTCACCTCACATCAGGATTTCTGGAGAGGAGATGCGTGATTCCACCTCTTTCCTCGACACTGAATACTCTGAGTGAGATTGTGTTACTTTTACATTACTAATTGAGGCTCCAGGCTAAACTTCCCTGGAGAACAAAACTAGATGCACAATTTGTGTGGAACATTTGAGCTGGAAATACTTTTAATTTGCATTTTGAGGCAAACATTGAGCACTTTTCTGCTTTTCCCGTGTCTTCTAATCAGTCAACCATTTTGTTACCAGCTTGCTTAGCCTATTTTTTCTGATGTTTTGTGAATGTTCTCTATACGGCATAAGTATGGCAGGCAGGTAGTCTAGCGGTTAGAGCTTTGGTCCAGTAACCGAAAGGTCAATGGTTCAAATCACCGAGCTAACAAGTTAAAAAATCTGTTGAGTTGCCCTTGAGCAAGACATTTAAGCCTATTTTGCTCCAGGGGTGCTGTACTACTATGGATGACCCTGTATTAACACTGTTCTGCTTACTACATACATATGTGTTATTTCACAGTTTTTATGTCTTCACTATTATTCTACAATGTAGAAAACAGTCAAAATAAAGTAAAACCCTTGAACGATTATGTGTGTCCAAACTTTTGACTTGTGCTGTACATGTAGGTAGGGGTAAAGTGACTATGCATAGATAATAAACAGCAAGTAGAGGCGGATCTTTAAGAGGCTAACAACACATGTCACTACACCCATCTGGTGTATGTGACAATAACACATCCGTGTTTTGTAAAAAAACAAATATGCTGTATCTTAATTTGATCCTTGAATTTTCTACCACAGAAAATGCAAAAGGTTTAAAAAGGCTTTCAAAGTCTGTAGTTTCCACTTTAAAATGTCAGACTTGATTTGCCCTTTCGAAAAATGTCCATTAATTAAAATCCACATAATAATTCACATTTCCCGTTACTGCATCATTCCTGTTCTCAAAAGCTCTAAGGCATCTTGCCTCAATGACTACAGCCCTGTAGCACTCACATCTGTAATAATGAAGTGCTTTGAAAGGCTGGTCATGGCACACATCAACTCCATCATCCAAGACACCCTGGTCCCACTCCAATTTGCATACAGTTTCAACAGATTGACAGGCGACCAATCTCAATTTCACTCCACACTTGTGGAGGCTCCTCAGAGGAGGAAGGGGAGGACCATCCTCAGTGAATTTTATAAAATAAAAATAGTAAAACAAGTAATTTGACTAAAATAGTCAAATTAAAGTTATCCTTTTTTAGGAAAAACTAAAATAAATCCACGTCACCAAATAATTGATTAAAACACGGTTTTGCAATGAAGGTCTACAGTAGCCTCAGCAGCACTCTGTAGGGTAGCACCATGGTGTAGCTGGAGAACAGGTCACTTATGTTGACTTCAATACAAAACCTAGGAGGCTCATGGTTCTCACCCCCTTCCATAGACTAACACAGTAATTATGACAACTTCCGGAGGATGTCCTCCAACCTATCAGGGTTCTTGCAGCATGAACTGACATTGTCCACTGAATCAAAGGATCAGAGAATGAATCTATTACAGAAGGCATAAGCTACAGCTAGCTAGAACTGCAGTCCATAAAATGGGGTGAGTAGTTGACTCAAAAAGAGTTGAACAAATTATTTAGCCTACTCAAACACCAGCTCAAACAGAGAGGGATGCTATGTTAGCTAGCTGGCTATGACTATCCAACACTGGAACTTTTCCAAGTCAAGGTAAGCTTTTGGTGTTATTAATGTATTGCTACCAGGGCCTATGGTGTAACTACTTGCTGTACACTGTACTGCATGATTATAGCGGGTTCACTAATGTATTAGGTCTAGTAGCTACGTTGACTATGATATTAATATGGTGACAATGATGTAGGCTGTGTGTGGCGGAACGAAACAGGGATAAACATACCTGAATTTGTCCAATAGAAACTCTCGTTTGGACTAATGATTACACCCAGATCAGTTAGATGGAGGCAAGAATGTGCAAGGCGGTATTGAATATGTCACTGTCTTTCACCTTGATTATTTAAAAATTTACCTCGACCTGTGCACCTACATTGTAAACGTCCGTTAGTAGGCTAGGTTGCAGCGTGCTCACGATGGGTGTAGGGAAACCTGGAGTGTCATGTTGTAGCTTAAACCTATCACTGTAACATTGAGCTGGGTGAATGTAAAACTGTATGCATGATGTAATAGCAATAAGGCAATGCTTATTGATGCACACTAACGTTCAATAGTTTGGGGTCACTTAGAAGTGTTTTTGAAAAAAAACAACAAAAAAAAATCAAATTGATCAGAAATACAGCGTAGACATTGTTAATGTTGTGAATGACGATTGTAGCTGGAAACGATAGTTTTTTTAAATGGAATATCTACATAACGTACAGAGGCCCTATATCAGCAACCAACCATCACTCCTGTTCCAATGGCACGTTGTGTCAGCTAATCCAATATTAGAATTTTAAAAGGCTAATTGAAAAGAACAGACACTGGACAGAGGAACTCTGGCCTTCTAGGCAGAGTTCCTCTGTCCAGTGTCTGTGTTCTTTTGCCCATCTTAATATTTTATTTTTATTGGCCAGTCTGAGATATGGCTTTTTCTTTGCAACTCTGACTAGAAGGCCAGCATCCCAGAGTCGCCGAATATACTTGTCCTCTTTCGAAAATGTGTACCCGGGGCCTCCCACACCTTTTTCTATTCTGGTTAGAGCCAGTTTGCACTGTTCTGTGAAGGGTCTAGTACACAGCGTTGTACCAGATCTTCAGTTTCTTGGTAATTTCTCGCATGGAATAGCCTTCATTTGTCAGAACAAGAATAGACTGACGAGTTTCAGAAGAAAGTTCTTTGTTTGTGGCCATTTTGAGCCTGTAATCGAACCCACAAATGCTGATGCTCCAGATACTCAACAACTCTCTATCTCGACACAATCCTGTCTCGGAGCTCTACCGACAAGTCCTTCGACCTCATGGATTGGTTTTTGCTCTGACATTCACTGTCAACTGTGGGGCCTTATATAGTCAGGTGTGTGCTTTTCCAAATCATGTCCAATCAATTGAATTTACCACAGGTTGACTCAAATAAAATTGTAGAAACATTCAATTGAATTTACCACAGGTTGACTCCAATCAAGTTGTAGAAACATATCAAGGATGATCAATGGAAACAGGATGCACCTGAGAGCAATTTTGATTCTCATAGCAAAGGGTCTGAATACTTATGTAAATAAGTAATTTCTGCTTTTCGTTTTTAATACATTTGCAAAAAATGTATTAAAACACACACACATACTTACATACACACACTCACCACCACCACGCAGACACCCACCACTTACGCTGCTGCCGTAACATTTACTATTATTATTATTATTATTATGTATCCTACTACCAGTCACTTTCTCATAGTTTTGCATACATGTACATGCTGCATCTACCTTAATAGTCCAGTATTCCTGCACATTGCACATTTGCTACTGGCACTGACCCTCGATATACAGTGCCTTGCGAAAGTATTCGGCCCCCTTGAACTTTGCGACCTTTTGCCACATTTCAGGCTTCAAACATAAAGATATAAAACTGTATTTTTTTGTGAAGAATCAACAACAAGTGGGACACAATCATGAAGTGGAACGACATTTATTGGATATTTCAAACTTTTTTAACAAATCAAAAACTGAAAAATTGGGCGTGCAAAATTATTCAGCCCCTTTACTTTCAGTGCAGCAAACTCTCTCCAGAAGTTCAGTGAGGATCTCTGAATGATCCAATGTTGACCTAAATGACTAATGATGATAAACACAATCCACCTGTGTGTAATCAAGTCTCCGTATAAATGCACCTGCACTGTGATAGTCTCAGAGGTCCGTTAAAAACGCAGAGAGCTTCATGAAGAACAAGGAACACACCAGGCAGGTCCGAGATACTGTTGTGAAGAAGTTTAAAGCCGGATTTGGATACAAAAAGATTTCGCAAGCTTTAAGCATCCCAAGGAGCACTGTGCAAGCGATAATATTGAAATGGAAGGAGTATCAGACCACTGCAAATCTACCAAGACCTGGCCGTCCCTCTAAACTTTCAGCTCATACAAGGAGAAGACTGATCAGAGATGCAGCCAAGAGGCCCATGATCACTCTGGATGAACTGCAGAGATCTACAGCTGAGGTGGGAGACTCTGTCCATAGGACAACAATCAGTCGTATATTGCACAAATCTGGCCTTTATGGAAGAGTGGCAAGAAGAAAGCCATTTCTTAAAGATATCCATAAAAAGTGTTGTTTAAAGTTTGCCACAAGCCACCTGGGAGACACACCAAACATGTGGAAGAAGGTGCTCTGGTCAGATGAAACCAAAATTGAACTTTTTGGCAACAATGCAAAACGTTATGTTTGGCGTAAAAGCAACACAGCTCATCACACTGAACACAGCATCCCCACTGTCAAACATGGTGGTGGCAGCATCATGGTTTGGGCCTGCTTTTCTTCAGCAGGGACAGGGAAGATGGTTCAAATTGATGGGAAGATGGATGGAGCCAAATACAGGACCATTCTGGAAGAAAACCTGATGGAGTCTGCAAAATACCTGAGACTGGGACGGAGATTTGTCTTCCAACAAGACAATGATCCAAAACATAAAGCAAAATCTACAATGGAATGGTTCAAAAATAAACATATCCAGGTGTTAGAATGGCCAAGTCAAAGTCCAGACCTGAATCCAATCGAGAATCTGTGGAAAGAACTGAAAACTGCTGTTCACAAATGCTCTCCATCCAACCTCACTGAGCTCGAGCTGTTTTGCAAGGAGGAATGGGAAAAAATGTCAGTCTCTCGATGTGCAAAACTGATAGAGACATACCCCAAGCGACTTACAGCTGTAATCGCAGCAAAAGGTGGCGCTACAAAGTATTAACTTAAGGGGGCTGAATAATTTTACACGCCCAATTTTTCAGTTTTTGATTCGTTAAAAAAGTTTGAAATATCCAATAAATGTCGTTCCACTTCATGATTGTGTCCCACTTGTTGTTGATTCTTCACAAAAAAATACAGTTTTATATCTTTATGTTTGAAGCCTGAAATGTGGCAAAAGGTCGCAAAGTTCAAGGGGGCCGAATACTTTCGCAAGGCACTGTAGCTTGCTCTCTTATTTCTTATTTCTCAATGGTTTAGTTATTTGTATTAGTTGTACTGTTTTGATATTGAATACTGCACTGTCAGTCAGAGTTAGCTAGTTAGCTACATTTCACTGTACTAGTGCATGTGACAAATAAAACTTGAAACTTGTAACCACTGGTGCCCAAGACATTAACAACATGCCAACCATGGGCTTGAGCCTTCTAATGAGGCATTGAGGGAGAAGCGAATCAGAACAAAATCACCATATGTCATGACAGCTGTCTCGTCTGTCAATTTTTTGGTGCTTTTGAGGTAGGCAGCAGACTTGAGAGCCACCAAGAAATTACACATTAGGCTAAAATAGTCAATGGAATCCATTCACTTGCAAATAATATTGACAACTAAACAGACAATAAAACAAAATGGAGATGAGCCGCAGCAGGAAATGGATGAAGGTCTCACTGCTGGCTATGTGAACAGCACTTTGTACTTGTGTGCCAGTCAACTCATATAGGGCCCTCAACCCAGAGCTGTGGCTGTGGCCATAATCTTGTAAAGTGACCACAACAATGCACTCAGAACAAGGCCTTTGCAAGCTCACTCAAATATAAAAGTCTGCTATATTCCTTGTAGCACTTTACGATTATAACTCTGGCATAGCTCTGAATTCATACACCTTCAACGGAAATATCACTTACGGCATGGCATGCATTTCATCTTTCTTCCTAAATCAATAATGCCCTAGATTGTAGTCTAGAAATCAAAGGAAAAAGTCATGAAAAACTGAATTGGCTACGGTCAGCTTTTTAATTGTTGCCGTTGGTAATTCTCTCCCCAGTTGAAAACAATTAGAGGAGAGTCGGACTGTCTGAGGAGTGTGTCTGGAGCGGAGGTCCGGGGGCCAAGTTAGCCCGGGCCATCTCTGATTAAAAGGTTAATAGTCTCATTAATTCGTCAGAGCAGAGGCAACAGCAGGAGAAGAATGAGAGCTGGACCAGTCAACAGTACAACGCCTCAAGAGGGTCAATGATTGTGCTATTGAGTTGGGGATAATGATAGAATGGGGGCACAGATATTAGGATGCATGCGGATGGTAGATGGGGACTTTCTGTCAATTATTAGACGAGCTGTCATGGGAGATTCCAGGGCCATTGCTGATTGTGCTACTATGGAATCTAGGATGTTTCAAGAGAAGCATAGATCCTTGACAAGGGTATGAACAGGACGGTGGCATGCCAACGCAAGGATTCAGAGACAAACAACGAGCTCCAGCACGCATTCAGCACAATGTCGCTCAAGGTCAGCCCACTGTCTCTCCGGGTCAGCACACTGTCTCTTCGGGTCAGCACACTGTCGCTTTGTGTCAGCACACTCTCTCTCCGGGTCAGCACACTGTCTCTCCGGGTCAGCACACTGTCGCTCCGGGTCAGCACACTGTCTCTCCGGGTCAGAACACTGTCTCTCCGGGTCAGCACACTGTCTCTCCGGGTCAGCACACTGTCTCTCCGGGTCAGCACACTGTCTCTCCGGGTCAGCACACTGTCGCTCCGGGTCAGCACACTGTCTCTCCGGGTCAGAACACTGTCTCTCCGGGTCAGAACACTGTCTCTCCGGGTCAGCACACTGTCTCTCCAGGTCAGCACACTGTCTCTCCGGGTCAGCACACTGTCTCTCCAGGTCAGCACACTGTCTCTCCGGGTCAGCACACTGTCTCTCCGGGTCAGCACACTGTCTCTCCGGGTCAGCACACTGTCTCTCCAGGTCAGCACACTATCGCTCCGGGTCAGCACACTGTCGCTCCGGGTCAGTACACTGTCGCTCCCGGTCAGTACACTGTCGCTCTGGGAACAAGCCTTCTGTGTTCCTTGTCAACGATGACGGCAGCATCACTGCAACACAGGGGTTCAACAGATGTCACCCACAGATGGGTCTCACGTTAGCAAAGCCATCTCTCTACATGCCAAAAATCACACAGTGAACTAGGTTTATACTGGCTTTATTGATGAGATCATCAAATGAAATATAAAACACAATTGTTGGAGAAATGTTCCTGGTTAGCTCAGTTTGTCACAGTATGGTGCCATGTGCTTGTGAGTTTGATAAATGTAGAGTACTACGTGCTGATTACTAAATTACTAATGTAAGGTTGAGGTTGACAACTGTAAATGTCATATTTGCCATAGTAAAGGCAATTCTTAGTTCTCTAGCTCCACTGTTCTCTGGCTCCACTGTTCTCTAGCTCCACTGTTCTCTAGCTCCACTGTTCTCTAGCTCCACTGTTCTCTAGCTCCACTGTTCTCTAGCTCCACTGTTCTCTAGCTCCACTGTTCTCTGGCTCCACTGTTCTCTAGCTCCACTGTTCTCTAGCTCCACTGTTCTCTAGCTCCACTGTTCTCTAGCTCCACTGTTCTCTGGCTCCACTGTTCTCTAGCTCCACTGTTCTCTAGCTCCACTGTTCTCTAGCTCCACTGTTCTCTAGCTCCACTGTTCTCTAGCTCCACTGTTCTCTAGCTCCACTGTTCTCTGGCTCCACTTGACAGACAAGCATGGGACCTACCACAAAGGGAAATGTCCATTATGTCCAATGTCCATTATCCAAAGTGAATGCATTTTCTCTCAATTTGAGTGCTATAGAAACAATTCCAGATTTGAAATGTTAGGCAGCAACACCTGTAAGCCTCCAATAAGTCATTGATTGAGGTTCTGCTCTCCCATGTTTCCTTTCCCCTCCCTCCTTCCCCCCGGAAACATTTTTCGAGCTGAAGACTGTGACTCAGGCTAAGATTACTCCTTATAATTGGCCAGGCTCAGCCCAGCAGACTGCAGCCCTATAATTGTCGTGAGTTTTGTTTGTCATTTCATTCATTGCTGCGCTTATTTTATTTTCCCTCCTCTCTTGGTGTCTGAACTGGCCACCCTTCACCTCCCAAAGAGACATGGCATGACTCAAACAGTTAGAGACTGAAAGGTTTTGGTAGAACACGTTTTTTGTAAGATATGTGTAGTACTTTCGGTATATGAACAATACAGTTTGCATGTGTTGTTTACAATAAGTTCAGAATGTATTCAGACCCCTTGACTTTTTACACATTTTGTTAGGTTACAGCCTTATTCTAAAATTGATTCAATATTTTTTTGTTCCCCTCATCAATCTACACACAATACCCCATAATGACAAAGCAAAAACTGTTGTTTTTTTCTATAGAATTTACATAAATATTCAGACACTTTTCTCTGTACTTTTTTGAAGCACCTTTGGCAGCGATTACAGCTTCGAGTCTTCTTGGGTGTGAGGCTACAAGCTTGGCACACCTGTATTTGTGGAGTTTCTCCCATTTTTCTCTGCAAAACGGATTGTTTTGTTACAATTGTATACATTGACAGTTCGCTTATTCAACATGGTGTTGATAAAATTAATTACAGTTTTTCCCCAAATGTTACACACAAATGCCAGCCCATGAGGCACAATGACCCAAATCTGTATCTCATTTAGCAGAACCATACATCAAATCTGCAATACTACTGGCACATGTTTTGCATTACACTCAGATTGCAATTGGGGTCCTCCACCACCATGCCACCCTTGGACCATACAACACTGCCCATCTTCTTAATTTCCTGAATATTTTTCAGCCATAGCAGAGAGGGCCAGATGATCCTGAGCAGAGAGGGCCAGGTGATCCTGAGTAGAGAGGGCCAGGTGATCCTGAGCAGAGAGGGCCAGGTGATCCTGAGCAGAAAGGGCCAGGTGTATGATCGCAAACCCCATGAACGTATGGTTCTTCTCCAGATAATGGAGGAGCCCTGTGGTGACATTCCAGTCATGTCAGGTTGTGGGATGCGTCATGCCAGAAGATATTTCCCCCGCTGTCTGGCCGAGGAGAATATCACCTGTGATGTTGATGAAAATCTGCGGCAGGACCAAAACAGCAGACATCACTGGTTTTGTTTTCGGAATGGAGTCTTTGTTTCTTGACTTATGATTGAAATTCTTTATCTGTTCCGTACAATTGATCTCACACAGTACAATAGTACTAATATGCCTATTTTTCTTCCTATGCATATGGAAAATATATTTACTGTATGTTTGCATTTTTACAGTATGTTGTTTAACATATATTGAGTCATGTTGATATGTAAAACTGCAATGTTTGCATTTGTGTTCCTTTCTTGAGTACACACAAACAATATACAGTACAACAACAAAATCTTAGTCTTTACACTGAAATAGGTTCTGATAGTAGTGTTTTGAATGTGTCACATTAGTGTGATCTCTGTTGTCACTAAGTTAGATTCATTTAATGTGTGTGTGTTTGTCTCATTTGTAGGCAGAGTTTCATTCTGAGCAGGGAGAACATGATTTAGATTGCTGTGTTTCATTTTGCAAGATGTCTGTGTGGTTTGGGGAAATTTGGCTAACTGTTTAGAGTTTTGAGTACCTGAGATGTAGTTTCAGTAAACATGTGTTAACAACTGGGAACAACTGTAATGTGCGAATTGGTGGTGGAAATACCTTTGTGCGCAAATATTGATATACAGCTGGGGTTGGAACCAAAATTATTTTCCAATCATTTAGTTCTGAACAGAACCACCATTTCTTTTTATTTTTTTCCACTCTTCCGACCAGATAAGTGTAGCCTATGGCGCAAGATTCAACTGAAATGTTGCTGGTGGGGAGAGACGGTTGAGGAGGATGCTTGAAGCGCTGGGCTTCTTGTTATGAAATGCATTATATGAATTAGGTTCACAGAATTATATTTAAGAGGAGCGGCTTCTATGGAGGAACTTTGAATAATCATTTGAGCTAGCTAGCTAACAAGCTTGTTTATGCAGAGCGGCACCAGAATTAAAACAAGTCTTGCCTTTTTGTAGGTAATAAATCCAACATGAAAACTTGGCCTAATTAGTGTTGAAAAACATTATTCTCTAGCTAATAAAAAACTCTCTCTCCCTATCTTCTAAATCAAGCTTAAAATGTCAATACAGCAGCATATGCTTGGGAGGGGGGAGGGGCAGGTAGCCTAAACATGTAGAGGCAAAGAGTTTTAGCTTTCAGGCAGACACTGGAATATGTTTCTGAGTGACAGAGTGAGGGCTTTGCATTGGCGCATTGTTGCGTTTTGTTGTGCAACTGAAACAAAATTCCTGGAACGTAAAATAACATTAACCGAGTCCCATGCTTTTAAAATGACGGCTCTGTTCCAGAACAGTATGGATCACTTTCCTTCCAGGTTCTGTTTCAATTCCTTTGAAAATGTTGTTCTTTGCCAGTTTTCGGTTCTGTTCCCTATACCGTGATATACAGTAATAACCATCATATCGAAGTAAACTTGGAGCCACGCGGCAATTTGGTGTGTGTTCCTCCGACTATGACTCAGGAAAACCATGCAGTTTAATAGGCTACAGATTAAGTGCACGGTGATGTTGATGCTCCTTTCCAATAAATATTGACTGTCTGGTGGGTGTAGAGTCAGGCGCAGAGAGCAATACTTCCAATGGATGCATTTATTTTGCTTGGTCTAGCCAACAATCAGGCAATGACCATTTTATTTTTTTAAATTTTACCTTTATTTAACTAGGCAAGTCAGTTAAGAACAAATTCTTATTTTCAATGACAGCCTAGGAACAGTGGGTTAACTGCCTGTTCAGGGGCAGAACAACACATTTGTACCTTGTCAGCCTGGGGATCTGAACCTGCAACCTTTCGGTTATTAGTGCAACACTCTAAATACTAGGCTACCCTGCCGCCCCTAAATCAGGTATGTCTCCAAAATCCAGGAAATAACATACAACAAATTACGCAGGAGAAAAACAACTTCACCACTGACAGTAGGAATAAACCAGCACAAAAGCAGACGGGAACAGGAAGTTTAAATAGACCATTGATGAACCAAAATAAACAACAGGTGAAAAAGGGATCGCTGGCCCTGAACAGGGAGAGGAGCAACCTTCGGTGGAAGTCGTGACAGACATGATGATTGATGCTTGACTGCCTTGTGATAAATACAAATATTCACACTCTTATCGATAACAATCTCATCATGAACATTAGTCTATCTGCACAGTCTACCTGAACTGTATCTGTGAGCTGTTGGCTAGAGCACAGGTGCCAAGACCAGAGAAGGCACATTTTGATATTTAACACAACCGTTTTTTTGTGACAAAACTATCAGTAGAGTTGAAAATGCGATGAAAACACATTGAACCCACTGAACTTTAGATTTTTAATCAGTACATGAAAACTTATGTGTAAAAAAGTACATAAGATGGTTCTTCCATAGCTATCACCTTTAAATGAGAGAAACATACATGACATGACCTAAAGTATGTGAACACCTGCTTGTCGAACATCTCATACCAAAATCATGGGCATTAATATGGAGTTGGTCCCCCCTTTGCAGCCATAACAGTCTCCACTCTTCTGGGAAGGCTTTCCACTAGATGTTTCAACACCTAAAAACAAGTGACCCCAAAACATTCCATCACACAGCTCTACAATGCCAAGAGATGAAAAAAGAGAAGAGTCCCCTCAGCCAGCTGGTTCTGAGGCTCAGTTCACCAACCCAAACCAACCCCATAGATCCTCAGCACAGCACTCAGAAAATCTGGCCCAACCAAATCATCACAAAACAAAAATAAAAATATATCACCTATTGGAAAGACACCACAAAAAATCAAAGCAAACTTCAATGCTATTTGGCTCTAAACAGACAGTACATGGTGGCAGACTATCTGACCACTGATAGAAAACGGAGGAAAACATTGACTAGGTACAGACTCAGTGAGCACAGTCTGGCTATAGAGACAGGCTGTGCTCACTCTGCTCCAGGGGAGAGGTAGAGACAGAGCTGCATTTCCAATTACACTGTGACAAATACTCAGACCTAAGAGAATTTTTCTTTCCCAAAATTATAATTCAATACAAAGAATTTGAAGCTATAAAAGATGAAGAAAAAATCTAATATTTATTGGGTGAAAAGTCAAAATGTGCAGTTTTGGCAGCCAAATATGTGTCCTCCTGCCACAACCTGAGGGACAGCCAGTGAAAAGTGCAAAGTAATGTCTATAATATTTCCCATCTTGTTTTGTTTTGTCTTTCATACCATGTCATGTGTCTTCTCAGTCATGTTGACACTGGTCCACTACCATTGCTTTAATGTATTGTTGTTCTCATTAATATTGTTGTTGTAGTTGTTGTTAATGGTAATCCCATGTCCACTACTACTATTATTATTGCTGTTGGTCCCACCATTTATTTATATATAAATATATATATATATTTTATAAATATATATTTTTATTTTATTTTTTATTTTTCGTTATGTATACTTTGACAATGTAAGTAATAATGAACTTGCCATGTCAATAAAGTCAATTGAATTGAATTGAGCGAGAGAGAGAGAGACTGAATAATAACTGGGTGACATGAGTCTCGTCAGTGAAGGAAAGCGTGGGAGTGAGAAGGGAGAGAGAGTTAGTGAGATACCCGGCATGTCTGCAGGTGTTGTTTGGCACGATCACTCAGGAGGAGAAGAGTGATGGGGTGCCAAACGTCACACTGCTCACAATGCCTGAATTGGCGCCTTGGCATTTCCGAAAGGCAGTTGTGAGAACTGTGAAGATGCCAATGAACTATGCCGAACTTTTAGCAGTAAATGAAATCAGACTACAATTAATTATCCCTCTCTCTTCTCGACCCACTCAATTCTTTATACCCAGACTGACATCCTTGCCAAGCTGATGTGAGCGATTGTTATCCTCCATTTTGCTCTTTTCCTGTAGAGTGTCGTCTGTCTCCGAATCCTGGAGATGGAGGACTGATTGTGGAGAGAGTTGATCAGCTCTGTTCATGAGTTGATTCATTTGAGTGACCTTCATCAGAGAATGCTCTTCTCGCGGCCGGGCTTCACAGCCAAGCACTCTGTTATTAATAAAAGCCCTTTCAGTTGATTCAAAGGTCCCTTTTTCTCACCAGACAGTTTAATTTCAACCTTTTATCTTTGCTGGTATTTACAACCATAATTGAACAGCATTGGATCTTTGAGTTCAATTGCAGTCAAAGGGGCCTCAAGCCTTCTGGTATGAAAAATTGACCTCTTTTAAATGCTAATCAGTATGGTTAGTGTTGATTTCTCTGGCTTGCTTGGTTAAAAAAAAAAGAGTATAAGAAATGCCACACTCCTTATTTAGTGTGTTTTGTTTTGTATGCGTCTGGTTGCCATGTGTGGATGGATTTGTATAGAGACAAAGTAGAATCTCAATTCAACGGCTCAGACACAAGAGGTATGTGGCAGGGTCTACAGTCAATCACGGATTACAAAAAGAAAACCAGCCCCGTCACGGACCAGGATGTCTTGCTCCCAGGCAGACTAAATAACTTTTTTGCCCGCTTTGAGGACAATACAGTGCCACTGACACGGCCCGCAACTAAAACATGCGGACTCTCCTTCACTGCAGCCGACGTGAGGAAAACATTTAAACGTGTCAACCATCGCAAGGCTGCAGGCCCAGACGGCATCCCCAGCCGCGCCCTCAGAGCATGCGCAGACCAGCTGGCTGGTGTGTTTACGGACATATTCAATCAATCCCTATCCCAGTCTGTTGTTCCCACATGTTTCAAGAGGGCCACCATTGTTCCTGTTCCCAAGAAAGCTAAGGTAACTGAGCTAAACGACTACCGCCCCGTAGCACTCACTTCCGTCATCATGAAGTGCTTTGAGAGACTAGTCAAGGACCATATCACCTCCACCCTACCTGACACACTAGACCCACTCCAATTTGCTTACCGCCCACATAGGTCCACAGACGATGCAATCTCAACCACACTGCACACTGCCCTAACCCATCTGGACAAGAGGAATACCTATGTGAGAATGCTGTTCATCGACTACAGCTCGGCATTTAACACCATAGTGCCCTCCAAGCTCGTCATCAAGCTCGAGACCCTGGGTCTCGACCCCGCCCTGTGCAACTGGGTACTGGACTTCCTGACGGGCCGCCCCCAGGTGGTGAGGGTAGGCAACAACATTTCCACCCCGCTGATCCTCAACACTGGGGCCCCACAAGGGTGCGTTCTGAGCCCTCTCCTGTACTCCCTGTTCACCCACGACTGCGTGGCCACGCACGCCTCCAACTCAATCATCAAGTTTGCGGACGACACAACAGTGGTAGGCTTGATTACCAACAACGACGAGACGGCCTACAGGGAGGAGGTGAGGGCCCTCGGAGTGTGGTGTCAGGAAATTAACCTCACGCTCAACGTCAACAAAACTAAGGAGATGATTGTGGACTTCAAGAAACAGCAGAGGGAACACCCCCCTATCCACATCGATGGAACAGTAGTGGAGAGTGTAGTAAGTTTTAAGTTCCTCGGCGTACACATCACAGACAAACTGAATTGGTCCACCCACACAGACAGCATCGTGAAGAAGGCGCAGCAGCGCCTCTTCAACCTCAGGAGGCTGAAGAAATTCGGCTTGTCACCAAAAGCACTCACAAACTTCTACAGATGCACAATCGAGAGCATCCTGTCGGGCTGTATCACCGCCTGGTACGGCAACTGCTCCGCCCACAAACGTAAGGCTTTCCAGAGGGTAGTGAGGTCTGCACAACGCATCACCGGGGGCAAACTACCTGCCCTCCAGGACACCTACACCACCCGAGCCACTGCCTGTTCACCCCACTATCATCCAGAAGGCGAGGTCAGTACAGGTGCATCAAAGCTGGGACCGAGAGACTGAAAAACAGCTTCTATCTCAAGGCCATCAGACTGTTAAACAGCCACCACTAACATTGAGTGGCTGCTGCCAACACACTGACTCAACTCCAGCCACTTTAATAATGGGAATTGATGGGAAATTATGTAAAATATATCACTAGCCACTTTAAACAATGCTACCTAATATAATGTTTACATACCCTACATTATTCATCTCATATGTATACGTATATACTGTACTCTATATCATCTACTGCATCTTTATGTAATACACGTATCACTAGCTACTTTAACTATGCCACTTTGTTTACATACTCATCTCATATGTATATACTGTACTCAATACCATCTACTGTATCTTGCCTATGCTGCTCTGTACCATCACTCATTCATATATCTTTATGTACATATTCTTTATCCCCTTACACTGTGTATAAGACAGTAGTTTTGGAATTGTTAGCTAGATTACTTGTTGGTTATTACTGCATTGTCGGAACTAGAAGCACAAGCATTTCGCTACACTCGCATTAACATCTGCTAACCATGTGTATGTGACAAATAAAATTTGATTTGATTTGATTTGATTTGTGAATATTCTGCGAATCCATTGCTGGTTAGTTATTGCATTGGTCTAGTTCTTTGCTTCGGTCAACATCACAAACTTCTAAATTACTATATAGCCTAGCTATTTTCTTTCCTACCAATCTGCACTAGTTGCCTTCCTTTATGTTGCTGATTACACACAGGGAGCACAAACGGTTCTGTTGTTTTGTCACTTAAGACAACGTTCTGGCAAGTAAAAAAGAAAAGCATTTGAAGTTTTCTAGTCTGTTGTTGGAATGTGTGAATTTAGAGTTGATGGCAAAGACTCTGCCCCACAGCAATAAACAACCCTTTTTTGAAAGCAGCTCCTTTGAGGCTTACAGACCATGACATACTGTAGCTAACTTTCTGCATAATGTTCAGCGAACAGGCTCTTGGAGTTCTCAAGGACCCTGCTCCTGTCCGCTCTTCATGGGCTTCCTGGAGCTCATCACGCTCCCTCTCATCTCTAGAAGAGTCAAGAATAGTATTAAGACGTTTTTCCATAATAATGATTTCTATTTACTGAATTGTAAAGCGTTTCTGTTGGAGCCCAATTATGATTGTGAATTATGATGTTTGATGTGGAAATAAATGGCTATGAGGACTTGGCACATTTCTATAACGAACGGCAATTAATGGCAGCTTGTTGTGAGAGCGGTTATCAGCAATCTCTGAGACCATCTGTTGTCTGTTTTAGACCCTTTGTGGTCCACCAGAACTCTTTCTCTCTCTGTCGCAAATTTGTCAGAACAGTGTTGGGCTCAAAATCACACAATACAATATTGTAGGCCACTAATTTGAAGTAACTAAACAACTAAATTAGCACCTTGTTTTCAATACAGGCTCTGTATTTACTAGGTTATTTTCAAACTCAGAATCGGCCCACTTTTCTGCTCACCAACCTGTGTGGTAATAAAAATAAAGAGTCAAAAACCTATTTACTTTCACTGGGCTGAGATGTAGAAATAGTAACCAGAGCGATTTTGAAAACTACCCCCAAGCTGCAGGGGGGGGGGGATTGCTTTTTCTCAGGTCGCTCGCAGGAAGCTGTGGCATTGTTCCACCAAAGTGCCTGCTGGGAAAGAAAAAGAAGAAGGGGGGGGGAAAAAAAGGCGAAACGGATTTGAATACTTGATAATCAAATGACGTTCCCCAAGTGCCCCAGAACACCTGCACCATGCTGATAAGATAAAGAACAGAACAGAATTGGTGGAAGAATAATCAGGACAGAAAGAAAAACTAGAAAACCTCAACAGGGGGGAGATAATGAACTTGTGACGGCTCTGGAACTAATCTCTCTCTTCCACAATGTCGTTTCTGCAGTGTTAAGATGCTGGGCCGTTTCAGAGGCCGGTCGGTGCGTCTTTATCTGGCCACTAATGACTTAGTAATGAGTTTGTGTCTGGGTGCCTTCCTTCCTGAGCCCGGTTCAACTATTGTTCCATGGTGCCTGACTTTGTATGGACAGTTGGCTACCGGTTTGGGATGCAGTGATCATGTAGCATTTGATACAAATCCCAATGTACCAATAACAAACAAATACATTTGGACAAGAGATGTATATCACACAAAGCATGATCAATAAGTTAGTCAGTTATCTTTCACAAATAGTCCCAAATAACATATCTTTATATAACATATATAAACAGATTGAAATGGACATTGAGTTGAGTTGATTTCAAGAGCATTTTGGCAACATGATCCCACATTTGAAGCTTCGCAATTTGACATTTGCATGACCCAATCTCACATTCCACAGCAATTCATAGTTTGACTGCAGTTGGACAAACGTCAAGAATCCAAGTGAATTTGTGGGATCCTGTTGCACAGCTATAGACTGACATTTAACAGTTACAGTCCTTGTAACTTTTTTTCAGGGCATGAAAATGGCTGTATAAACGGTGCATGCCGCCAATTCCGCTAGTTCGGTGCCAGTGCATCAAGCCATGGTGTTAGAGGCATGAGAGCTACAGCCTTCTGGTGCTCCTGTCTGTTTCACTCCTCCACTGTCACCCTCTCATGCCCCTTCAAAGTCCTTGTCAACAGCCTGCCGCATGCCGTCACAAAGCGGGAGGACAGAACTCACCTTCAACTCTTTTAGCAGACACAACCATAACACCACCATTAGTCCCTTAGAATATTTCATTGTAAATTAATGAGTCATTGAATGAATAAGTAAGATGCATTTCAAGACTCTCTCCGGTTATGCTGGTATACCTTTGACATTCTTGTGTTTTTACTGATGAAGGTTACTAGAAAGGTCTCTTCCTACCATTGTGAGTATTGGGCTGTAGTTGACTGTGGCCAGCAAGACAGTGGCCAGAAATCAAACTGAGAGTCTTGTTATGGGGCTATAAGCAAGTTTGAAGCTGGGACTTTGGGGGCTTTAACTTGGTCAAGGAGAGGAACTTGTATCAGGGTTAGTTCTGGACCAAGGGCTTGGTCCTTTTGTTTTGAGCAATATAGTAAATTATGACTAGGTTTACATGAGGTATTGGACAGGGGCTAGAAGAAAGGCTTTGGGCTTGGGAAGGGTTTGTGCCAGTGTAACGGATGTGAAACGGCTAGCTTAGTTAGCAGTGTGCGCTAAATAGCATTTCAATCCGTGACGTCACTTGCTCTGAGACCTTGAAGTAGTAGTTCCCCTTGCTCTGCAAGGGCCGCGGCTGTTGTGGAGCGATGGGTAACGATGCTTTGAGGGTGACTGTTGATGTGTGCAGAGGCTCCCTGGTTCGCGCCAGGGTATGGGCGAGGGGACCGTTTAAACTTATACTGTTACATTGATGCTGTTGACCTGGATCACTGGTTGCTGCGGAAAAAGGAGGAAGGTCAAAAGGGGGGTGAGTGTAACGGATGTGAAACGGCTAGCTTAGTTAGCAGTGTGCGCTAAATAGCGTTTCAATCGGTGACGTCACTTGCTCTGAGACCTTGAAGTAGTAGTTCCCCTTGCTCTGCAAGGGCCGTGGCTTTTGTGGAGCGATGGGTAACGATGCTTCGTGGGTGTCAGTTGTTGATGTGTGCAGAAGGTCCCTGGTTCGCGCCCGGGTATGGGCGAGGGACGGTCTAAACTTATACTGTTACACCAGACCCGTCCCCCATTTAGGGAGACTGCTCCAAAAGGGGAAGTAGGTTTTTCTGCCCTCCCCAGCCGAGAACACAGCTTGCACCGGAGCGGATGGGTTGTTTGAAAAATCCCACTTTTTAGGGGGCAGTATTTTTGTTTTTGGCTAAAAAACGTACCCATTTGAAACTGCCTATTTCTCAGGCCCAAAAACCAGAATATGCATATAATTGTCAGATTATGATAGAAAACACTCTAAAGTTTCAAAAACTGTCAAAATATTGTCTGTGAGTATAACAGAACTGAAATTGCAGGTGAAAACCTGAGGAAAAGCAAACCAGGAAGTGCTGTTTTTCCTGAAAGCTCTCTGTTCCATTGGATTCCTTGCCTCCATTTAAACGGATATCAACCAGATTCATTTTCCTATGGCTTCCTCAAGGTATCAACAGTCTTTAGACATAGTTTCAGGCTTTTATTTAGAAAAATGAGCGAGAAAGATAACATCGCGTCAGTGGATAGCTGGGTATTCGCAGAGTTTTGCATGCGCAACAGAGTAGGGCAGCCATGGTCTCTCCCTCTCCTATTGAAAAAGCGGTTGAAATATTATCGATTACATATTTTAAAAGCAACCCGAGGATTGATTATAAAAAAAAGTTTGACATGTTTCTGTGGACATTACGGACACTATTTGGAATTTTCATCTGCGATGTCGAGACCGCTCGAGCCTGTGGATTTCTGAACATAACGCGCCAAACAAATGGAGGTATTTTGGATATAAAATAATCTTTATGGAAAAATGTTATTGTGTAACTGGGAGTCTCATGAGTGCAAACATCCGAAGATCATCAAAGGTAAGCGATTTAATCTATTGCTTTCTGACTTTCTTGGCCAATCTACTTGGCTGCTAGTGTTTGTAATATTTTGTCTACTGAGAGAGATGTTCTTACATAAACGCTTGTTATGCTTTCGCCGAAAAGCTGTATTGAAATCTGACACGCCAGGTGAATTAACAACAAGCAAAGCTGTGTTTTGCTATTATTGCACTTGTGATTTCATGAATATTAAATATTTTTAGTAATTTAATTAGAATCTGGCCCTCTGCAATTCAGCGAATGTTGATGGTGTTGATGAAAATGATCTTGCTAAAGGGATGGGTGCGTCAAGAAGTTTTAACTCACGAAAACAGATGTTCTCTCCACACAGGGCTCTAAATTACAACTAAATGCATCCACTAACAAAACAACTGTGACTGTTTAGAGGCAGAGCTTGTTAACACACCTCTCTCTCTCTCTCTCTCTCTCTCTCTCTCTCTCTGTCTCTCTCTCTCTGTCTCTCTCTCTCTCCCTCACTCTGTCTCTCTCTCTCTCTGTCTCTCTCTCGCTCTCTCTGTCTCTCTCTCTCTCCCTCACTCTGTCTCTCTCTCTCTCTGTCTCTGTCTCTCTCTCTCTCTCTCTCTCTCTCTCTCTCTCTCTCTCTCTCTCTGTCTCTCTCTCTCTGTCTCTCTCTCTCTCCCTCACTCTGTCTCTCTCTCTCTCTGTCTCTCTCTCTCTCTCTCTCTCTCTCACTCTGTCTCTTTCCCTCTGTCTCTCTCTCTCTCTCTGTCTCTCTCTCTGTCTATCTATCTCTCTCTCTGTGTCTCTCTCTCTCTCCCTCACTCTGTCTCTCTCCCTCTGTCTCTCTGTCTCTCTCTCTCTCTCTGTCTCTCTCTCTGTCTATCTCTCTCTTTCTCTCTGTCTCTCTCTCTCCCCCTCTCTCTCTCTCTCTCTCTCTCTCTCTGTCTCTCTCTCTCCCCCCTCTCTCTCTCTCTCTCTCTCTCTCTCTCTCCGTCTCTCTCTATCTCTCTCTCTCTCTCTCTCTCTCTCTCTATCTCTCTCAGTTCAAATATAAGTTTATATTGCCAAAATACAAACACACATGTTTAAAATAGCTTTTGTCCTCATGGGGATGTGGGAAATGTCCCCACACGGCATAATTGTTCCTTGTTTTACCATCCTTATGGGGACTTGGGAATTTTAGGTCCCCAGAAGGATAGAATAACTATCAAGCACTCATGCAGACACACACACCTCCCCTTTTCCTTCTCATGTCACCATATCTATGTCTGTAGTCCAAGGTAAAAGGGCAAAAGGCAAGACCCAAATGCAGACATAGGAGGCAGATGGTTGAGCTCCGATATTTATTATAACTTTTTATGTCTGCAGGGGCAGTATTGAGTAGCTTGGATGAAAAGGTGCCCATTGTAAACGGCCAACTCCTCAGTCTCAGTTGCTAATATATGCATATTATTATTATTGGATAGAAAACACTCTGAAGTTTCTAAAACTGTTTGAATTATGTCTGTGAGTATAACAGAACTCATATTGCAGGCAAAAACCTGAGAAATTCCACTTCCTGTTTGGATTTTTTCTGGGGGTGGCAGATCTTCAACCAAGCTCTCATTGAAATTACTGCGAGATATGGATGGGTTTTCACTTCCTACGCCTTCCACTAGATTCCGGTTGGAATGTTATTCAAGATATATGTAAACAACATTCTAAAGATTGATTCAGTACATCGTTTGACATGTTTCTACTGACTGTTACGGAACTTTTGGACATTTCGTCACGTTATAGTGGACGCGCTTTGTGACTTTGGAATTGTTTACCAAACGCTCTAACCAAAGTAGCTAATTGGACATAAATAACAGACATTTTCGAACAAATAAAGCATTTATTGTGGACCTGGGATTCCTAGGACTGCATTCTGATGAAGTTCATCAAAGGTAAGGAAACATTTATCATGTATTTTCTGGTTTCTGTCGACTCCAACATGGAGGCTAATTTGGCTACTGTTCTGAGCTCCACCTCAGATTATTGCATGGGTTGCTTTTTCAGTAAACATTTTAAAAATCTGACACAGCGGTTGCATTAAGGAGAGGTATATCTATAATTCCAGGTGTATAACTTGTATTATCATCTACATTTATGATGAGTATTTCTGTTGAAACGATGTGGCTATGCAAAATCACTTGATGTTTTTGGAACTAGTGAATCTAATACGCCAATGTAAACTCAGATTTTTTTGATATAAATATGAACTTTATCAAACAAAACATGCATGTATTGTGTAACATGAAGTCCTATGAGTGTCATCTGATGAAGATAATTCAAGGTTAGTGATTCGTTTTATCTCTGTTTCTGCTTTTTGTGAATGCTATATTTCGCTGGAAAATGGCTGTGCTTATTGTGGCTTATTGTGGTTTGGTGGAGACCTAATATAATCGTTTGTAATGCTTTTGCTGACACTTTGGTGTGATTAACAACAAGATTACCTTTAAAATGATATAAGACACATGTATGTTTTAGGAATTGTGGTTTGTGGAATTGGAATTTCTGTGGTTTGAATTTGGCGCCCTCTATTTTCACTGGTAGTTGTCATATCGATCCCGTTAGTGGGATTGCAGCCATAACAAGATAACATAAGGGGTACGCAAAAGGCAGGTTGGGGACAGGCAACAGTTCAGTGAACAGGTCAGAGTCCAAACAGTACAAGGGGATTGGCAGGCTCGAGGTCAGAACAGGGAGAGTGGTCAGGCAGGAGGATTCGGTGTCAGGACAAGGCAAGGGTCAAAAACCATGAGGGCTATGAAAAAAAGAGACCCGGAAAAATAGGAGCTAGGAAAAACACTGGTTGACTTGGCAAAACAAGACGAACTGGCACAGAGAGACAGGAAACAGAATACACCGGGGGCTAATGGGGAAAACAGGTGACACGTGGATGGAGACCATCACAAAGACAGGTGAAACAGATCAGGGCGTGACAGTACCCCCCCTCTCTAAGGACGCCACTTGGCGTCCTATCTGTGCGGATACCTGGCTGACTGAGGTATCGGCGGTGAAAGTTGACGATGAGGGCCAGTTCCAGGATGTCTCTAGCGGGAACCCAGCACCTCTCCTCCTTGCTGTAACCCTCCCAGTCAACTTGGTACTGGAAAACCCTGCCCTGTGGTCGAACACCAAGGAGGCGTTTCACCGTGTTTGCCAGTTGGCCATCGATGACACGGGGGGAGGGATGGTCCTGGAGACAGAAGACAAAGGGCTGTGAGACACGGGCTTAATCCTAGACACATGGAAAGTAGGGTGAATACAGACCGTACGGGGTAACACAAGACGGATAGCAGTGGAACTAAGGATTCTAGAGATGGGAAAAGGACCAATGAAACAGGGGGAGGGGTTTGCGGAACTCCACCCGAAGGGGCAGGCCCCGAGTCGAAAGCCATACCCTCTGCCCAATGGGGAGCTGAAGTCCGGCGGCGGTCCTCTTGTCGACGATACCTGGAGTTGGTCTTGAGAAATGCCGCCCGAGTTCTTCTCCAGGTACGTCGACAGCAGCGGACAAACATCTGGGCCGAGGGTACTTTGACCTCCTGCTCTTTTTCTGGGAAGAGTGGAGGCTGATACCCATAGAGCACTCAAAAGGGGAAAGTCCCGTGGCTGAACAGGGAAGGGTATTCCGGGCATACTCCACCCAGACCAGTTGTCGGCTCCAGGAAGTGGGGTTGGTTGAGGCCAGGCATCTTAGAGTTGTTTCCAGGTATTGGTTAGATTGCTCCGACTGGCCGATCAACTGGGGAAGGAATCCAGAGGACAGGCTGGCCAACGACCGCATAAGGGTGTAGAACGCCATCCAGAACTGAGACGAGAACTGAGGTCGGAGACCATGTCCACCAGGAGTCCATGGATCCGGAAGACGTGCTGCACCATAAGCTTGGCCGTCTCCTGTACCGTCAGAATGATAGTGGAGGGAAACCAGTGACAAGTCCAGAAAGATATGGGACCAATGGGGGACAGATAGTTGCAGAAGGAGACCAGAAGGAGCTTGCTGTGGAGTCTTTTTCTTAGCACACACTGTGCACACGGACGAAGGCAACGAAGGCAGAGACGTCAGGAACCATTGTGGGCCACCAGAAACGTTGTCGGAGCAATGAGCCCATTCTAGGACCGGGGGCTAGTCCGAGTTAGGGACACACAGGTTAGCTGGGCCCTCTTCAGGTTTAGACTGGGAACGTTGTGCGAACCAAGGTTTCAATACCCCAATCCATTGAAGCTGCAAGGCATGAGGTAGCGAAAATGGTTTCGGAGGTCGAGGGTGTGGCAGAGGAACTGTAAAGGCGGGAGAGGGCATCAGGTTTCACATTTTTGGACCCTGGGCAGTAGAAAATGGTGAAGTTGAATCTTGTAAACAAAGCTCATCGGGCCTGCCTGGAGTTAAGGCGCTTGGTTCTATGGTGTGACACAGGGATAATGATCTGGAGCGGATGGTCAGGGGGCCAGAAAATAATTACAAATCATTTGTAGACCGCAAGAAGGCCAAACATATATAATATTTGACTAAAACATAATAATTTCAAACCTTGCTTATATTTGTATACGGTTACATACAAATCTCTATAAATTGTAGGAATACTTTGGAACAGATTTGTTTGTTAGTTGTTGTTTTTTTGGCTCAGAAAGCTTGGGGGGCAAAATAAAATCACCAGCAGGTTCCCATTTGGGGAACCCTGCTGTAGTCTGTGTTCTTCAGTGGAGGCTGGTGAGGGGAGAATGGCTCATAATAATGTCTGGAATGACGTAAATGGAATGGCATCACCTGGAAACCATGGAAACCATGTGTTTGATGTATTTGATACCATTCCACTGCTTCCGCTCCATTCATTACCACGAGCCCATCCTCCCCAATTAAGATGCCACCAACCTCCTGTGGTGTGCTTACATATCTCCTCTCCTGTCCACTCCTCTCCTCTCCTCTCCTCTATGCCTCCTCTCCTATCTTCTCCTGTCCTCGCCTCTCCTGTCCTGTCCTCTCCTATCCCCTCCCTTTCTCCCTTCCTCACTTTCTATTCCTCTCCCTCCCCATTTCCTCTCCCCCACTCTCTCCCCTCTCTCTCCAGTTCTCTCTCACTTTCTCCCCGCTCTCTCTCTCCCTCCCTGCTCTCTCTATCTCTCCCTCTCTATCTCTCCCTGCTCTCTCCATCTCTCCCTCTCTTATCTCTCCCCTCTCTTTCTCTCTCCCTCTCTCTCCATCTCTCCCTCTCTCCCCTCTTTTTCTGTCTCTTTCCGTCTCTCCTCATCTCTCCCTCTCTCCTCTCTCCCTGCTTTATCTAGTAGTCACACAGAGGGAGCTATCCCTTTGACTTAAGCTCCATTGGTGAGGTGTTTATTAATTCACCAGGCTGATCTTCTATTAAAGCTGTTGAACAGTGAGTGATGGGGGTTTATTCATTCACCAGGCTGATCTTTGGGTTTTTCAGTCGATCATGCACGAATGCTTCAGGAGCTGTGTGTGTGTGTGTGTGTGTGTGTGTGTGTGTGTGTGTGTGTGTGTGTGTGTGTGTGTGTGTGTGTGTGTGTGTGTGTGTTTGCGTACTAAATGAAAACCAGTTTGCGTGTACACGTTGCCTGCCAAGTCACCACATAAATAAAGCCAACATACTACAATGCGTTCCCTGCCTAGATTCTCTCCCGCATGCCCCAACACTCACCCCATGTACTGTCCAGTAAGTCCATGGCTAACATATCACCATGATAGTTGCTCCTATCAGAAGGCTGGTCGCTTGGCAATCAGTAATTGCTGCCGCAGAGAAGGGAAAATGGGGACAGAAATTCCATCCGTCTATACCCCTTCTTGTGTGGTCCCTAGAGAGAGACAATGATTGCGTCGCAAATGGCACCCTATTCCCTATAATAGCACCCTACTTTTTTACCAGGGCCCAACAAGCTCTGATCAAAAGTAATGCACTAGGGACAGGGTGACATTTGTGATGCAATGAATACTCTCTCTTTGTCTAATGAACACTCTCTCCCTGTCTAGTGAATACTCTCTCTCTGTCTAATGAATACTCTCTCCCTGTCTAGTGAATACTCTCTCTCTGTCTAATGAATACTCTCTCTCTGTCTAATGAATACTCTCTCCCTGTCTAATGAATACTCTGTCTCTGTCTAATGAATATTCTGTCTCTGTCTAATGAATACTCTCTGTCTAATGAATACTCTCCACCTGTCTAATGAATACTCTCTCCCTGTCTAGTGAATATTCTCTCTCTGTCTAATGAATACTCTCTCCCTGACTAATGAATACTCTCTCTCTGTCTAATGAATACTCTCTCTCTGTCTAATGAATACTCTATCCCTGTTTAATGAATACTCTCTCCCTGTCTAATGAATACTCTCTCCCTGTCTAATGAATACTCTCTCCCTGTCTAATGAATACTCTCTCTCTCTCTGTCTAATGAATACTCTCTCTCTCTCTGTCTAATGAATACTCTCTCTCTGTCTAATGAAAACTCTCTCCCTGTCTATTGAATACTCTATCCCTGTCTAATGAATACTCTCTCTCTGTCTAATGAATACTCTCTCTCTGTCTAATGAATACTCTATCCCTGTCTAATGAATACTCTCTCTCCCTGTCTAATGAATACTCTCTCTCTGTCTAATGAATACCATCTCTCTGTCTAATGAATGCTCTCTCCCTGTCTAATGAATACTCTCTCCCTGTCTAAAGAATACTCTCTGTCTAATGAATACTCTCTCTCTGTCTAATGAATACTCTCTCCCTGTCTAGTGAATACTCTCTCTCTGTCTAATGAATACTCTCTCCCTGTCTAAAGAATACTCTCTCCCTGTCTAATGAATACTCTCTCTCTGTCTAATGAATACTGTATCTCTGTCTAATGAATACTCTCTCCCTGTCTAATGAATACTCTCTCCCTGTCTAATGAATACTCTCTCCCTGTCTAATGAATATTCTCTCTCTGTCTAATGAATACTCTCTCTCTGTCTAATGAATACTCTCTCTCTGTCTAATGAATACTCTATCCCTGTTTAATGAATACTCTCTCCCTGTCTAATGAATACTCTCTCCCTGTCTAATGAATACTCTCTCCTTGTCTAATGAATATTCTCTCTCTGTCTAATGAATACTCTCTCTCTGTCTAATGAATACTCTCTCTCTGTCTAATGAATACTCTATCCCTGTCTAATGAATACGAATATGAATTTTGACTCTGTCAATCACCACATTCTTATTGGCAGTCTCAACAGCCTTGGTTTCTCAAATGATTGCCTCGCCTGGTTTACCAACTACTTCTCTGATAGAGCTCAGTGTATCAAATCGGAGGGCCTGTTGTTCGGACTTCTGACAGCTCTATGGGGGTGCCACAGGGTTCAATCCTTGGACCGACTCTCTTCTCTGTATACATCAATGATGTTGCTCTTGCTGCTGGTGATTCTCTGATCCACCTCTACGCAGACGACACTATTCTGTATACTTCTGGCCCCTCTTTGGACACTGTGTTAACTAACATCCATACGAGCTTCAATACCATACAACTCTCCTTCCGTGGCCTCCAACTGCTCTTAAAATCAAGTAAAACTAAATGCATGCTCTTCAACCGATCACTGCCCGCACCTGCTTGCCCGTCCAGCATCACTACTCTGGACAGCTCTGACTTAGGATACGTGGACAACTACAAATACCTAGGTGTCTGGTTAGACTGTAAACTCTCCTTACAGACTCACATTAAGCATCTCCAATCCAAAATTAAATCTAGAATTGGCTTCCTATATCACAACAAAGCATCCTTCACTCATGCTGCCAAACATACCCTAGTAAAACTGACCATCCTACCGATCCTCGACTTTAGTGATGTTATCTATAAAATAGCCTCCAACACTCTACTCAACATACTGGATGCAGTCTATCACAGTGCCATCCGTTTTGTCACTAAAGCCCCATACACTACCCACCAATGCGACCTGTACACTCTCGTTGGTTGGCCCTCTCTTCATATTCGTCGCCAAACCCACTGGCTACAGGTTATCTACAAGTCTCTGCTAGGTAAAGCCCTGCCTTATCTCAGCTCACTGGTCACCATAGCAGCACCCACTTGTAGCATGCGCTCCAGCAGGTATATCTCACTGGTCACCCCCAAAGCCAATTCCTCCTTTGGTCGTCTTTCCTTCCAGTTCTCTGCTGCCAATGACTGGAACGAACTGCAAAAATCTCTGAAACTGGAGACTCATATCAATTCAATTCATTTCAAGGGGCTTTATTTACATGGGAAACATGTGTTAACATTGCCAAAGCAAGTGAGGTAGATAATATACAAAAGTGAAATAAACAATAAAAATGAACAGTAAACATTACACATACAGAAGTTTCAAAACAATAAAGACATTACAAATATCATATTATATATATATATATATATATACAGTGTTGTAACAATGTACAAAGGGTTAAAGTACACAAGGGAAAATAAATAAGCATAAATATGGGTTGTATTTACAATGCTGTTTGTTCTTCACTGGTTGCCCTTTTCTTGTGGCAACAGGTCACAAATCTTGCTGCTGTGATGGCACACTGTGGAATTTCACCCAGTAGATATGGGAGTTTATCAAAATTGGATTTGTTTTCGAATTCTTTGTGGATCTGTGTAATCTGAGGGAAATGTCTCTCTAATATGGTCATACATTGGGCAGGAGGTTAGGAAGTGCAGCTCAGTTTCCACCTCATTTTGTGGGCAGTGAGCACATAGCCTGTCTTCTCTTGAGAGCCATGTCTGCCAATGGCGGCCTTTCTCAATAGCAAGGCTATTCTCACTCAGTCTGTACATAGTCAAAGCTTTCCTTAAGTTTGGGTCAGTCACAGCTGTCAGGTATTCTGCCACTGTGTACTCTCTGTTTAGGGCCAAATAGCATTCTAGTTTGCTCTGTTTTTTGTAAATTCTTTCCAATGTGTCAAGTAATTAGATTTTTGTTTTCTCATGATTTGGTTGGGTCTATTTGTGCTGCTGTCCTGGGGCTCTGTGGGGTGTGTTTGTGTTTGTGAACAGAGCCCCAGGACCAGCTTGCTTAGGGGACTCTTCTCCAGGTTCATCTCTCTGTAGGTGATGGCTTTGTTATGGAAGGTTTAGGAATCGCTTCCTTTTACGTGGTTGTAGAATTGAACGTCTCTTTTCTGGATTTTGATAATTAGTGGGTATCGGCCTAATTCTGCTCTGCATGCATTATTTGGTGTTCTACGTTGTACATGGAGGATATTTTTGCAGAATTCTGCATGCAGAGTCTCAATTTGGTGTTTGTCCCATTTTGTGAAGTCTTGGTTGGTGAGCGGACCCCAGACCTCACAACCGTAAAGGGCAATGGGCTCTATGACTGATTCAAGTATTTTTAGCGAGATCCTAATTGGTATGTTGAATTTTATGTTCCTTTTGATGGCATAGAAGGCCCTTCTTGCCTTGTCTCTCAGATCGTTCACAGCTTTGTGGAAGTTACCTGTGGCGCTGATGTTTAGGCCAAGGTATGTATCGTTTTTTGTGTGCTCCAGGGCAACAGTGTCTAGATGGAATTTTTATTTGTGATCCTGGCAACTGGACCTTTTTTGGAACACCATTATTTTGGTCTTACTGAGATTTACTGTCACGGCCCAGGTCTGTCAGAATCTGTGCAGAAGATCTAGGTGCTGCTGTAGGCCCTCCTTGTTTGGTGACAGCAGCACCAGATCATCAGCAAACAGTAGACATTTGACTTTGGCAGTTAGGGTGAGGCCGGGTGCTGCAGACTTTTCTAGTGCCCATGCCAATTCGTTGATATATATGTTGAAGAGGGTGGGGCTTAAACTGCATCCCTGTCTCACCCCAGGACCCTGTGTGAAGAAATGTGTGTGTTTTCTGCCAATTTTAACCACACACTTGTTGTTTGTGTACATGGATTTTATGATGTTGTATGTTTTACCCCCAACACCACTTTCCATCAAATTGTATAGCAGACCCTCATGCCAAATTGAGTCGAAGGCTTTTTTGAAATCAACAAAGAATGAGAAGACTTTGCCTTTGTTTTGGTTTGTTTGGTTGTCAATTAGGGTGTGCAGGGTGAATGCATGGTCTGTTGTACGGTAATTTGGTAAAAGGCCAATTTGACATTTGCTCAGTACATTGTTTTCATTGAGGAAATGTACGAGTCTGCTGTTAATGATAATGCAGAGGTCTTTCCCAAGGTTATTGTTGATGCATATTACACTGTAGTTATTGGGATCAAATTTGTCTCCACTTTGTGGATTGGATTGGGTGAGTGAGTGAGTGAGTGATATATCTCCCTCACTAGCTTTAAGCACCAGCTGTCAGAGCAGCTCACAAATCCCTGCACCTGTACATAGCCCATCTATCTACCTACCTCACCCCCATACTGTATTTATTTATCTTGCTCCTTTGCACCCCAGTATCTCTACTTGCACATTCATCTTCTGCATAACTACCATTCCAGTGTTTATGTCACGAATCCTGCTTCCTGAGTCTATGTTTGCCTGTGTTTCTGTCCTGGAGTGTGTTTCCGGTGTCTTGGAACGCACCCTGTCTGGTTGCTGGGCGAATTAGCTTGTTGGGAGATCGATGTTCACCCGCACCTGTATCCCATCAGTAATCTGCACACCTGTCCTGATCATCACCTCTCCCCTTCAAAAGCTCTGACCTGACATCCATTCCCTGCCGGATCGTTAGCCATGAACAGTATGTTGTGCCATAGTATCAGCCTCAAGTTGGATAGAATTTGTTTTGTTGTTTTTTACGTATTGCTTGCCTTAAACTTACCTCCGTTTGTTCTGTCTTCAGTTACTCACCCGGATCATTTACCCCATTCCTGCCTGGTCGTCGGAGGATTCCGCTTCCCCATTGGATCCACCTATTTACTCCCATCAACTCACCACCGCTGCCCGCTATGCCACCTGGATATATCTACCCATTCACATTCACTTGTAAATAAATACTCACCTTCTTCCTACTCTCCTTGTCCTGGTCTGCTTCTGGGTTAGATTTTGAAAGAACGTGACAGTTTAATTGCTATATTGTAATTACTTCGCCACCATGGCCTATTTATTGCCTTAACTCCCTTCCTTACCTTACCTCATTTGCACTCCCTATATATAGATTTTTTGTTTTCTTTTGTTCTACTGTATTATTGACTATGTTTTGTTTATTCCATATGTAACTCTGTGTTGTCAAATTCCTATGCTTTATCTTGGCCAGGTCGCAGTTGCAAATGAGAACTTGTTCTCAACTAGCCTACCTGGTTAAATAAAGGTGAAATTAAAAATACAATAATAATCTCTCTGTCTAATGAATACTCTCTCTCTGTCTAATGAATACTCTCTCCCTGCCTAATGAATACTCTCTCCCTGTCTAATGAATACTCTCTCCCTGTCTAATGAATACTCTCTCTCTGTCTAATGAATACTCTCTCTCTGTCTAATGAATACTCTCTCCCTGCCTAATGAATACTCTCTCCCTGCCTAATGAATACTCTCTCCCTGTCTAGTGAATACTCTCTTCCAGGCAGCTGGTAGGTTGAGGCAGTGAGTGGTCTCCATGAGTTGGTTGGTAATGACATGTGAGTTGCGTTTTATCCTTCAACAGACCTTCTGTTGGTGCGTTGAAGGTTAATGGCACTGTGCCAGCCTCATCACTCAGATTGTGTGTGCGTGTGTGTGTGTGTGTATTTAAGCCAACACTTAGAGTGCTGTAGAGTTTCTCCACTGGAAAGTCCTATGATTATTGAGGTTCTTAATATTGAACAGTGTCTGCTGCCCTTTGAACTTCCTGTTTTCTGGACCCTGGTGGTCTCATTTAATGATGTATGACTAATATCAATGCCAGAGAACCATTAAGAGGTACAGATGAACCCGTTGGAAGCTGGTCGAAATGGAAGCAATGCTCAAATTCACTTACTCTATGAGTGTAAGAGAGAGATGTCAAGAAAGGGAGACAAACACAAACTCACACAGGCAGTCTCCTTGAAAAAGGCAAATCCCCAGAGTAAAGTTTGTGTGCAGCACAGCACGCTATATGCAGTAACAGTAACATTGCTGATCTGACAGGCTAGGTCTCCCAGTCCCCTTTCAGCGTCAGTGGGGAAACCAATCATCTCCCGGCTGTGACCAGCCCTACCCTAAAACAGCCTGGCTCCTCTTCAGTAGGCAAGAAATAGGACAAAACATTTTCATACAGAACAGACTACCTGAACTTGCATTTTCTATTTCCTTTCGTTTGCTTGCTCTTCTCTTACAGAAGCAGGCTATTTTCAGAAACATGTTTTCCCCCAGTGAAATGGGCTGCCAGGCGGTGATTAGCAGTTGTCATGGGTTACAGCTTGAATCCACTTCAGCAAAATAGCGGGCAGCTCTTGGTTGAGGACATTGACCTCAACTGCCTCATCTCCCCTTCGCATTCGTAACCTCTCACTCACTCACTCACTCACATTCTCTCTCGCTCTCTTTCTCACTCACTCATTCACTCACTTGGCCCCTCTCTCTCTCTCGTTCTCTCTCAATTCAATTCAAGCGGCTCTTTTCTGGATTTTGATGATTAGCGGGAATCGTCCTAATTCTGATCTGCATCCATTATTTGGTGTTACACGTTGTAAACAGAGGATATTTTTTTGCATGCAGAGTCTCAATTTGATATTTGTCCCATTTTGTGAATTCTTGGTTGGTGAGCGGACCCCAGACTTCACAACCATAAAGGGGTTCTATAACTGATTCAAGTACATTTAGCCAGATCCTTTAAATGGCATAGAAGGGACTTCTTATCTTGTCTCTCAGATCATTCACAGATTTGTGGAAGTTACCTGTGGTGCTGATGTTTAGGCCCCTCTCTCCATCTCTCTCCATCTCTCTCCATCTCTCTCGCCCTCTCGCTCTCCCTCCCCCTCTCTCTCTCGCCCTCTCTCTCGCCCTCTCTCTCGCTCTCCCCCTCTCTCTCGCTCTCTCCCTCTCTCTCGCTCTCCCCCTCTCTCTCGCTCTCTCGCTCTCCCCCTCTCTCTCGCTCTCTCGCTCTCCCCCTCTCTCTCGCTCTCTCGCTCTCCCCCTCTCTCTCGCTCTCTCGCTCTCCCCCTCTCTCTCGCTCTCTCTCTCTCGCTCTCCCTCCCTCCCCCTCTCTCTCGCTCTCTCCCTCCTTCATTCTCTCTCCCTCCTTCATTCTCTCTCCCTCCTTCATTCTCTCCCTCCTTCATTCTCTCTCCCTCCTTCATTCTCTCTCCCTCCCTCACCACCTCTGTATCTCCATCTATATTTTATTCTCTCCCTCCCTCCTGCTTCTCCCTGTCTATCCATATCCCTCTTTGCCCCTCGCCCCCTCCCTCCCCCTTCTCTGTTGGAAGGCTCCCTCTCAGAGGAGAGGCTGAGTGCTAGCAGCATGACGCCAGTTCTCATGGCCTCTGGGAACAGGGAGAGAAGATTGAGCCCACACATTTTCCTCTTGCTCTCTCTCTCTCTCTCTCTCTCTCTCTGTACCCATATCCGTGGGAAGTTGTTTGGGACTGGTGGTGCTGGGTATTTCTTTTCAATGAGGGGGGAGGGGGGGGGGGATAATGCCCCGGTCTCTCCCTGCTGTTTGCAATAGTGCCAATTTGTGGGTCACTGCAGATGTTGTTTCACATCCCACTCTCTTGACATCAGACATCACAAATCACTCTCTTGACATCAGACATCACGTATCACTCTCTTGATATCAGATATCACATGTCACTCTCTTGATATCAGATATCACATCTCACACTCCTGATATCAGATATCACATCTCACGCTCCTGATATCACATCTCACTCTCTTGACATCAGATATCACATCTCACTCTCTTGACATCAGATACCACATCTCACACTCCTGATATCAGATATCACATCTCACACTTCTGATATCACATCTCACTCTCTTGACATCAGATATCACATCTCACACTCCAGATATCACATCTCACTCTCTTGATATCAGATATCACATCTCAGTCTCTTGATATCAGATATCACATCTCACTCTCTTGATATCAGATATCACGTCACTCTCTTGATATCAGATATCACATGTCACTCTCTTGATATCAGATATCACATGTCACTCTCTTGAAATCGCACCTTCACTGACTTTCTTTGACCTTTTGCCTCTTTCTCCATCTCTCTCTTTCTCACATAATCTCTTTCTCACATGTTCTCTTTCTCACATGTTCACTTTCTTCCTCTCTCCATCTCTCTCTTTCTCTTAGTTATTTTGCAACAGATGGACCAAGTTCTGTGAGGCTCATGCTGTGGAGGAGTCATGTGTGATTGGCGGAGGGAGGAAGGAAGGAAGGGAGCGAGGGAGGGGAGGAGGAGGGAAGGACGTAGAGGATGAGATGGGAACGAGCAGGGCTTGATCCGGCGATGCTGAGCTTCTTCCTTCCTTCCCCACGGTTCTCTGACCGTAGCTCACACCGCTGGGGCATCATCAGTTCCAGGTGATTGGAGGAAAAACACATGCGTGACTAGGCAGAGGGTAGCAGTGAAGGAAGTATGTTTCTTTAGTTTTTCTTCCTCCAGGCCAAATCCATGGCATATGTTCCATGGCAGCTTTTCTTTTTGTCTTGTCACAGACAAGTCATTATAATCAAACTAACTATAGTAAAACAACAGACTTTTCGGACTTTGATGTTTATAATAAACACAGAGACCGAAAGTACATGCTGAGACTAGGGTTGAGTCTGTTGGTGAAAAAGGAGCTTCGCTCAAAATGAGACTGTACTGTAGTGTACTGACGCCAGTCCACTGGTTACTACAGCCAGGAAGAAAAGGAGTTCACCCAGAGGGTATGGCATGGGGATTTGTTTCTGAATCCTAGTAAAAAAAAAAAAGACCTTGGAGAGCACCCCATAGACCATGTAAACAAGACATTTCCTGAAAAATATTGCCCATTTGAAAAAGTCATATCCACTTTATTTTCCTGTCCTAATATCTAGCTTCAGACTTATCCTGTCCCTGGCAATTTGCCTTCCTACCCAATCTACCTTTTTGTTGGAGGGACCAGAGGGAAAAAAACGCCTATTTTCAGCCTTACTGGAAGATTTAAACCCAGTGATAGGCTTATCTTCCCTGGCTCCCTAACGTTGCCTCCCGACACAACTCACTGTCATCCCCTTGGAGAAACTCCATTGGGCCACTATTGAGCACGGCTGGACTAATCGAAGGCCCCGGCAGCCCCCTTGTTCTTTGTTAATGATGACCCCCCTCCTGCTCACTGTCCTCCTCTCCCCCCCTCACCCTCTCTTCCTCAGAGCTCACTCGATGACATTGATTCCCCCATCCTGGGAGTCAGACCAGCTGAAGAACACCCCCCCGCCGCCATTCCTCCACCCCCCGCCACCATCCCTCCATCTCCCTCTGGCTCACCATATTTTTACTGTAGATGAGCTTCTGCTTCATTTACATGACAGTAAAAGTGACTGGTATAGTACGCGCATAAGGAGGGGCCTTGCCCAGAACACGGACTGTACCAAGGACACAGGCAGAGGAGGGGGGAGAGCTGCCTCATCAACCATCAGTCACTTCTCTGCTCTCCCCCCTCCAACCCTTTAGAGTGGATTCTTCCATCCCTTTCCTAATGCGTCTTGTTCAGCAGCTATAGGAGATGGCTATGAAGGCTGAAGGTACAACAAGATGACAGAAAGAAAGGGATGGGGTGGGATGTCTGCTGGATTTGTCAATTTGTTGAGCATGCATCAGCTGTGCGCTACCTCAACAGAAGCTGTGACATTAAAATACCATTTGTTCATGCATTCATAATACATGTTGTTGAGTGTACTATACTATTTATACTGCTCCTTCACTACAATCATCAATTCCTTTCTGCTCACAGAACAACTTTACTGGCGGGTTAGAACCAACCAGGCAATCTGGCTGTGGTACTACTTTACAGATGTCCACTTAACAATCCTTCATGTTACCCAAATGCTGTTTTCATCAAGTTAACCTCCCACACTGGTGTCTCTTCTCCTCCTCTATCTCTCACTCCATCTCCCTATAACCCCTCCTCCTCCTCTCTCTCACTACATCTCCCTATAACCCCTCCTCCTCTATCTCTCACTCCCATCTCCCTATAACCCCTCCTCCTCCTCTCTCTCACTCCCATCTCCCTATAACCCCTCCTCCTCTATCTCTCACTCCCATCTCCCTATAACCCCTCCTCCTCCTCTCTCTCACTACATCTCCCTATAACCCCTCCTCCTCTATCTCTCACTCCCATCTCCCTATAACCCCTCCTCCTCCTCTCTCTCACTCCATCTTCCCCTCCCATCCCATCCCATCCCCTCCCCTCCCCTCCCATCACATACTCCCCCAGTTTGGTATATTAATCTGGCTCATTGTGAAAGGCTCCATTGTTTCATCAGACAAGCCCCATAAAGTACCATTAAAGATGTATCACTGACTAATGTTTTCCATTGTTGAGCACCTCCAGGAAGAGAAGAATAACTGATTCCTTTCCAAGCCACTTGCAGTCACTTCCCTACACCCCCCCCCCCCCATCCCACCCCTCTTCTCCATCCTTCCCCTCCTCTAGCTCTGCAGTCTTCCAGGAGTCACAGCTCATCAGAGCTCCCACTGCATGACGATTTATTTCAGAACGGGGCCCCCAGAGCCGTGGCACTATGTTGTATTATTTTGTCAAATGGTGCTGCTGAAGAACCAACAAGGTAATGTTTCTGTTCTGTACATTGTATTTTCTCTGGGCAAGACTCTTTCCCACAGTTTCTGTGTCTTGGCCATCATCTAAAACTCAATCAAGGATGATAGGCGGCAGGGTAGCCTAGTGGTTAGAGCGTTGGACCAGTAACCGAAAGGTTGCTAGATCGGGACAAGGTAAAAATTTGTCGTTCTGACCCTTAACAAAGCAGGTAACCCATAATTGTAAATACGAATTAAATTAAAACTTCATCACAGAGAGTGGAGTTTCAGATGTAGACCCTGCACTGTGGGTGGAGTTTCAGATGTAGACCCTGCACTGTGGGTGGAGTTTCAGCTGTAGACCCTGCACTGTGGGTGGAGTTGCAGATGTAAACTATGCACTGTGGGTGGAGTTTCAGATGTAAACTATGCACTGTGGGTGGAGTATCAGATGTAGACCATGCACTGTGGGTGGAGTTTCAGATGTAGACCATGCACTGTGGGTGGAGTTTCAGATGTAGACCATGCACTGTGGGTGGAGTTTCAGATGTAGACCCTGCACTGTGGGTGGAGTTTCAGATGTAGACCCTGCACTGTGGGTGGAGTTTCAGATGTAAACTATGCACTGTGGGTGGAGTTTCAGATGTAGACCATGCACTGTGGGTGGAGTTTCAGATGTAGACCATGCACTGTGGGTGGAGTTTCAGATGTAAACTATGCACTGTGGGTGGAGTTTCAGATGTAAACTATGCACTGTGGGTGGAGTTTCAGATGTAGACCATGCACTGTGGGTGGAGTTTCAGATGTAGACCATGCACTGTGGGTGGAGTTTCAGATGTAGACCCTGCACTGTGGGTGGAGTTTCAGCTGTAGACCCTGCACTGTGGGTGGAGTTTCAGATGTAAACTATGCACTGTGGGTGGAGTATCAGATGTAGACCCTGCACTGTGGGTGGAGTTTCAGATGTAAACTATGCACTGTGGGTGGAGTATCAGATGTAGACCATGCACTGTGGGTGGAGTTTCAGATGTAGACCATGCACTGTGGGTGGAGTTTCAGATGTAAACTATGCACTGTGGGTGGAGTTTCAGATGTAAACTATGCACTGTGGGTGGAGTTTCAGATGTAGACCATGCACTGTGGGTGGAGTTTCAGATGTAGACCATGCACTGTGGGTGGAGTTTCAGATGTAGACCCTGCACTGTGGGTGGAGTTTCAGCTGTAGACCCTGCACTGTGGGTGGAGTTTCAGATGTAAACTATGCACTGTGGGTGGAGTATCAGATGTAGACCCTGCACTGTGGGTGGAGTTTCAGATGTAAACTATGCACTGTGGGTGGAGTATCAGATGTAGACCATGCACTGTGGGTGGAGTTTCAGATGTAAACTATGCACTGTGGGTGGAGTTTCAGATGTAAACTATGCACTGTGGGTGGAGTTTCAGATGTAGACCCTGCACTGTGGGTGGAGTTTCAGATGTAAACTATGCACTGTGGGTGGAGTTTCAGATGTAAACTATGCACTGTGGGTGGAGTTTCAGATGTAGACCATGCACTGTGGTTGGAGTTTCAGATGTAGACTCTGCACTGTGGGTGGAGTTTCAGCTGTAGACCCTGCACTGTGGGTGGAGTTTCAGATGTAGACCATGCACTGTGGGTGGAGTTTCAGATGTAGACCATGCACTGTGGTTGGAGTTTCAGATGTAGACCATGCACTGTGGGTGGAGTTTCAGATGTAGACCATGCACTGTGGGTGGAGTTTCAGATGTAGACCATGCACTGTGGTTGGAGTTTCAGATGTAGACTATGCACTGTAGGTGGAGTTTCAGATGTAGACTGTGGATCTAGATGAATTCACTAGCGGTTGAGCTTTCAGTTCCACTCACAGTCATTCTTCAACTTGTCTTCACCAGTCGTGGAGAAGACAAAAAGCCTTAGGATTCAAGTAACACAGTTTTATAGAACACTTCTGTTTACGATGACAGGACTTTGAGCAACAACTCTTGAACAACGTTAGAGAAAAAAACACTCAACAATCATCCAAATGTCACTGGAATGTGTAGCGATTCCCGTGGAGATCCATAGAGCACTCGGTCAGAATGATAGAAGTGTAGTTTTCAGCAGTGGCACACCCTAGTAACGCTTTCTGAACCACATCTTAGTAATAAGACATAATACATGTGGCGTTATACCCAGAAGGCCATGTTGCTTCTTCTTCTCCTTCTTCTCTTTTAGTTTTCTCTTGGGGGGTTGCGTGTCCATCGGAGTTCATTTCTCGCCCCCAGGGAAAGCAGCTGTCACTCACAGTACATTTCAGATGACATGTCGGTTGAGAAAGGAGACATATACTGTATATCAACAGATGGACATCGGAGACAAATATTTTTTATAACTAAACCAAGATAAACCACAGCTTGTCATTTCCAGTGGGAACAAATGAGTCATAGTGTGCAGAACAAGCAAGGAGGTGGGCAGAGCCAAGCACGCTGTAGCGATATCCTATTGGTGCGCTCTAGCATACACATGCTTATTTCCGTTAGGGAACGCCTACTCTGTGAAGTGCGCGTGTGCAAGAATTCAATTCACCTTCGCACTCCAAAACAATGCGATTTTTCAAAACTTTTGCAAAGGGTAGAGTCTACAAAACTTAGTCCACTCTATTCAAAACAGTATCCCGTTTTGGGAACAGAAAACAGTATTGAGATCAAAAGTTTAAATGTTGAGAAAATTTGCAGAATGTCGGTCACAATCCATCTCGTTCCATCTTTTCCCACTAACCACCAGTGGGCTTCCTCTCACTACCATATTTGGAAGTGAGTGGAAATGCCAACCGGATGCTTCACATTTATACATCCAGTAAAATCTGTCTCATTGTTCTGTCTGTGTTGGAGCTCTGCAAAGCAATCCTGGCACATTGTTTACAATGTTAATGGGTTTGCTCCCGCCAGCAAACAAACAAACACATGCACACAAACACACAGACAAAGGAGGAGATGAGCGGGGGATGAACGCAGAGGGGCGAAGTGCAAGAGGGCACAGGACACGGTGATGAAGGACTTCAAAGGCAAAGACAAATTCAAACCGGAAATGAGGCTGAGCCAAAGAACACTAGTCTCCCCCTGTCTGAAGCTGGGAGAGAGGAAGATGGGGGGGGTGGGGGGGTGGAGAGAGGAAGATGGGGGAGGGATGGAGAGAGGAAGATGGGGGAAGGATGGAGAGAGGAAGATGGGGGAAGGATGGAGAGAGGAAGATGGGGGAGGGATAGAGAGAGTAAGATGGGGGAGGGATGGAGAGAGTAAGATGGGGGAGGGATAGAGAGAGGAAGATGTGGGAGGGATGGAGAGAGGAAGATGGGGGAGGGATAGAGAGAGGAAGATGGGGGAGGGATAGAGAGAGGAAGATGGGGGAGGGATGGAGAGAGGAAGCTGGAGGAGGGATGGAGAGAGGAAGATGGAGGAGGGATGGAGAGAGGAAGATGAGGGAGGGATAGAGAGAGGAAGATGGAGGGATGGAGAGAGGAAGATGGGGAGGGATGGAGAGAGGAGGAGGGATGGAGAGAGTAAGATGTGGGGAGTGAGGGAGGATGAGTGACAGAGGGGGAGGGAGAGAGAAAAAAAGTGTGGAAAAAAGACGGAGAATGAGGGAACTCAATGGAGCGATAGAGAGACAGACTGGAGGGAGGGAGCGATTGGGAGGCGCTGAGTAGGATGTCAATATGATATCTTAATTTCCTCGTTTTCCATCTCGTCAACCATATGCGATCCGACGAGGACAGGCGGGGAGCAGGTGGGGCGCCACACGTCGGGGGGTCTCAATCTCTCCTCTTCGCTTCCTCTCCTCCCATCCCTCTCTCATCCTCTCCTCCAGCCACCCATGGTGCAGGATGCCTGTCATCACACTTAAAGCTCCTACAGACCCTGAAGATGTCTTTGTTCCTAGCACTAGGGGGGTGGATCATTAGGAAAACAAACTAGTGGCAAACTAATGAGGCTAAATCAATTTGTGTCTTTCTCCCTCTAATAACCTTTGAACTCATTAGATAGATACAGGGACTGGGAGTGAGATAACCTATAGGGAGCTGAGACAGAGGTTTTCTAGCACAGGCAAATCATTGTAAAGGCGTATATTATGGAGTGCTCGCTGGAGGCTTGGGAGGAGTAACCAATGGCAGAATGTTTGTTCATATCAGTCATTTGCGTTATTGTAGCTGTTTAAAACCTTAGAAACTCGGACGCAGTCTTCAGTGTATTAAAAATCAGGAGTTAGACCCCAAATAACATATTCCTGAAAAAATAAATAAATCTGAAACATTTTGGTATACAAAATATCTATGCAATATCTATGCAAATGTGGGGTCTGCATCACTTAATGCCCCATATTACATAAACGTAACACATTTTCAAGTGATTATACTTTGCCAAAAATGTATATCTTTCTTAGGAAATGTACTCGTCATCTCTGGACATCGTATGTTGCATGCATTGAATTGCACAAACTCACCTTTTTGACAGTGTATAAGACCATTCGGAGGAACAGAATATGATACCAATCTCCGATAGTTTAAGTACAAATTCGGCCACCAGATTGTGCCACAATTACTTATTGGGATCTCTTCTTAACCTGTTTGGGACAGGGGCAGCATTTTCACGTTTGGATGAATAGCGTGCCCAGAGTAAACTGCCTGCTACTCAGGCCCAGTTGCTAATATATGCATAGTATTAGTAGATTTGGATAGAAAACACTCTGATGTTTCTAACACTGTTTGAATGATGTCTGTGAGTATAACAGAACTCATATGTCAGGCGAAAACCTGAGAAAAATCCAATCAGGAAGTGGGAAATCTGAGGTTTGTAGTTTTTCAACTCATTGCCTATCGAATATACAGTGTCTATAGGGTCATATTGCACTTCCTAAGGCTTCCACTAGATGTCAACAGTCTTTAGAACCTTGATTGATGATTCTACTGTGAAGGAGGGGGGAATGGGTGCTGAATGAGTTTGCCAGAGTGGCATGAGCTGATCCATTGCGTTCCATTGCATTTCTGAAGACAAAGGAATTCTCCGGTTAGAACATTATTGAAAATGTATGATGAAAACATCCTAAAGCTTGATTCTATACTACGTTTGACATGTTTCTACGAACTGTAATATGACTTTTCTTCTGAACTTCGCCTGGACCTGCCCGCACCTCGTGAGTTTGGATTTATGAACTGAATGCGCTAACTTAAGGAGGTATTTGGACATAAATGATGGACTTTATCGATCAAATCAAACTTTTATTGTGGAACTGGGATTCCTGCGAGTGCATTCTGATGAAGATCCTCAAAGATAAGTGAATATTTATAACGCTATTTCTGACTTCTGTTGACACCAACACGGTAGATATCTGTATGGCTTGATTTGTTGTCTGAGCGCCGTACTCAGATTATTGCATGGTTGGCTTTTTCACAGCGGTTGCATTAAGGAGAAGTATATCTCTAATTCTGTGCATAACACTTGTATCTTATATTAAAGTTTATGATGACTATTTCTGTACATTGATGTGGCTCTCTGCAAAATCACCGGATGTTTTGGAAGCAAAACATTACTGAACGTAACACGCCAATGTAAACTGAGATTTTTCGATAAAAATATGCACTTTATCGAACAAAACATACATGTATTGTGTAACATGCTGTGAGTGTCGTGTTATCTGATGAATATCATCAAAGGTTAGTGATGACTTTGATCTATATTTCTGCTTTTTGTGACTCCTCTCTTTGGCTGGCAAATGGATGTATGTGTTTTTGTGACTAGGCTCAGCCTTCCGCATCTGTGGTGGAAGGTGGCCGAGATACAGTGTTGTTTATCCGACTATGACACATACTGAAAGTCTTCTCACAAAAATGTCTGTTTAGCCTACAAACTACTCTGACCACTCTATGGAAAGGTGATGTTCACCGTTTTGCTCTACGAACCACACAAGCTTCAAGGGACTTGTTTGAAGGCGGGACTCGCTGATGGGCCAACTTCTGTCTGTAGTGTCCAAACATACAAATGGAAAGTTGAGATTCTTACAAACAAGATAGTGTTCTCTGTTTTGCACTACGGCCCCCACAAGTGTCACGGGACTTGCCTGAAGATAAACGGTACTGGTTTAAAAAAAATGATGGACGTATGGAGGTAGTTTTGTGCCAACAAAAAAACATATATGTTTATACCTACAGGGGTCCTAAAGTCCAAAATCAAATAGCTAAATGATCCATGCTATGACCATCTTAAAACAATTCCAAATAGTAGAACTCACCCCCCAAGGCTTAGACTTTAAGAGGTTTTAACCTTTCACTGCAGTGGGCAAAATCAGGGTCACACAGGGTGTTTCTTGGTAGTCTTAAACAAATCTACTTTGAAACAAAAGTATACAATTCACACAAATGGTTATGGGCTTAAAAAAAGAGGACACCTGTCAGATAGAAAGTAGAAATATATTCAATTTTGAGTTTTCATCCAAATATTACACTTTACATACATCACACAAGACCAAAATATAACAACACCTTTTTGACAGCGGGGTTTAAAAAAAAACGGTTATGAAATGATGAAAACTATTAATACAATTCGATGTGGCCATTTTACTGCCTGAACGTGGAACGCATTGATCGCGTACAGACAACAGGTATTTAAAGACAATGTTACATATACGTAACAATGGGTTTTAAATGCCAAAATGTAACTAGATAGATATAACTAGTTATTTTTTAAGATTTAGGGCAATTCATCAATTACTGTATATCGTTACATAATACTTAACACAACTCACTGCATGCCTGAAGACATGAAAATCCTATTCAAGCATTTCCTACTCAGACCACTTTTCTCCAACCGAAACCAATATTGTTCCAATGCAGACTCCATACCTCTATTTCCCCAAGAGGAAGCACCTACAGCCTTGATGCCATATCTATAGGAATCTTGACTTATTTGCAATCCTCTCCACATTTCACCACATACCATGAACACACTGTGTACAGTAATCCTAGCTAGTTCACAGCTTGCATGTCCTCTTTACAGCAGTGGGCAACACCCACCCGTAGCACGCTCTCCAGCAGGTGTATCTCACTGATCATCCCTGAAGCCAACACCTCATTTGGCCGCCTTTCCTTCCAGTTCTCTGCTGCCTGTGACTGGAACGAATTGCAAAAATCGCTGAAGTTGGAGACTTCTATCTCCCTCACCAACTTTAAACATCTGCTATCTGAGCAGCTAACCAATCGCTGCAGCTGTACATAGTCCATCGGTAAATAGCCCACCCAATTGACCTACCTCATCCCCATATTGTTTATATTTATTTACTTTTCTGCTCTTTTGCACACCAGTATCTCTACCTGTACATGAGCATCTGATCATTTATCACTCCAGTGTTAATCTGCTAAATTGTAATTATTTGCCTACCTCCTCATGCCTTTTGCAGACAATGTATATAGACTCTTTAAAAAAAAATGTTATACTGTGTTATTGACTTGTTTATTGTTTACTCCATGTGTAACTTTGTTGTTGTCTGTTCACACTGCTATGCTTTATCTTGGCCAGGTCGCAGTTGTAAATGAGAACTTGTTCTCAACTAGCCTACCTGGTTAAATAAAGGTGAAAAATAAAATAAAAATAGAATAAAAAAAAATAAAAAAAAGTGGTTGTCATTGCCATTTAAGATGAGGGAGCATGGCTTTATTTCTATTACAGCATCTTGGATGACTCTCATTCATATTCCATACACCCAGTTCAATGTAACATTGATAGGTTTATGCTACTACATGATACTCAAATGTTCCCTGTACCCATCATAAGGTTGCACAACATAGCCTATGAATGAAAGTTTACAACATAGATGCACACAGGTCGAGAGAAAAATTTGAGGTGACAGACATTGACACAGTGACATTCAATAGCACCTTGCACACTCTCGCCCTCCTCTAGCTGATATAGGGTGTAATCATTAATCCAGCAGTTGCAAACAAGTGTATATTGGACAAACTCCGTTTAAGAAACGTTTTTCCAACAGAATCAGCGGAATGAATACACACTCTTGATCACGCGTAAACACAGTTCACTTTCATTCTCCTCTCACCACTTCCCTTCACTTGTGGACTTCAATGCACAACACATTAGCTGTATGTGACCAGGCAAAAAATAAACTTTGCAAGCCAAGCCACTACACACAGCCTACATCATTGTCACCATATTAGCTAAAGTAAAGTCATAGTCAGCATAGCTAATAGAACTATTGCAGTAGTAAACCCGCTACAATCATGCAGCAACGCTACAGTGTACAATAAGCAGTTACACCGGCAGGCCCTGGTAGCAATAAATTGTAAAACCTAAAGCTTACCTTGATTTGGAAGAGTTCCAGTGTTGTGTTAGGAAGTCATAGCCAGCTAGCTAACATGGCATCCCTCTGCTTGAGGCTAAACTAGCTACCTGCAATTGCTAGCTAAGCTTGTGAAACTGAAAAAAAAAGATAATCCCTCTCTCTCAACATCTCTCTTGCTTCTCCTTCATTTTGGAAGAAATTAATTTGTTCAAAACTGTTCAACTATTGTCTTTCTCTCTCTTTGTCAACTACTCACCACATTGTATACACTGTGGTGCTAGCTAGATGTAGCCTATGCTTTCAGTACTCTATGAATTCTCTGATCCTTTAATTGGATGGACAGAATGTCAGTTCATGCTGCAGAATAATTACTGTGTAAGTCTATGGAAGGGGGTGAGAACCATGAGCCTCCTAGGTTTTGTATTGAAGTCAATGTACCCAGAGGAGGAGGGAAGCTAGCTGTCCTCCGGCTACACCATGGTGCTACTCTACAGAGTGCTGTTAAGGCTACTGTAGACCTTTGCAAAATAGTGTTTTAATCAATTATTTGGTGACGAGATTATATTTAGTTTTATCTGATAACTTTTTTAATGTTTTGCGATTTTTATTTTTTAGGAAATTCACTGAGGAGGAGCCTCCACTGCTTTACAGTATATAGGGTCTGTGCCCCAAATGGCACCCTATTCCCTACATAGTCCACTACTTTGAACAGAGACCTATGGGCCCTAGTAGTGCACTACATCGGGAATAGGGTGCCATTTGGGACACAGGCAATATTACTCATTTTAATATTCCATACAATTCAATGCCATATGTTGTACGCTGATGTGTGATTCGCAGAGGTTGTGTAAACCCAAGCGGGTATGATATAGATGCCAGCTGTAGCCCGGTCTTTCTGTCAAGTACATGTTTGCTACAAGCCTGTGCTGCTTAATGGGTTAAAGCTACTGTTTAGCTGGGGGCGGTGAGGAAAATTACTGACTTTAATTTCATCGAGCTGTGTGTGTGTGTTTGTGTGTGTGTATGTGTGATAGAGAAAGAGAGAGAGAGAGTGTGTTTTTGCGTGTGTACCCCCGAGTGTGTGTGTGTGTGTTTTGTATTGATGTGCAGAGTATTGAATATTATCACAGTATTGAATGCATGTGCTCTTCGTGTTTGTTTGTCTGTATGCGTCTGTAGAAGAATGAACACACCTCTCTGTGCGTGTCTGTCTATACCGTACACTCTTAGAAAAAAATATGCTATCTAGAACCTAAATGGGTTGTTCGGCTTTCCCCCAAGGATAACCCTTTGAATAATTATTTTTGGTTCCAGGTAGAACCTTTGATGGTTCCAGGTAGAACTATTTTGGGTTCTATGTAGAACTCTTTTGGAACCCTTTTTTCTAAGAGTGTAGTGCTTTGTGTGTAATAATTTATATATTTGATATGTTCATACAGAATGTGTACCCACGTTTCTACACCTTAAGCTTTCCCAAAGTATTACACACTCAGCCGCAGTATTGAGAACAATTGACTGGTTGAAGCACCTAATAATAATATAGCTATGGAATATCTACAGAGATACAGATGCCTCAGAGGTAGCCAGCCACCACTCTCTTCTGGACCCGTCCCACATGGCACCCTATTCCCTATATAGTGCACTATGGACTCTCGGGCTTTTGTCAAAAGTAGTGCACTATATCGGGAATAGGGTGCCAATTGGGAGGTAAGTTCTATATACCTCATCGTTTAGAGCAGGAGGAGCTGTGCATATTTGCATACAGATCCTAATAATCTGATTGTCCTCTGGCTACAGTCGTGTTCCTTTTGAAAAGTGCCGGCTATAAACCTCACCATTATCTTCCCCCTTCTCCAAGTCCCTTAGGCTTGGTTTAAAGTAGACTCCATTCTACCTATACCCATATTACATTCCTTTTCAAGACCTTGTGCGTGTCTTGCATATGTGTCTCTGCCGACCTCTATGTCTTTTTGCAGAGAAGTTGCAGCGAAGACACCTGCAAGTTCCCTGACATTTCTGGCTCAATGATCTCTAAATAATGTGGATTATCTTGCAGTTAAAGCCAAATTTGAGATGGACTCATCCACATGTTGTATGATTTATTGCTCAAGGTCTGCTCCAAACCAGTGACTACAGTAGTAAGTGGCTGCAGAGCTAATACGTTGTGACTGTGTGTAAGTAGCAGAGCAGTGGCAGGTTTGAGGTCACAGGGCTGGCAACATGTTTGGTTGAGGTGAGTCTGCCTTCGCCTCTCATCACAGCCACTGTCGCTGGCACCTGGAATGGCCATGTGGCTTCTCATCTGGGTCTTTTCCACCTCTCTGCCACGTGGCAGTGAGAAATATAACCATATTATTTTAAATTACAAATTGCTATTGCAGGTATCCTACAATTTAAAGGGTACATTTTCAGTTTAACCAATAACAAATCGAATACCCGCCCCTGTTTCGGTAAACAGTTGAGGGATGGGTTAGAGAAATGTAACCACTCTCAAATTCATAGACAGAGCTATGGATGCACGTACTGACCATCTATGATATCAAAATATACTGTAAATAGTTTTAACCGTGTAACCAGAGTATACATCATGATTTTAAAAAGGTTACAAAAATGGAAGTAGCAATCGCAGATTGCCCCTTTAACTGGTTAAATAATCCTCTCTTTATGATGTACATTGTTGAAATAGAAGGTTCAAAGTTTTACAGTATTTTTTACAGTAGTTTTACAGTAGTTTTTTACAGTAGTTTTACAGTCGTTTTTTACAGTAGTTTTACAGTATCTGTTCTGTGTTGTGTGAAGGAAACATTGCCCAAAGCACCGTTTGCTGAAAAGAGTAATCATACATTGTTAACTTCAGAAATGAACGCAGTCTCTTTTTTTGTGTGTCTTTTTGTATTTAAAATGGGCAAGTCAATAAAGAACAGAATCGTATTTACAACGACGGCGTACCAATGACGTCATATTGTTTGATAGGGTTTTCAGCAAGGTTTCTACTATATTACATTTCCTCCAGGAAATGTTCTTTTTATGTAATCAAATTTTTAAATTTCATAGATAAAATTAACAGTATTCACTTTCAGAACTACCCACAGGACTAATCTGTGGAATTGTGCTGATATTTGTATTTAATTATTATTATTTTCATTATTACACCACTACATATATTAATATAAATAAGCATGCCTCATTCAAACAATTTAGAACTAAGAACAGATATAGCCCTTGGTTCACTCCAGACCCAACTGCCCTTGAGCAGCACAAAACCATCCGGTGGCATCGAATAGCCCCCGTGATATGCAACTTTTCAGGGAAGTTAGGAACCAATATACACAGGCAGTTAGGAATGCAAAGGCTAGCTTTTTCAAACAGAAAGTTGCATCCTGTAGCACAAACTCCAAAAGGTTCTGGGACACTGTAAAGTCCATGGAGAATAAGAGCACCTCCTGCCAGCTGCCCACTGCACTGAGGCTAGGAAACACTGTCACCACCGATAAATCTATGATAATCGAAAATTTCATAAGCATTTTTCTACGGCTGGTCATGCTTTCCATCTGGCTACCCTTACCCCGGCCTACAGCTCTGCACCCCCCACAGCAACTTGCCCAAGCCTTCCCCATTTCTCCTTCACCCAAATCAGGATAGCTTATGTTCTGAAAGAGCTGCAAAATCTGGACCCCAACAAATCAGCTGGGCTAGACAATCTGGACCCTCTCTTTACACTTGGCCAATAGCCAGGGAAAATGCGAGCGCCAAATTTAAATAAATACTATAAAAATCAAACTTTCATTAAATCACACATGTAAGATACCAAATTAAAGCTACACTCGTTGTGAATCCAGCCAACATGTCCGATTTCAAAAAGGCTTTTCGGCGAAAGCATAAGATGCTATTATCTGATGATAGCACAACAGTGTAGCATATGTCAACCCTGCAGGCACCACACAAAACGCAGGAATAAAATATAAATAATGCATTAGCTTTGACGAGCTTCTTTTTTTGGCACTCCAATATGTCCCATAAACATCACAAATTCTCATTTTGTTCAATTGATTGAGTCAATATATATCTAAAATTTCCAATTTCTAAAGACTGGTGACATCCAGTGGAAGCGGTAGGAACTGCAAACAATTCCCTTAGAAATCTAGTTTCCCAATGAAAAAACATTGAATAGACAGTGACCTCAAAAAAAATAAAATAATAATGGTTTGTCCTCATACATTCTGTTATACTCACAGACATGATTCAAACAGTTTTAGAAACTCCAGTGTTTTCTATCCAAATCTACTAATAATATGCATATCTTATATTCTGGGGATGAGTAGTAGGAAGTTGAATTTAGGCACGATATTTATAAAAAATGTGAAAATGCTGCCCCCTATACCGAAGAAGTTTTAACAAACTGATCACCGACCAGTTAGAATCCCACCGTATCTTCTCCACTATGCAATCTGGTTTCCGAGCAGGTCATGGGTGCTAAACGGTTTCATAACCGCCATCGATAAAAGACGTATTCATCGACCTGGCAAAGGCTTTCCACTCGGTCAATCAACACATTCTTATCGGCAGACTCAAAAGCCTTGGTTTCTAAAATGACTGCCTCGCCTGGTTCACCAACAACTTCTCAGATAGAGTTCAGTGTGTCAAATCGGAGGGCCTGTTGTCTGGACCTCTTGCAGTCTCTATGGGGGTGCCACAGGGTACAATTCTCAGGCTGACTCTTTTCTCTATATACAGTGCCTTGCGAAAGTATTCGGCCCCCTTGAACTTTGCGACCTTTTGCCATATTTCAGGCTTCAAACAAAGATATAAAACTGTATTTTTTTGTGAAGAATCGACAACAAGTGGGACACAATCATGAAGTGGAACGATATTTATTGGATATTTCAAACTTTTTTAACAAATCAAAAACTGAAAAATTGGGCGTGCAAAATTATTCAGCCCCCTTAAGTTAATACTTTGTAGCGCCACATTTTGCTGCGATTACAGCTGTAAGTCGCTTGGGGTATGTCTCTATCAGTTTTGCACATCGAGAGACTGACATTTTTTCCCATTCCTCCTTGCAAAACAGCCCGAGCTCAGTGAGGTTGGATGGAGAGCATTTGTGAACAGCAGTTTTCAGTTCTTTCCACAGATTCTCAATTGGATTCAGGTCTGGACTTTGACTTGGCCATTCTAACACCAGGATATGTTTATTTTTGAACCATTCCATTGTAGATTTTGCTTTATGTTTTGGATCATTGTCTTGTTGGAAGACAAATCTCCGTCCCAGTCTCAGGTCTTTTGCAGACTCCATCAGGTTTTCTTCCAGAATGGTCCTGTATTTGGCTCCATCCATCTACCCATCAATTTTAACCATCTTCCCTGTCCCTGCTGAAGAAAAGCAGGCCCAAACCATGATGCTGCCACCACCATGTTTGACAGTGGGGATGGTGTGTTCAGGGTGATGAGCTGTGTTGCTTTTACGCCAAACATAACGTTTTGCATTGTTGCCAAAAAGTTCAATTTTGGTTTCATCTGACCAGAGCACCTTCTTCCACATGTCAAGTCTTCTCCTTGTATGAGCTGAAAGTTTAGAGGGACGGCCAGGTCTTGGTAGATTTGCAGTGGTCTGATACTCCTTCCATTTCAATATTATCGCTTGCACAGTGCTCCTTGGGATGTTTAAAGCTTGGGAAATCTTTTTGTATCCAAATCCGGCTTTAAACTTCTTCACAACAGTATCTCGGACCTGCCTGGTGTGTTCCTTGTTCTTCATGATGCTCTCTGCGCTTTTGACAGACCTCTAAGACTATCACAGTGCAGGTGCATTTATACGGAGACTTGATTACACACAGGTGGATTGTATTTATCACCATTAGTCATTTAGGTCAACATTGGATCATTCAGAGATCCTCACTGAACTTCTGGAGAGCGTTTGCTGCACTGAAAGTAAAGGGGCTGAATATTTTTGCACGCCCAATTTTTCAGTTTTTGATTTGTTAAAAAAGTTTGAAATATCCAATAAATGTCATTCCACTTCATGATTGTGTCCCACTTGTTGTTGATTCTTCACAACAAAAATACAGTTTTATATCTTTATGTTTGAAGCCTGAAATGTGGCAAAAGGTCGCAAAGTTCAAGGGGGCCGAATACTTTCGCAAGGCACTGTACATCAATGATGTCGCTCTTGCTGCTGGTGATTCTCTTATCCACCTCTACGCAGATGACACCATTCTGTATACTGGCCCTTCTTTGGACAATGTGTTATCAAACCTCCAGACAAGCTTCAATGCCATACAACACTCATTCTGTGACCTCCAACTGCTCTTAAATGTAAAACTAAATGCATGCTTTTCAACCGATTGCTGCCCGCACCTGTTCACCCGTCTAGCATCACTACTTTGCACGGTTCTGACTTAAAATATGTAGACAACTACAAATATCTAGGTGTCTGGTTAGACTGTAAACTCTCCTTCCAGACTCACATCAAGCATCTCCAATCCAAAATTAAATCTAGTATTGGCTTCCTATTTCGAAACAATGCATCCTTCACTCATGCTGCCAAACATACCCTCCCAAAATAGACTATTCTACCGATCCTTGACTCAGGCGATGTCATTTACAAAATATCCTCCAACACTCTACTCAGCAAATTGGATGTAGTCTATCACAGTGCCATCCGTTTTGTCACCAACGCCCCATATACTACCCACCCCTGCAACCTGTACGTGTCACGATCCAAGGCGCAGCGTGATTATTAAGTGAAACCTCAAACCAAGAAACAAACAACGACCGTGCAGTACTGAGGTGCTACATGCACTCTCTCAAAAACAATATCCCACAAAGCAGGTGGGAACAGGGAACCTTTAAGTATAATCCCCAATTAGAGACAATGAACATCAGCTGCCTGTAATTGGGAACCATACCAAGAGCACCAACATAGAAATATATAACCTAGAACAACCCCTAGTCATGCCCGGACCTACTACACCATAGAGAACCAAGGGCTCTCTATGGTCAGGGTGTGACAGTATGCTCTCGTAGGCTGGCCCTCGCTTCATATTCGTCTCCAAACCCACTGGCTCCAGGTCATCTATAAGTCTTTGCTAGGTAAGCCCCACCTTATGTCAGCTCACTGGTCACCACAGCAACACCCACCCATAGCACAAACTCCAGCAGTCCAGCAGGTATATTTCACTGGTCACCACGGCAACACCCACCCATAGCACGAGCTCCAGCAGTCCAGCAGGTACTGTATATTTCACTGGTCACTCCCAAAGCCAACTTTTCCTTTAGCTGCTTTCCTTCCAATTCTCTGCTGCCAATGACTGGAACGAATTGCAAAAAAAAAAAATCACTGAAGCTGGAGACATATCTCCCTCTCTAACTTTAAGCACCAGCTGTCAGAGCAGCTTACCGATCATTGCACCTGTACATAGCCCATCTGTAAATAGCCCACCCAACTACCTCATCCCCATACTGTTATTGTTTTTTTTTTTGCCCCTTTGCACCCCGGTATCTCTACTTGCACAGTCATCTTCTGCATATTTATCACTCCATTGTTTAATTGCTAAATTGTAATTATTTCGCCACAATGGACTATTTATTGCCTTACCTCCATAATCTTACTAAATTTGCACACACTATATAGACTTTTCTATTGTGTTATTGACTGTGCGTTTGTTTATCCCATGTGTAACTCTGTGTTGTTTGTGTCGCACTGCTTTGCACTATCTTGGCCAGGTCCCAGTTGTAAATGAGAACTTGTTCTCAACTGGCCTACATAGTTAAAAAAGGTGAAATAAAAATAGATAATTAACATTATCACACCACTACATATAACACAAACCTGGGCTTGTGGAGCCCAGGTTTACCCAGTCAGGCCTATTGGGTTTCAAGTTGAGACGGAGAAAGATTTCAGTTAAGAAACACTATTGATCAGGAAGGGAAGCTAAACGTTGACACACACAGGAGTGGACTGCTTGAAATGTTCTTAGATATAGAATGACACAATTACTTCTGGTCATGTAGTGTGTATTGCATTGAGATACTTCTGGTCATGTAGTGTTTATTAGAGTGAGATACACTACATTACCAAAAGTATGTGGACAGCTGCTCATTGAACATCTCATTCTAAAATCATGGGCATTCATGTTGAGGTGGTCCCCCCTTTTCTGCTATAACAGCCTCAACTCTTCTGGGAAGGCTTCCCTCTAGATCAGTGGTTCCCAAACTTTTTATAGGCCCATACCCCTTCAAACATTCAACCTCCTTTCAAGACACAAGGCGAGACCTAGATGCCGACATATGAGGCAGATGGTTGGAGTCTTACAATATTTATTAATCCAATAGGGGAAGAGAATGGTTGTGGACAGGCAAAAGGGTCCAAACCAGTTGTTACGAATCCCTTTTGGCCCGACAGTCTAGGGGGGGGATGGTAATGAGACCCGTAACAACTCATGCAAATTATAATTGTGACAAAGTAAAAGTGAGAACAAAATAACCACGACAACTGAAATCTACCGTCAAACTCAAGGTTTATTTGTAAACACACGGTAATGGGGGGGGGGGAGCAGGAAAAGGGGCTGAGCTGGACCCAAGGAAAGAAACAAGTATTCAAAAACACCCCTAAGCTAGACTAGCCTACTTTAACAATAGCTAACTAACTAACCAAAAATACAGTGGGTGGTCCGCCCAGTTCTAACTAGTGTATTTAACAAAGTTTACCTACGGGTAGTGTATGCCCATGGGCGACTTGTCTTGGTTTCCCCTTTTCCCACCAGCAAACAAACACCATAACCAAAACAATACTCACAGGTGATGAAAAAGTGCTATGGAGGTGCTCAAACAAAAGAGAGGTTAATACATAAAGAGAGAGTGAAACACAGAGACCTACAGACATGGCATTTACAGAGAGATTGAGCTCTAGAGCAAACAACTGATGGGGTTTTTAAACCAAGGGAAAGGAACTGTGATTGGGTAGGAAACAGGAGGAGGTGTGTCTTCTGATTGATGATTGGATTGGTGACTGATTGGGGAGTGATGATTTTCACCTGTGAGGGGAGAAGGAGAGAAAAGAAACACACATGATACACACACACAGGATACTTGTATCCGTAACACCAGTTCAGAGACCAACAGTTACCGAAGGCCAGGCAGAATCAAGGTCAGGGCAGGCAGGATGATCAGGCAGGCAGGAAAGAAGCCCAGAATCAAAAAGAGAATAGCAAAAGGAGTACGGGAAAAACACGCTGGTTGACTTGACTAACATACAAGACGAACTGGCACAGAGAGACAGGAAACACAGTGATAAATGCACTGGTACAGAGAGACTGGAAACACAGGGATATATACACTGGTACAGAGAGACAGGAAACACAGGGATAAATACACTGGCACAGAGAGACTGGAAACACAGGGATAAATGCACTGGTACAGAGAGACTGGAAACACAGGGATAAATACACTGGCACAGAGAGACAGGAAACACAGTGATAAATGCACTGGTACAGAGAGACAGGAAACACAGGGATAAATACACTGGCACAGAGAGACAGGAAACACAGTGATAAATGCACTGGTACAGAGAGACTGGAAACACAGGGATAAATACACTGGCACAGAGAGACAGGAAACACAGTGATAAATGCACTGGTACAGAGAGACTGGAAACACAGGGATAAATACACTGGTACAGAGAGACAGGAAACACAGGGATAAATACACTGGGGAAAACAAGCGACGCCTGGAGGGGGAGGAAACAATAACGAGGACAGGTGAAACAGATCAGGGTGTGACACCGAAAGCTGTGTGCCCCCTCTAGCACCAGGGTCAGTGCACTCTCAAATGTTGTTTTTTTGCCATCATTGTAAACCTGCCACACACACACTACACAATACATTTATTAAACATAAGAATGAGTGTGAGTTTTTGTCACAACCCGGCTCGTGGGAAGTGACAAAGAGCTCTTAAAGGACCAGGACACAAATAATAATATAATAATAATCAATAATTTTGCTCTTTATTTAAGCATCTTACATAGAAAACCTTATTTGTTCATCAAAAATGGTGAATGACTCACCACAGGTTAATGAGAAGGGTGTGCTTGAAAAGATGCACATAACTCTGCAATGTTAGGTTGTATTGGAGAGAGTCTGTCTTAACTCATTTTCCACACACAGTCTGTGCCTGTATTTAGTTTTCATGCTAGTGAGGGCCGAGAATCCACATTCACATAGGTACGTGTTTGCAAAGAGCATCAGTGTCTTAACAGCGTGATTTGCCAAGGCAGGATACTCTGAGCGCAGCCCAATATACAAATCTGGCAGTGGCTTCTGATTAAATTCAATTTTCACAGATCCGCTTATTGCAATTTCAGATATTGATAAGGGGACTGGAGGCAGGGCATGAAAGGGATAACGAATCCAATCGTTTGTGTCGTCCGTTTCGGGAAAAAACCTGCGTAATTGCACACCCAACTCACTCAGGTGCTTCGCTATATCACATTTGACATTGTCTATAAACTTGAGTTAATTTGCACACAAAAAAACCATACAACGATGGAAAGACCTGTTTGTTTGTTAATGCAGACAGAGAAGAGCTCCAAATTCTTAATCATAGCCTCAATTTTGTCCCGCACATTGAATATAGTTGCGGAGAGTCCCTGTAATCCTAGATTCAGATCATGCAGGTGAGAAAAAACATCACCCAGACAGGCCAGTCGTGTGAGAAACTCGTCATCATGCAAGCGGTCAGACAAGTGAAAATTATGGTCAGTAAAGAAAACTTTAAGCTCGTCTCTCAATTCAAAAAACTTTTTAATTCTTTGCCCCTTGATAACCAGCACTCTTCTGTATGTTGTAAAAGTGTTACTTGGTCACTGCTCATATCATTGCAGAAAATACACGAGTTCAGCTAGAGCCTCTCGGTGGATGCTGCAGAGTACCCAAGTGTCGTCGGGAGCAACTGCTTGCACACACGTTCCCACTCCACTATGTCTCCCTGTCATGGCTTTTGCACCATCAGTACAGATACCAACATGAGCAGCAGCTACGTTTGGCTACCTACGGACCATTAGTGGATTTCCCGCAAGAGAGTAACAGTTAATTAATGTGATTGGATGTTAATTATTTGACGAGGCTACCTGTATTTGACATTGTGTTGTTATTTCACTGAACACTAGATGGTTTAATTTTATTTTTGGCAGTGAAACAGGGCTACTCAGGCGAGAAAAAAAAACCTCACCCAAATGTATAGCGCTGTTGGAAAATATAAATGGCCTGTTTGAAAATGTGAAGATTTATTTTTTCAATAAAAAAAAATACGTATATATATTTTAAATGTGAGTCACATTTTTATTTGGCGTACCCCCGACAGCATTGCGCGTACCCCAGTTTGGGAATTCCTGCTTTAGATGTTGGAACATTGCTGCTGTCACGTTCTGACCATAGTTCTGTTATTTTATTATTGGTTTTAGTATGGTCAGGGCGTGAGTTGGGGTGGGCAGTCTATGTTGGTTTTTCTATGTTGGTTTTTGTGTTCGGCCTGGTATGGTTCTCAATCAGAGGCAGGTGTCGTTAGTTGTCTCTGATTGAGAATCATACTTAGGTAGCCTGGGTTTCACTTTTGGTTGGTGGGTGTTTGTTTCCGTGTGAGTGTTTGGGCCACACGGTACTGTTTCGGTGTTCGTTTTGTTCACATCGTTTATTGTTTTGTATTTCAGTGTTCAGGTCGTTTTGAATCAATCATCATGAACACTTACCACGCTGCGCTTTGGTCCGATCCTTCTTCCACATCTGAATGCCGTTCCTCTGAATGCCGTTCCTCTGAATGCCGTTCCTCTGAATGCCGTTACAGCTGCGGAGACTTTCTTACATTCAGCCACAATAGCAAAGGGGTGACCAACTCCATATTACAGTTTTTCCCAATTGTTTACACACTAAAACTGGCCCATGAGGCACAATGACACAAATCTGTAAGTCATTTAGCAGAACCAGACACCAAATCTGCAATACTACTGGCACATGTTTTGCTTTAAACTCAGATTGCAATTCTATAACAACCATTTGGCAAAACACAACGCACAATTATTTACCTTCGGCACAACCTTCACAACTAAAATATATTGTGTGCAAATGAAAAGCAACACTGTTCAACAAGCTAAACTTTCACTCCTCACGTGTGCAAACACTAATTGCGTAAATGTTCACTTTGAAATCAGACTTTTGGATAAAAGGCTACAGGTGAATACTCTTGTGTTTGGAGAACAATGGAAGCAGGTAGAGCTGGTGATGGAGGAAATCAAATCAAATTGTATTTGTCACATTGCCGAATACAACAGTGACATTCTTACTTCCAAGCTCTTAACAAGTAGTACAGCATAAAGCACTGTAAAGACTGATTCTAATATAGACTGTAGGATATACTAGGATATACTGTACAGCTCCCAATTACTGTATGAAATTGGGAGCTGTACTATTTTGTAACATGTTTATCTTGTATACTCTATTACTGTACTGTACTGTATGCAATTTGTTTTTGTAGAACTGAAAGATGACCATCACGTGGTGGTAGAAGGAGTCTATTTACAGACCAACAGGAGACTGCCATTGTGAAAATGGACTGCGGGAAATCCAACAACAGATTATTAAAACCACAGCCATCTTCCATAACATCATAGTGAGCTTATCAATCGTAGCCCGCGTCCTTAAAGAAACACCATCTCCGGGGTGAGTCCAATTTGACAGTAATTCCCAAAGAGTGAAGGATAAACGCTACGAATATGTGCAAGTGAATACTGTGCTGTATTACACTCCTGAAACATTAGAGACTCACTGATGTTGCCGGTGAACTTTACTATACAGTAATTGCTGTATGTACTGTCATTTCAGAGAATTATGGAGTTGGATGCAAGTCCCATCCCCCAGAAACTCATATTCATAGATGAGGCTGGATTCAATTTAGCAAAGACGAGGAGGAGAGGAAGGGACATCATTGGTCAATGTGTCATCATTGAGGTACCTGGCCAGGGCGGTGGAAATATCACCATATGCGCAGCTATGAGCCACAATGGGCACATCCATCGCTATGCCGCCCTTGGCCCATACAACACTGCCCTTCTCCTTCATTTCCTGAACACCTTACATGACAATCTTTTTCAACCAGAGCAGAGAGGACCAGGTGATCCTGAGCAGAGAGGGCCAGGTGATCCTGAGCAGAGAGGGCCAGGTGATCCTGAGCAGAGAGGGCCAGGTGATCCTGAGCAGAGAGGGCCAGGTGATCCTGAGCAGAGAGGGCCAGGTGATCCTGAGCAGAGAGGGCCAGGTGATCCTGAGCAGAGAGACACCAGGTGATCCTGAGCAGAGAGACGCCAGGTGATCCTGAGCAGAGAGACGCCAGGTGATCCTGAGCAGCAAATGTATGTTCTAGCTTGGGACAACATGAGTTTCCATATGGCTGCTCAGGACCTCAACTGGTATCCATGACCATCCCAGGTTTACAATTCTCTATCTCCTACAATATTCCCCATTTCTCAACCCCATTGAGGAGTTGTTTTCAGCATGGCAGTGGAAGGAGTATGATCACAAACCCCATGAACGTATGGTTCTTCTCCAGATAATGGAGGAGCCCTGTGGTGACATTCCAGTCATGTCAGAAGATATTTCCCCCGCTGTCTGGCCGAGGAGAATATCACCTGTGATGTTGATGAAAATCTGTGGCAGGACCAAAACAGCAGACATCACTGGTTTTGTTTCTTGACTTATGATTTAGATTTGACTGTAATTTGACACTTTCTTTATCTATTCCTAACAATTGATCTCACATACAGTACAAAAGTACAAGTAGGCCTATTTTTTTCCTTTGCGTATGCAAAATATAAATACTGTACGTTTGCATTTTTTACTGTATGTGTGCTTACAGTATGCTGTTTGACTTGTATTGAGTCTTGATAAAATATAAAACAAAAATGTTTGCATTTGTGTTCCTTTCTTGAGTACACACAAACAATATACAGTACAACAACAAAATCTTAGTCTTTACACTGAAATAGGTTCTGATAGTAGTGTTTTGAATGTGTCACATTAGTGTGATCTCTGTTGTCACTAAGTTAGATTCATTTAATGTGTGTGTGTTTGTCTCATTTGTAGGCAGAGTTTCATTTTGAGCAGGGTGTACATGATTTTGATTGCTGTGTTTCATTTTGCAAGATGTCTCTGGAGTTTGGGGAAAATTGGCTAACTGTTTTGTGTTTAGAGTTGTGAGTACCTGAGACGTAGTTTCAGCCAACGTGTGTTAACAACTGGGAACAACTGCAATGCCCATGATTTTCGAATGAGGTGTTCGACAATCAGGTGTACACTTCATTTTGGTAGTGTAGTGTATATTAGAGTCAGCTATGACCAACAGGCAAAATGTCTGAGCACAGCCCTGCACTAACCAGAGGGCAAAGTGTCTGAGCTCAGCCCTGCACTAACCAGAGGGCAAAGTGTCTGAGCACAGCCCTGCACTAACCAGAGGGAAAAGTGTCTGAGCACAGCCCTGCACTAACCAGAGGGCAAAGTGTCTGAGCACAGCCCTGTACTGACCAGAGGGCAAAATGTCTGAGCACAGCCCTGCACTAACCAGAGGGAAAAGTGTCTGAGCACAGCCCTGCACTAACCAGAGGGCAAAGTGTCTGAGCACAGCCCTGTACTGACCAGAGGGCAAAATGTCTGAGCACAGCCCTGCACTAACCAGAGGGCAAAATGTCTGAGCATAGCCCTGCACTAACCAGAGGGCAAAATGTCTGAGCACAGCCCTGCACTAACCAGAGGGAAAAGTGTCTGAGCACAGCCCTGTACTAACCAGAGGACAAAATGTCTGAGCACAGCCCTGTACTGACCAGCAGGCTAAGTGTCCTTCATGCTCTGGACAGATGGAGCCAGCAGAGACAGGAGGCCGTTATGGACGGGGGGGGGGGGGGGGGAGAAAGAGAAAGAGAGGGAGAGAATTAGATATTTATGGCAAGAGAGAGAAATAGAGGTGTAGGGGAATGAAGAGAGACAGAGAGCGAGAGCGAGAGGGAGAGCGATTTGGACTAAACCACCCAGCTCTGTGGCTAAATACCTATTTGAGATTTGAACTGAGGCCATCAACACACCTAGCAGATTAGTTTTCATAAATTATTTGCCTCCAGTGGTGCCTGCCAACGCATGCCGAATGAAAATGGCTGAGAAATAATTACTTTCTGCACCATCTAATAAGCAGAGGAGAAAGAAGAAAGTGGAAAGGAGAGGAGAAAGAAGAGAGGAGAGAGGAGAAAAGAGAGAGGAGAGGAGAAAGGAGAGAGGAGAGGAGAAAGGAGAGGAGAAAGGAGAGAAGAGGAGAAAGGAGAGAGGAGAAAGGAGAAAGGAGAAAGGAGAGAGGAGAGATGAGAGGAGAAAGGAGAAAGGAGAGAGGAGAGGAGAAAGGAGAAAGGAGAAAGGAGAAAGGAGAGAGGAGAGGAGAAAGGAGAAAGGAGAGAGGAGAGAGGAGAGGAGAAAGGAGAAAGGAGAGAGGAGAAAGGAGAGAGGAGAGGATAAAGGAGAAAGGAGAAAGGAGAAGGGAGAGAGGAGAGGAGAAAGGAGAAAGGAGAAAGGAGAGGAGAAAGGAGAAGGGAGAAAGGAGAGAGGAGAGAGGAGAAAGGAGAGAGGAGAAATGAGAGAGGAGAGGAGAAAGGAGAAAGGAGAGAGGAGAGGAGAAAGGAGAAAGGAGAAAGGAGAGAGGAGAAAGGAGAAAGGAGAAAGGAGAGAGGAGAGGAGAAAGGAGAAAGAGGAGAGGAGAAAGGAGAAGGGAGAAAGGAGAGAGGAGAGAGGAGAGGAGAAAGGAGAAAGGAGAGAGGAGAAAGGAGAGAGGAGAGGAGAAAGGAGAAAGGAGAAAGAGGAAAGGAGATGAGAAAGGAGAGAAGAGGAGACAGGAGAAAGGAGAGAGGAGATGAGAAAGGAGAGAGGAGAGAGGAGAGGAGAGAGGAGAGGAGAAAGGAGAAAGGAGAAAGGAGAGGAGAGGAGAAAGGAGAAAGGAGAAAGGAGAGAGGAGAGAGGAGAGGAGAAAGGAGAGAGGAGAGGAGAAAGGAGAGAAGAGGAGAAAGGAGAGAGGAGAAAGGAGAGAAGAGGAGACAGGAGAAAGGAGAGAAGAGGAGAAAGGAGAGAGGAGAAAGGAGAGGAGACAGGAGAAAGGAGAGAGGAGAGGAGAAAGGAGAGAGGAGAGAGGAGAGGAGAGGAGAGAGGAGAGGAGAAAGGAGAAAGGAGAAAGGAGAGAGGAGAGGAGAAAGGAGAAAGGAGAAAGGAGAGGAGAGGTGAGAGAGGAGAGGAGAAAGGAGAAATGAGAGAGGTAGGGTAGAAAGGACAGAAGAGCAGAAAGGAGAGAGGAGAAAGGAGAGAAGAGGAGACAGGAGAAAGGAGAGAGGAGACGAGAAAGGAGAGAAGAGGAGAAAGGAGAAAGGAGAGAAGAGGAGAAGGGAGAAAGGAGAGATAAAAGGAGAGAAGATGAGAAAGGAGAAAGGAGAGAGGAGAGGAGAAAGGAGAGAGGAAAGGAGAAAGGAGAGAAGAGAGGAGAGGTGCAAGGATAGAGGAGAGGAGAAAGGAAAGAGGAGAAAGGAGATAATTAGGGCCACAACTCAAGGACAAAGACGGGCCCTGCCGCCAATAAATCTGGATCAGAGACGATTCTGACCAATCAAATCCCATTAGCAACAATAGCCAGTTGGGCCCATTACCAAGATGGCTTATCATTATGATGGGTGCTCATAAACACAGAGCGCCGGGCTGCCAGTGGAAAACAGGAAATCTGCAACTCATAAATCTCTTATAAATCTACAGTGCTTTCAGAAGGTATGACTAATTCTATATTTTTCTGTGTTACAGCCTGAATTAAAAATGGATTTTAAAAAACTACACACAATACCCCATAATAACAAAGTCAAAACATGTTTTTAAAATTTGTAGCACATTTGTTTTAAATTAAATACATAAATATTTAATTTACAAGTATTCACACCTCTGAGTCAATTCATATTAGAATCACCTTTGGCACCAAAAACAACAGTGAGTCTTTCTGGGTAAGGTTCTAAGAGGGATTGTACTATATTTTCACATTGTTCTTTAAAAAATCATTCAAGCTCTGTCAAATTGGCTGTTGATTATTGCTAGACAAACATTTTCAAATCTTGCCATGGATTTTCAAGAAGATTTAAGTCAAAACATTTACTGGCAACTCAGGAATATTCAATGTCTTCTTGGTAATCAACTCTAGTGTGTATTAGGCCTTGTGTTTCAGGCTATTGTCCTGCTGAAAGGTGAATTTATCTCCCAGTGTCTGGTGGAAAGCAGACAGAACCAGGTTTTCCTCTAGGATTTTGACTGTTCTTAGCTCTATTCCATATCTTTTTTATCTGGAAAAACTTCACAGTCGTTAGAGATTACAAGCATAACATGATGCAGCCACCACTATGCTTGAAAATATGGAGAGTGATACTCAGTGATGCGTATTGTTGGATTTGTCCCAAACATAATACTTTGTATTCAGGACAAAAAGTGAATTGCTTTGCCACATATTTTTGCAGTATTACTTCAGTGCCTTGATGCAAACAGGATGCATGTTTTGGCATATTTGTATTCTGTACAGGCTTCCCTTTCACTCTATCAATTAGGTTAGTATTGTGGAGTAACTACAATGTTGATCCATCCTCAGTTTTATCTTATCACGGCCATTAAACTCTGTAACTGGTTTAAAGTCACCGTTGGCCTTACGGTGAAATCCCTGAACGGTTTCCTTCCTCTCCAGGAACCGAGTCAGGAAGGAAGGAAGGAAGCCTGTATCATTGTAGTGTCCAGTCCTTAAGGTGTTCCTAATATTTTGTACACTCAGTGCATTTTCTCTTTAATTTTCCTTTTTTCTGGGGATAAACGTGATGCATTTTATTGACTATTTATAGCGTATGTGCACATTCCACTCATTACATCAATGTCGCGATAAGACTGATATCAAAACGTCTCTGAAATGTCATATTCATCTTGACCGTCAGTCAGCTTTCCAGGCCATCACGTAGGAATAGGAGGCTGTCTGGTGAATATTCCAGGGATATTTACGATGTTGAATAATCCCCCTCCCCCCCAAAAAACAAGGATTACTGCTAAAGGCAGGTTATGCTGGGTTCAGTGCCTGTTGTCAGTGGTGATTGGACAACCCTGTGGACAAATGAAAACTTTGTCGCGCGATGAATCAAGGCACTCTGGCTGACGATCACGGAATCCTCAAACACTGACGCGGAATTGTAATGACAGTGGCAGAGGAGTGTTGTGATGTGTTTTCTGACTTTTAGATGACAAGCATGGTTATTTAACGGTCTCGGCCCCGGCTGCGTGGGAATAATTACAGGGTGGAGGCTGGTGGGAGGAGCTATAGGAGGACGGGCTCATTGTAATGTCTGGAATGGCATAAATGGAACGGGATCAAACACATCAAACATATGGAAACCACATTCCATTTGGTTCCATTCATTCCATTCCAGCCATTACAATGAGCCTGTCCTCCAATAGCTCCTCCCACCAGCCTCCTCTGAATTACAGTGAAGTCTGTTCTCATGATAACCACCTACTGCAGCTAAGTGAGAGAGAAGGATGGGTGTCCACAAAGACAAGCAGCCCTTAATTTCTCACATGACAACCAAGAGCCTACAGATGAATATTTATTTAAAGTAATGAAGCATGTTTTCCAGCCATATGATTCACACCAGCCTGTGTGGGTAGTGGCTTAAACTCAACACATTTTTCTCCAGAAGCATTCGACAACAAACTGATGAAGACACCTGGGTTCTGGAAAATACATCATGTCTCTGTGTTTTATATGCATCCTATAAACAGATGAAAAACACATCACAGATGTAATTCCTTCACAGGCTGTATGTCTTGGAGATTCAGTAGCATGTTTCTCTGCTCTCTGGATGGCCTTACTGTGCTGGGCCCTACAGTGTTTCCACACTCTCTTTAGTGACCTTTTCTCCCTCCAGTGAGCTTTACATAGCCTCAACCATTCTGTTCCTCCATTCAGATCTGTGTGGCTGTGCCATGCCCTGTATAACCACAGTGCCCCGCTCAGTACGATTCACCCACTCATGATAACGAGCCGATGAACCCCAGGGCCCAGTCCTCAGCCTTCACTTTTGTGACATTTTGCCTCAGTTACAATCAAATACGGACCATGTTGACCGTGCCAGGAGAACCTCTCAAGTCCTCCACTATTGACGGCATCGCCCCCCCAGTCTGACCCCCCAGCCTGACCCACCCAGCCAGACCCCCCTAGATGACTCCCCCAGACTGACCCCCCCAGTCTGACCCCCCTAGATGACTCCCCCAGTCTGACCCCCCTAGTCTGACCCCCCCCAACCTGACTCCCCCAGTCTGACCCCACCAGTCTGACCCCACCAGTCTGACCACACCAGTCTGACCCCACCAGTCTGACTCTGCCATTCTGACTCCCCCAGTCTGAACTCTCTAGTCTGACTCCCCCATTCTGACCCCCCTGGGGGGCGTTAGTGGATGAGTGGAGTGGTGAAATATATATATCATCTGGTCTGTCTTACCTACAGTTTTTTAGGGAGGCGTTTGGACGGGCTGTTCCGTATAAGGACATTTTGTTTTGCTTATTAGTCCTAGTCCAGAGTTTAATCTTCCATGATATCCCAAATGTTTTGCTTATAAATCCTAGTCCAGAGTTTAATCTTCCATGATATTCCAAATGTTTTGCTTATTAGTCCTAGTCCAGAGTTTGATCTTCCATGATATTCCAAATGTTTTGCTTATTAGTCCTAGTCCAGAGTTTAATCTTCCATGATATTCCAAATGTTTTGCTTATTAGTCCTAGTCCAGAGTTTAATCTTCCATGATATCCCAAATGTTTTGCTTATAAATCCTAGTCCAGAGTTTAATCTTCCATGATATTCCAAATGTTTTGCTTATTAGTCCTAGTCCAGAGTTTAATCTTCCATGATATTCCAAATGTTTTGCTTATTAGTCCTAGTCCAGAGTTTAATCTTCCATGATATTCCAAATGTTTTGCTTATTAGTCCTAGTCCAGAGTTTAATCTTCCATGATATTCCAAATGTTTTGCTTATAAATCCTAGTCCAGAGTTTAATCTTCCATGATATTCCAAATGTTTTGCTTATTAGTCCTAGTCCAGAGTTTGATCTTCCATGATATTCCAAATGTTTTGCTTATTAGTCCTAGTCCAGAGTTTAATCTTCCATGATATTCCAAATGTTTTGCTTATTAGTCCTAGTCCAGAGTTTAATCTTCCATGATATTCCAAATGTTTTGCTTATAAATCCTAGTCCAGAGTTTAATCTTCCATGATATTCCAAATGTTTTGCTTATTAGTCCTAGTCCAGAGTTTGATCTTCCATGATATTCCAAATGTTTTGCTTATTAGTCCTAGTCCAGAGTTTAATCTTCCATGATATTCCAAATGTTTTGCTTATTAGTCCTAGTCCAGAGTTTAATCTTCCATGATATTCCAAATGTTTTGCTTATTAGTCCTAGTCCAGAGTTTAATCGTCCATGATATTCCAAATGTATTCTATCAAAGTACACCCTGGGTGTGATTCTTTCTATTTTTCAACAGCGTCACTTCAAAGCTTGTAGACATACACTGTAAATGAGATATCCCTTTGACATTGATAGAACTCTTGCTCAAGGCCGACCCTCAATGCAGAATCTCCCAGTATATTTAGCTCCACTGACCAGTAGCGGGTGCTGTTGTCACATAACCATGTGACTGAAGCATCTGAGTCCTGTTAGCAAGTCATAATGAGTTTCTTATCTATTTATTTTATCATTTAATAATGATGAAGACGTACTGACACGCCACAGCCAAGATTGGAAATCATTAAGGAAGTAATTAGTGCTGCTTCGGCTGCCATTTTGGGGATTGTGCGAATTCAACAGCCTCCACTTTGGGTTTAACTGTGCTCCAGCAAGAGTCCACACATTCATGGTGAAGAAGCACGGGTCCGGCCACCAGAGAGGCCCTAGAGAGGGGACATGTCCGAAAGCTTGCGGCCAGCCAAGCCACCTGGCACCCTTGTCCCATGTGCACCCAGGTGCCCATGGGCCTGCCATACCTGAGCTGTCCAGGCAGAATGCAGCCAAGGAGGGTTTCTATTCTAATCGCAGAGGTTCTGCCTTCTTCCGCCCCGCTATACTGAGTTTAACAGCCTCCCCCTATTACGGCAACCCAGTGATGTCACCCATGTCGCAGGGATGATGACCGGGACTAGTCTATACTGAACAAAATATAAATGCAACATTTAAAGTGTTGGTCCCATGTTACATGAGCTGAAATAAAAGATCCCAAACATCCCTGTTAGTGAGCATTTTTCCTTTGCCAAGATAATCCATCCACCTGACAGGTGTGGCAAGAAATTGATAAAACAGAATGATCATTACACAGGTGCATCTTATGCTGGGGACAAATAAAAGGCCACTCTAAATTGTGCAGTTTTCTCACACAATGCCACAGATGTCTCAAGTTTTGAGATAGCGTGCATTTCGCATGCAGACTGCGGGAATGTCCACCAGAGCTGTTGCCAGATTATTTAATGTTCATTTCTCTACCATAAGCCGCCAGCCCAGGACCTCCACATCTGGCTTCTTCACCTGTGGGATCGTCTGAGACCAGACAGTTGATGAAACTGTGGGTTTGCATAACCAAATAATTTCTGCACAAACTGTCAGAAACTGTCTCAGGGAAGCTCATCTTCGTGCTAGCTGTCCTCACCAGAGTCGTGTCCTAACTGCAGTTTGGTGTCATAACTGATAATGCTGACCTTTGATGACCACTAGCGCACTGGAGCGCTCTTCACAGATTCATTCCAGTTTCATCTTTGCCGGGCAGATGGCGTCGTGTGGGTGAGTGGTTTGCTGATGTCAATGTTGTGAACAGAGTGCCCTATGGTATTGGCAGGCATAAGCTACGGACAACAAACCCAATGCACAGAGATACCATGATGGGATACTGAGGCTCATTGTTGTGCCATTCATCTGCCGCCATCACCTCATGTTTCAGCATGATAAAGCATGGCCAGATGTCACAAGGATCGGTATACAATTCCTGGAAGTTGAAAATGTCCCAGTTCATACTAACCAGACATTTCACCCTTTGAGCAGGCTTAGGATGCTCTGGATCGACGTGTATGAGAGCATGTTCCAGTTCCCGCCAATATCCAGCAACTTCACACAGCCATTGAAGAGGAGTTCCCGCCAATATCCAGCAACTTCACACAGCCATTGAAGAGGAGTGGGACAACATTCCACGGGCCACAATCAACAGCCTGATCAACTCTATATCTAGTGTTGCTCTGCATGAGACAAATGTTGGCCACACCAGATACTGACTGGTTTTCTAATCCAAGCACCTACCTCTTTAAAAAGGTATCTGTGACCAACAGATGCATATCTGAATTCCCACTCATGTGAAATCCATAGATTAGGGCCTAATGAAATGATTTCAATTGACTGATTTCTTTATATAAACTGTAACTCAGTAAAATCTTTGAAATGATTGCATGTTGTGTTTATATTTTTGTTCATTGTAGATAAGCAGCTTGATGTGATTTGATGTATAGGCGTCTATGAATCTGCCTGTCTGTCATTACATTGTGTTCATGTAGGCTGAGGAGAGTATTATTGGACAACACCATTTAGAGAGGATTTTGAGGTAGGTGGACATACTGTACATTGGTCAGATTAAGAGATCGTCTCAGGCCTTTCACAACGATGGCTGATGTACTAACCGAGATCGAGTGGATCGATGATGGCCACGTTCTCTCCCCATCCTCCTCTCCTCTCCATCTTAGCGTTCTTTAAGGCAGCGGGTCGGTTCCATCTTCTCCTCACTTGATTAGCTGTCATAATTCTCTCTCTGAGGGGAAGGGCTGTTGTTACAAATGCCTAAGTAAACCCAGAGCACATCAGTGTTAATATTCTCATTTCCCTCTCCCAGTCCAGAATGAGCTCATGGAAATATACTGAGTCTTCCTCAGTCTTCATCCAATCAGCAAATATATTAAGGTACCTCATTGAGATGTTTATTTTTCTAGAGGTTTTCCTTCCTGCATTAAGGTTGATGGATAGTGATCCTTGAGGACATGACATTGACTCTTTGGCATGGGTTAATTTGCCTCAATTATCAATTGCTTGTTAGATCAAGGAGCAATTAGTGAATAATGCTAAGTGAGAAAAAACAACAGGAAGACTTGAAGGAAACAAGCCATCCTTTAGGTGTACTTTTGCTATTAGCTTTGTAATTGGTTTTCTGCACCTACGAGATGTGCTGTGTGTTTTGTTTAGCCACAGCCTCATGTCTCCTGTCTCAGCAGTTCAATGGATATTTTATTGTCTTCTCATTTTCCGCGTCAGAAGATTAAAAACATAATCATTATGTTGTTGTCAGCCCTGGAGATGTCCAGAAAGCCGAAGTGTGTTAAATTGAAAAATGTTCAAACACTACGACGGAATGGCAATAAACAATAATTTTGCCTTCGTGTTAAACTTCTCTATTTGTTTTTTGTTTTTTAAAGATCAATCTTTGTGTGTATTGAATTGAAATGAAACCCTTCACTGAAATCAGACAAACTTGATGTTGGTAAATGGGGCAGGTGGGTGACGACGAGAAAACAGAATAATAAAAACGCTTTAATTATTGATTAGGACATGACAGGAAACACTTCATCAACAGTTTCCATACAATTTAAACTGGTTCAGCCTCACTCAAACAGAAGCAGTGTATGACTGATGTGCTCCTCTCAGCAACACATTCAGCCAGTGCCCCCCACCGCTATGCATTATTGAAGGTTTTGCCTCGCGATGATAACCCTGTTCCTTCCAGCAAAGGACCCCCGCGCTCTTCCTGTCACCACTCCCTGCAATTCTAATATTGTTACTTCTACTGAGATAACTCAAATAATTCTGCTGCTGGGTTGGATCGAGCTGCTATTCCATTGAACAAGAAGTGACGTTCGTTGTAATGATACCGACTTGCAGGGAGGCCAAAGCAAAACAGCAGTTGTTGTACGGTCCTGTCTGTTTGCCAGTGTGCTTCTGCAGCTTGTCTGTATGCTTTTCCTCCGTTGGCTGAACATCCAGTTGAATGTGAATAAGAAAAATGAAGCCCACAGTGACCAGGAAACAACAAAGGTTCGCTCTTTTGTTTCAATTCCTGTGATGGTGGGCCTTGTTGCATGCTCTGTGCATTGTGGGTAGCGAGTGAGGACAGGGGCCCCTCCCCAGCGGTGGCTGTTCAAGCCAGGTTCTGCTGTTCTGTGTCCGCATGGTGTGCACGGCTCTGAAACGTTGGAGCGCGGCCTGGATTTCCTGTCCCCTAGGCATGCAGATGCAAGACTTAACGCCATGTAATGTCTTCAGATCCATCAAAAGGAGACGTCTGCTTTTGCCCAGAACCCCTTCCCGGTTTGCAGGCTATTTATTCCCTCCAGCACCCAATGGGTATGTCAGTGCCTTTGACAGTCCACAGCAAGGACAAAGTGCATATTACAAAGAGATGCTTGAAGAGATCTTCTTTCTGGATAGAGTCCATGTCTCTTGGGAATGTCGTGCAGATTAAGATGTAGCATTGATATTTCTGTCCACATACGGAAGTTCTTCATCAATAAAACCTGGTGGGTGACAGTTTTCAACGACTACAATATTTTATTGCTTGACAGTAAAGCTGACTCTTTAAAAAAAAAATATATCCCAAATTAAATATCTCCTGTGCCACTGAAATGCTGTTCCCTAACGATCTACTCTGTCCATGTTGACAAAATGTCGCTCTTTGTATCGCAGCATTTCTGTTGTGCATTTTCACAGGACTGTGAACCCCTAGCCTCGCCCTCAGTGAACATCCCCAAAGCCCCCCTCGAATCCTCAGCTGACGCTCATATGTAGTGATCACCCATTTAAACAATGATGCACTACATTATTGACAAAGCTAATATTGGGAAAATGCAGGTCTTGTTTTGCACTCGCCCTTGGGCCTGATTATTAACACAAACCTCCCAGAAACATTCCCTGAGAGGCTGAAGAACACTTCTGTATGGCTCTCAACCCGCCACATTACAGCATCACAGCAGGGCCAGCTGCAGATAGTTCACAGTGAGGGGTCTGTGGGAAGGGGACGATGGAAAATGTGACGTAAATCCATTTGGGTGAATACGGTGCTGGATGATTGACCTGCATACAGTACGTGGGAGGTCACCTCTGCCATACAGTTAGTCAAATATGGTATACTTAAGCAATAAGGCCCGAGGAGGTGTGGTATTTGGCCAAATACCACACATAGTCGGGCCTTATTGCTTAAGTATAATATATCTGCTATTATAAACTGATTACCAATGTAATTAGGACAGAAAAACTAAACGTTTTGTCATACCATGGTATATGGTCTGATATGCCATGGCTTTCAGCCAATCAGAATTCAGGGCTCAAACCACCCAGTTTATAATAGGCATTATACCACAGTATTGTTGAATACTAATTTCCGATTGGCTAGAAGGGCATTCTAGAATGTACATTAAAACCAGATAATGGTACAGTTAGAAGATATATCTGGACACCTTGCAATCACGACGCAATAATCACAACGCAATAATCACAACGCAATAATCACGACGCAATAATCACAACGCACTAAGCAATAAGCACTAAGCAATAAGCACTAAGCAATAAGCACTAAGCAAAAAGCACTAAGCACTAAGCAATAAGCACTCAGCAATAAGCAGACCGTACTTGCTACAAAGTTACAGAAAGCTAAACCAACAACTACACAAACTACAATTTGATATATTGTAAATGCAGGTCCTGCGAGGAAAACATGTAGCTAGCTAGCATTGATTTGTTTTCTGCAGAGTCATCTTTCTTTGGAGCTTCAGCTAAAGCTGTCAAATCCTCCCACGTTTCTAGTTTCAACAGCTGCTTTCATAATGGCAGGTTTCCTAGCAACAAACTATTTATCTAGCTTCTAGCCTAGTGTTTTGATATGCAATTTGATCTGCTCATAATTAACCGTCAGTGTTGACTAGTGTCCTGAAGGGCAGGCAAACTTTTCTAGCCAAGCCAGGTAACATCGGGCATTATCAGTCCATTGTTGAGGATGTATCCAAATTAATGTAAAAATAAACCCAGCTCCTTTGCTGTTATTCTGGCTGCAGAGGGTGTGACTGTGTAACTGTAGCTAGTTGGCTAGCTAGCCAGCAAGGGATAAGAACGTTGTCAGCGAGCATGGCAACGGAACATAAATATCAAACTAATCGAACAAACGACTGAGCCACGTCTCTAGCAACCAAAACAATAGCTATTTCTACTGGTAAATGTGTGCTTTTATGTTGTTTTCTTTGGTAACTGTGGAGTAAGCGGGATAAATGCCTACGTTGTAAAAAATAAAAATGAATTTCGCAAAGGAACTCCACTGCATCGTCCATTATTTCAAAGATAATGAACAGAACGTTGGCATTTATCTCTTCCTTGTTGGACCGTCACTAGACGTATTATATTGTGAAGTATGTGAAGAAAATAAGGGAAACTCCTACCTCAAACCACAACACTCAGTTACACACTGCAGATACAAATGATACAGCAGAACAACAGACAACATATCCATTAGCATTAGGTAGATCAGAGGCATTTTGCCTATGTGATAAAATTACAACGCATAAGATCAGAGTCTCACACACCTTTTACCACGACATGAAATAAACGTCCTGGGCCTTTGGCTGGCCAATTCCCCAGCGAGCTACAGTAAGAGCAAGACAATGAAACTGCCGCCACATTACAATGACGCCCGTTTCAAGGTTACATAACAGATATATGATGGTGTATGTTTAGCAGAGCAGCCATAACATCCACCAGCAAACTGCTGCTGCAGACAGATTTATTTCCCAGCTGGGAAGGCAGTTGCTAAAGGTGTAGCCTCTGTCTCCGTTTGCCTGATATCTCTGTCTCTCTGTTGCTCAGCCCTTCTCTCTCATTTATATCTCTGTTTCTCTGTTGCTCAGCCCTTCTCTCTCATTTATATCTCTGTTTCTCTGTTGCTCAGCCCTTCTCTCTCATTTATATCTCTGTTTCTCTGTTGCTCAGCCCTTCTCTCTCATTTATATCTCTGTTTCTCTGTTGCTCAGCCCTTCTCTCTCATTTATATCACTGATTCTCTGTTGCTCAGCCCTTCTCTCTCTTTGCTATCTCTGTCTCTATGTTGCTCAGCCCCTCTCCCTTTCTTTCGTTGCTATCTCTGTCTCTATGTTCCCTGCCCCTTCTCTCTCGTTGCTATCTCTGTCTCTGTTGCTCAGCCCCTTCTCTCTCGTTGCTATCTCTGTCTCTATGTTGCTCAGCCCCTTCTCTCTCGTTGCTATCTGTCTCTATGTTGCTCAGCCCCTTCTCTCTCATTGCTATCTCTGTCTCTGTTGCTCAGCCCCTCTCTCTTGTTGCTATCTCTGTCTCTATGTTGCTCAGCCCCTTCTCTCTCGTTGCTATCTCTGTCTCTCTGTTGCTCAGCCCCCCCTCTCTCGTTGCTTTCTGTCTCTATGTTGCTCAGCCCCTTCTCTCTCATTGCTATCTCTGTCTCTGTTGCTCAGCCCCTTCTCTCCCATTGCTCTCTCTGTCTCTATGTTGCTCAGCCCCTCTCTCTCATTGATATCTCGGTCTCTGTTGCTCAGCCCCTCTCTCTAATTGATACAGTATCTCTGTCTGTTGCCTCTGTCTAACCTCTCAAACCTCTCTCCCTAACCTCTCTAACCTCTCCCTGTCTCTAATCTATCTCTCTCCCTAACCTATTTAATCTCTCTAACCTTTCTCTAACCTCTGCAATCTCTCTAAACTCTCTCTGTTTCTAACCTCTCTCTAACCTCTCTAACCTCTCTCTATCCCCTCTCTAACATCTATCTCTCTCTAAGCTCTCTCTCTAATATCTCCCAGTCTCTAACTTCTTTCTAACCTATCTAACCTCTCTAACTTTTCCCCAACCACTCTCACTCTCTCTCTCTCTCTCTAACCTCTCTCTAACCTCTCTCTAATGTCACTATCTCTAACCCCTCTCTACCCTCTCTCTTACCTCTAGCTAATCTCTCTAACCTGTCTAACGTCTACCTGACCTATCACTCTCTCTAACCTCTCTCGGACCTCTCTAACCTCTCTCTCTCTAACTCTCCCAATCTCTAACATCTCTAACCTCTCTGTGACCTTTCTAGCCTCTTTCTCTCTAACTCTCCCAATCTCTAACCTCTCTCTAACCTCTCTCTGACCTCTCTAACCTCTCTCTAACTCTCCCAATCTCTAACCTCTCTCTAACCTTTTGAACATTTCTAACATCTCTCTAACCTCTCTTTAACCTCTCTAACCTCTCTCTAACCTTTCTAACCTTTCTGATCCTTAACCTCTAGCTAACCTCTCTATCTCTCTAACCCTCCTCTCTCCCTCTCTCTCCCTCTCTATCTAACCTCTATCTCTCTCTAATCTCTATATATCTTTAACCCCTCTAACCTCTCACTCTCTAACCTCTCTCTCTCTCTAACCTCTCTAATCTTTCTATAACCTCTCTAATCTCTATCTCTCTCTAACTTCTCTAACCTCTATCTCTTTCTAAACTCTCGAATCTCGCTCTAACCTCTCTAACCTCTATCTCTCTCTTTCCTCTCTAAACTCTCACTAACCTCTATCTCACTCTAACCTCTCTAATCTCTCTCTAACCTATTTAATCTCTATCTCTCTCTATTCTCTCTAATCTCTCTCTAACCTCTCTAACCTTTATCTCTCTCTAATCTCTCTAATCTCTCTCTAACCTCTATCCCTCTATAACATTTCTCACTCTCTAACCCATCTAATCTCTATCTCTCTCTAACTTCTCTAACTTCTATCTCTTTCTAAACTCTCGAATCTCTCTCTAACCTCTCTAAGCTCTATCTCTCTCTTTTCTCTCTAATCTCTCTCTAACCTCTCTAACCTTTATCTCTCTCTAATCTCTCTAATCTCTCTCTAACCTCTATCCCTCTATAACATTTCTCTCTCTCTAACCCATCTCTTCTTTATTTTCTGCATTGTGGAGTCTGATTTCCTCTGTGCTCTTCGACGATCCCCAAGTCCTTCCTGAATATTCTAGTTGTTCTTCTCCAGTTTGGCCTGTTCACTCCTATGAGCACTATCCAGCCATACTGCCTCAGAGCGCTGCTTCTACAAAACGAATATGCCCTGGTAGCCCTTTGTGAAACCAGAAACCCAGCTCAATATGGACAATCAGACAGTTTGTGGTTTTCTCCTCAGGCAGGCCTGGACTCATCCGCTCCCGGACTCACACGCTTCAGGACTCACCCGCTCCTGGTGTTGGTTCTACCATTGCACCAGTTGTGAAGGACACCTGCTTCCTCCACCACAAAGCTCGGTGTGTGCAGCTCCTGTCAAGTCAACATTAGAGCAAGTGATCTGTAACTCACGCCACAGCTCTTTTTCTTCCCTTTCTTCCTCTCTCCAGTAAAATACTTACTCTAAAGTCATGCATAGTTATGGGCACATTTGGACAGATTAATGATTTCCACTTCACTACTTAATGTCTCAAGTGACAGCACCCAGATGACAAAATACAACTGTTTACTATAAAATACTACAATATGTACTGTCGTGTCTTTGGCATCATTAAATTGAAGACTGTTATTTTATCAAATCAATTCTCTGTAATTATTATTATGTGATTAAACTAATCATGTAAATGTAATTAACTAGGAAGTCGGGGCACCAAGGAAAATCTTCAGATTACAAAGTTTTAATTTTCCTCATATAACTCTTCAGATACTTTAATATCTGATCAATTAGTCTTCTAATTAATGAATTATTCTTTACCTCACGTTAGTCCCATTCCAAACGTCGCAAATTGTTGGTTATCTGCACTATCCCAGCCTTTACTATGAATCATCCATACACCAATTGTCTTAATCATTTATTTACTAACTAACTAAATAATCACAGAAATGCATAAACAAACAACACAGTAGATATGGTTACAAGGAAATGATAGGTGAGTTTCCCTAGTGGGCTAAGCCGATATGACGGCTTGGTGGACAAAGGAAAGTGGGTGTGGACTGAGAAGGGCGGGAAAGACCAAAGAGTCACTACACAGTTGATAATTATATTAATTGAAATCCTAATCCTTTGCACATGAATGCTCACTCATTCAGGAATAATTGCAATTAATATATATTTACACTCAGTGTTTCGTTGTGATCTCTCTAGGAATCATCCGTCTTTCTGTTGGAAAGTTCATTCAAGAGTCTCTGCTTCCCTGGAGTCTTTCATGGTTAGAATGGGTACTTCAGAGTACCATTCAGAAATGTTGTTATAGAATAGATGTTTCAGTAGTTGTCGGTCTTCGCATCCCATGGTACATAATTTCTAGCTACAGACTAGTAATTATTATCTAAGGTTTGCTCTTCTTCTGTCAGGATCGAGTTTAACCATTTCCACCCGTGTTGCCAATGCTCCACGTGGTATGGTTAGTTATTCAACAACCATTACAACCTTAGCTTATCCTGAGGTTTTTGTGGTCTCTACTCAAAACTGCCCTCTCGGTGACCGAGGTACGTATGGTCTAAAGAGGATTTCTTCAGGTGGGGGTTTTAATCAGAACAGTAGAAAAGGGCTGTCCCATGAGCCACATCATGTCTGTGCTCATGGGGGCGGGTGTCACGACTTCCGTCGAAATTGGTCCCTCTCCATGTTCGGGTGGCGTTCGGGGGTCGAAGTCACCAACTTTCTAGCCATCGCTGATCCTCTTTTCATTTCCTTTGGTATTGTCTTGTGTTGTATCACACCTGGTTCCAATCCCATCAATTACATGTTGTGTATTTAACCCTCTGTTCCCCCTCATGTCCTTGTCGGTGGTTGTTTGTTTGTAAGCTAGGTGCAAGTTATGCTCTGGTGTGTGATGGGTTTTGTACCCACTTTTATTAGTTTGTATATTTTGGTTTTCTGAGTTTTTGAGCACTAAACTGCTCCGTTTATACCAAGTTCGATCTCCTGCACCTGACTTCTCTGCCACCAGCACGCACCCCCTTACAAGCGGGCCAATGACTTTGTTCAACATTAACGTCTCTAGGGTAGGGGGCAGCATTCAGAATTTTGGATGAAAAGCATGCCCAAGTTAAACGGCCTGCTACTCGGGCCTAGAAGATATGATATGCATATAACTGGTAGATTCGGATAGGAAACACTCTAAAGTTTTCTAAAACTGTTAAAATATTGTCTGTGAGTACAACAGAACTGATTTAGCAGGCGAAAACCTGAGGAAAATCCATTCAGGAAGTAGTTTTTTTGGGTTGGTTTTGTAGTTTTCTATTCAATGCCATTACAGTATCCATTGACTTAGGACTCCATGTGCAGTTCCCATGCCTTCCACAAGATGTCAACAGTCTTTATAAATCGTTTCAGGCTTGTATTCTTATAAATGAGGTAAGACCAGTGTGAACGAGTGGACCCTAACGTGACGCAGAGTTTTTTCAGGAGCAAGTGCATTTCTTGTTTACCTTTTATATTGACGACGTTATTGTCCGATCATTTAGGCTAAAAAACAACCTGATGTTTGAATATAAACATTGTTTGACATGTTTCTAAGAACTTTACGGATACAATTTGGATTTTTTGTCTGATTGTTTTGACTGAGTTTGAGCCTGTGGATTACTGAAGAAAACGCGCTAACAAAACTGAGGTTTTTGGATATAAAGAGACTTCATTGAACAAAAGGAACATTTATTGAGTAAATTAATGTATTCTGATTGCCACCATATGAAGAGGTAAGAGATTAATTTTCTCTATTTCTGAGTTTTGTAACGCTTCTGCTTGGCTGGTTACTGTTTGTAATAATTTGTCAACTGGGCTATGTTCTGGGCTAGCTATGCTTTCGCCGAAAAGCATTTTATAAATATGACACTGTGGTTGGTTTACCAAGAAGTTCATCTTTAAACCTATGTAAAAAAATGTTTTGTTTTCTGAATATTTATAATGAGCATTTCTGTAATTGAATTTGGCGCTCTGCAACCTCACTGGATGTTGGCCAGATGGGACTTAAAGGGAATACAATTCTCTCACATTAACATAATTACATCATTTCACGAATAGCTGCATGTTTTCTCATTCATTTTATACAATAATTAGACGCAAACCTCATAATGGAGGCACCTGTATAAACAGATTTATGGTAATGTGGCTGTATTGTCTTTTATGAGGTCACAAACATGGAACAAAACGGACCGGGTCGTAGCTGGCTTCTCCACCGACCATTTACACATTCTCCAAAACATGGATATTGTTCAGTTCTCAAGTTCTGTGATGAAGAAGAAGTTCCTTTGTTCTACTGTGAAACTCTCTCTCTATATACTCCATGGCAAGAAGGAGAGAGTCTCCTTCAGGAATTTACGACCTGAGATAACAGAACCTGGGTGTAGGACGGAGGGGGGGGAGAGGGGGATGCCACGCTCTATACCCAGAAAGGGGACAGTACTATAGAATTCTAAAATAAACTGTGGAATACTATACTACACACTGTAGTATCCCTCAATCATGTGTAGCATTTACTATAGTATTTACTATAGAATGCTGTAGTATACTGTAGAAAACTACAGTAAATACTACAGAATTATCTAAAAAAAAAAAAAAAACCACTGCAATATACTACAGTAATGTCGGCAAAAACACTACAGTCCACAAAAACACTGCACTTTTTTTGATATTGTAAATACTACAGTATTTAATTTGCATAAACCCTGCCCATTCCCCTGCACTAAAAACATCCAACGTGCTCAAAAACCGGAACTTAGAAAATAAAGCGCGTAACTAAACCACACAACATCCGAACAATTTCACACAAAAACATGATGTGAAACAGAGGGCTAAATACATGTAGATGATTAGGGGGAATGAAAACCAGGTGTGTATGGAACAAGACAAGACAAATGGACATATGAAAAATGGAGCGGCGATGGCTAGAAAGCCGGTGACGTCGATCGCCGAACGCCGCTCGAACAAGGTAAGGAACCGACTTCGGCGGAAGTCGTGACAGTACCGCCCCCCCGACGTGCGGCTCCAGCAGCGCGCCGACACCGGAGGTGAAACTCCCGCAGCAGTTCAGGATCCAAAACATCTGCAACCGGAACACAGCACCTCTCCTCCGACCCGTACCCCTCCCACTCCAAGAGGTACTGAAGGCCCCCCGCCCGACACCTCGAATCCAGGATGGAACGAACGATGTACGCCGGGGCCCCCTCGATGTCCAAAGGGGGCGGTGGGACCTCCCGCACCTCAGATATCTGGAGCGGGCCAGCCACCACCGGCCTGAGGAGAGACACATGGAACAAGGGGTTCATACGATAATCAGAGGGAAGCTGTAAACTGTAACATACCTCGTTCACCCTCCTCAGGACTTTAAATGGCCCCACAAACCGCGGACCCAGCTTCCGGCAGGGCAGGCGGAGGGGCAGGTTACGGGTCGAGAGCCAGACCCGGGTACCGAACACCGGGGTCTCACTGCGGTGACGGTCCATGCTGGTTTTCTGGTGACGCGCGTCTCGCTGGAGGTGTACACGGGCAGCCTCCCATGTCTCCTACGTGCTCCTAAACCAGTCGTCCATCGCAGGACTCTCGGTCTGATCCTGATGCCATGGCGCCAGAACCGGCTGGTATCCCAATACACACTGAAACGGGGAGAGGTTAGCGTAGGAGTGTCGAAGCAAGTTCTGTGTCATCTCGGCGCAGAGCACGAACGCTGCCCACTCCCCCGGCGGGTCCTGGCAATAGGACCGCAGAAACCTATCCACATCCTGGTTGACTCTCTCTACCTGCCCGTTACTCTCGGAGTGAAAACCTGAGGTAAGGCTGATCGAGACCTCCAGACATTCCATGAATGCCTTCCAAACTCTTGACGTGAACTGTGGACCCCGATCCGACACTAAAACCTCAGGCACCCCGTAGTGCCGGAAGACGTGAGTCAACAGGGCTTCCGCAGTCTGTAGGGCCGTAGAAAGACCGGGCAGAGGACGATAGGACTTAGAGAAATAATCCACAACGACCAGGATCGTAGTGTTTCCCTGTGAAAGAGGTAGATCTGTTAGGAAATCCACCGACAGATGTGACCAAGGTCATTGTGGAACGGGTGAGGGATGTAACTTACCTCTGGGCAGGTGTCTCTGAGCCTTACACTGGGCATACACTGAGCAGGAGGAAACATAAACCCTCACGTCCTTTGCCAAGGTGGGCCACCAGTACTTCCCAGTTAGACAGCGCACCGTCCGACCGATCCCCGGATGTCCAGAGGAGGGAGACGTGTGAGCCCAATATATCAACTGGTCACGGACAGCAGACGGAAAGTACATACGCCCAACAGGATACTGGAGGGGAGCAGGCTCTGTACGCAATGCCTGCTCAATGTCCGCATCCAGCTCCCACATGACTGGCGCTACCAGGCAGGAGGCCGGGAGTATGGGAGTCTGATCCATGGGCCGCTCCTCTGTGTCATACAGCCGGGACAATGCGTCTGCCTTCTTATTCTGGGAATCTAGGTCTGTTGGACAGGGTAAACACAAGATGGGTAAAGAACATGGCCCACCTTGCCTGACGAGGATTCAGTCTCCTCGCTTCCCAGATGTACTCCAGGATGCGGTGGTCAGTCCAGATGAGGAAAGGGTGTTTAGCCCCCTCAAGCCAAATGCTCCACGCCTACAACGCTTTAACCACAGCCAGCAACTCCAGGTCCCCCACATCATAGTTGCGCTCCGCTGGGCTGAGCTTCTTCTAGAAGAAAGCACAAGGGCAGTACCCGAGCGCTGTGAGAGCACGGCTCCTATCCCAGCCTCGGACGCGTCCACTTCCACTATGAATGCCAAAAAGGGATCCGGATGTGCCAGCACGGGAGCAGAGGTAAACAGAGCTCTTAGCTGCCCAAAAGCCCTGTCTGCCTCAGCCGACCACTGCAACCTTACAGGACCCCCCTTCACAGTGAGGTAATGGGCGCAGCAACCTGGCCAACACCCCGGATAACCAGGTGTGTATGGAACGAGACAAGACAAATGGACATATGAAAAATGGAGCAGCGATGGCTAGAAAGCCGGTGACGTCTATCGCCGAACGCTGCCCAAACAAGGAGAGGAGAACGCTGCCCGAACAAGGAGAGGAGAACGCTGCCCGAACAAGGAGAGGAGAACGCTGCACGAACAAGGAGAGGAGCCGACTTCGGCGGAAGTCGTGACACCTACCTACCTACCTACAGGTTATGGAACATTTGATTTTTTGTGTTTCTCCAGTAGGTTTTTCCTGAAGGAAAAGCCCCCCACTTCTATGTCAAAGATAAAACAAAAACACCACAATAAATAATGTAATGTCACAGTAAGAGGTATTAGTAGTGATGTTGGGGCGATGAAAACAGCCACTACCTTGGTGATGGGTTATGTTAGGGCTATGGTTAACAACCTGTTATGGCAAGGCGATCCCCGAGGGGAACTCCACCCCCCCATTCAGCTGAAAAGGTGGCGCAGGGAATTCAAAAATATTCTTTAGAAATATTTAACTTTCACACATTAACAAGTCCAATACAGCAAATGAAAGATCTTGTTCATCTACCCATTATGTCCGATTTTTAAAATGTTTTACAGCGAAAACACAACATATATTTATGTTAGACCACCACCAATTCAAAGGAAAAACGCAGCCATTTTTTCCAGACAAAGATAGTCACAAAAGCAGGATTAGAGATAAAATGAATCACTAACCTTTTGAAAATCTTCATCAGATGACACTCATATAACAAGTTACACAATACATTTATGTTTTGTTCGATAATATGCATATTTATATCCACAAATCTCGGTTTACATTGACGCCATGTTCAGAAATGCCTCCAAAATATCCGGAGGAATTATAGAAAGCTACGCCAGATAACAGAAATAATCATCATATACTTTGACTAAAAATACATGTTCCACATATAATTAAAGATACACTGGTTCTTATTAATGCAACCGCTGTGTCAGATTTTTTAAAAACGTTACGAAAAAAGCCCACCATGCAATAATCTGAGACAGCGCTCAGACGTAAAAGTATTTCTCCGCCATGTTGGAGTCAACAGAAATACAAAATTACATCATAAATATTACCTTACCTTTGATGATCTTTCATCAGAATGCAGTGCAAGGAGTCCTAGTTCCACAATAAATCGTTGTTTTGTTCCAATTAATGTCCAATACTAGTGTCCAATTAGCTGCATTTGCTAGCACTTTCAGCTCGCGTGCCCAAAAGCTGACGCTGGTCCAGGACAACTCGCACGAAAACTTCAAAAATATATATTCCAGGTCGAATAAACTGGTCAAACTAAGTAGAGAATCAATCTTCAGGATGTTATTTTCATATATATCCAATAACGTTCCAACCGGAACATATGTTTTCAGCTGCAGCCAAATGGAACGACGGTGGCACCCACAGAGAAATGCGCCACAGGGAAATTGCATTCTGCCAAGACCGTGACTATTTCCCCTCCCATTCGGTCAAAGTTCACACCGAAAGCTCCATTCCACGTTCTACTGAATGAGGACATCTAGTGGTAGGAAGTGCTACCAGATCCATATCTTGTTGGGAAAGGAAGGGACGATGACGTCAAAGTTGACCCACATTCAGAATTTCACTTCTTGTTTGGAAGATTGCCTGCCCTATGAGTTCTGTTATACTCACAGACATAATTCAAACAGTTTTAGAAACTTCAGAGTGTTTTCTATTCAATAGTAATAATAACATGCATATTTTAGCAATCTAGGACATAGTAAGATGCAGTTCACTATGGGCACGCAATTCATCCAAAGTGAAAATACTGCCCCTTATCCTCAACAAGTTTTAATTGTGTGCGGTAACATAGCATGTTACGTAGTGAGGATTTCACGTTTCAGTCCTGAGGATATACCAAGGCCTAGGTCAAAGGTCAAAAGTGTCACTTCCTGTTACTCTGATTGGACCTCTAGTTCATTACCATGTATCCTCAACACACCCCCTCTCGCCCACTGCTAGCCTGGCATGAGGCACATGATCTCAGGGGGGTATTGTGCATGTCTAGTCCAGAGAGAAGCTAACCTCCCAGCACGAGTCTTATCTTCGCTTTAATTACGGCCCGTAATCACAGCCTCGGTACACGCCGGCGCCGACAATCCCCTCAGTATGACAGCGCATTCACAGCAGCGAGTTGCAATCTCACATTAGTTCCCCGGCACAATGTTTTCCGGTGTATCAGGAGTTACATGGCACTTCCCCTGTAAATACAGCATGACTAATGTGTGTATAATGTAAAAAACCCAGTCTGTGACTCTTCTGCACTAGGATTATCCCTCACCCTGGTGCTGAAGCCTCTCTCTCTCTCTCTCTCTCTCTCTCCATCTGCAGCATAGCCACGGAGACAGGCGGGAGACATGAGGCCCCAGGCCCGTGGCAATCCAGCCTCTTGTTCTGGCACAATTGTCTGCGATTCTCCCCAGATATTTAGCTATTCATCCCTGCTCTTTATGACTGTTGGGCCTTGTGTCGCAGCTCCCTCCAGAGAGTGCCGCGGGAGAGGAGACAGACGGAGAGGGCTTATCTGTCCCAAACACCCGAGCGTCATCTCCCCATAGAATGCTATGAATATCTCTCAACCCATGTGTGTTTATTAAGCACTGGTGATGCTGTTTGGTTGTACACTGGGAATAGAGTTGCAGGGATAGGGGATCGGGCATTGTGTACTGTTCATTTGGGTATGAATATTTCTCCCTGGTTTCTAGAGATGGTTTTAGTCATATCGTGAAGAGGGTACAAAATAAGATTGACTTAGATGAAAAGAAGAACATATCTCTTTTCTCAGTTCTTTCTGATAGCAGCCAACCAGAGCAAATCAAATCAAATTAATTTTATTTGTTCAAAGCAGGCTCAGAGTATGAGGGGCAGTTTATGAATAATTTATATTTGCTCATTATGACAAGAGTGACTCCCATAAATAATATTTTTCATTCAGAGATCAAACAATTACTTGAAGTGACTCTATGTACTCAGTCTCTAGAGCTCTCATCAACCCAGTGATAAACCCATAATATATGCTTACAGACAGCAAAGCACATTGGTTTCCTTACCCTGTAAGCAGTCTATGGACAGGTACAGTATGACAGCAATCCATGCTTTTGTTTAGTTTCCCTGACACAGTTTCCAAATGCTAAAGGTTTTAGCATTTGTGCCACAATTATCATTCAAGTCATGTTAGCGATATTAGCAATTTTTGCTCATCATGTTCAAATCACCTAGAAGTGACTTTATTGAGCTTCACAATCAATTTTAGAAATACTTTTTAATGATTTGAACATGATGTGTCAAAAATGCTAATTGTCACTACCATGACGTGAATGGGATTTGTGCCACAAATGCTAAAATGTTATCATTTGGAAATAGTGCCAGGGAAGCTAAAGCATGGGTTGCTCTCATACCTTGTCCATAGATTGTTTAAAGCGTAAGGAAACCAATTCGTCATTTTGTCATTTAGGTGAACTATGCCTTTAACTGAAAGTAAAGGAAATGTCAAACACAATGCACTGATGTTTCCTTTAACTAATATCGATTTTATGGTTTCAAAATTGGAAACTATCACTGGAAAAACATAAACAGTCACCTCCAAAATGATTGGCTTGATAAAGATGAGCAAAAAAGACTATAAAATAAATAATACAAATACTGAGCTATATTGTATGCTCCAAAACAATTTACAATTATATTCTATTATACTTAAACCTCTTAAGGATCCGCCCCTTTAAAAAAAAAAAATAGCCTAAAAAGACATACCCAAATCTGACTGCCTGTAACTCAGGCCCTGAAGCAAGGATATGCATATTCTTGGTACAATTTGAAAGGAAACACTTTGAAGTTTGTGGGAATGTGAACGGAATGTAGGAGAATATAACACAATGGATCTGGGAAAAGATAATACAAAGGAAAAAAACAACCATTCTTCTGTATTTTTTTGTACCATCATCTTTGTAAAGCAAGAGAAAGGCCATAATGTATTATTCCAGCCCAGGTGCAATTTAGGTTTTGGCCACTAGATGTCAGCAGTGTATGTGAAAAGTTTAGACTCATCATTTTTTATCAAGACTGCCCAAATGTGCCTAATTTATTCATTAACAAGTTATAGCACTGTGATGAGGAAATCCGGAGGCCTGTGAGTTGGGTTTGTAGTCATGACAGCAGTAATGGGGGGGAAGCTCGGTTTTAATTGTACCGAGGATGCTTTGTGACAACGACCAATACTTAACTCTGTGATTACAACTTCACATCTATCTTCACCATGAGGCAACATCTATTATCTCTGTTAATGTAGGCCAACCACATGTAGGTTTCATAAAGATAACAAGTTCATATGCAACAGTGCTCGATGAAAAGGACATTTTCTTGGATGTTTGATGATAAAAACAGCACATTAAACTATTTTCATAATGTCCTGAAGATGCCTTTGGCGATACTACAGGGTCCAGGTGAAAGCTCCGTTGTGGCTTTCTGTTTAGGAGGCTCTTCTCAACACAGGGGTGGTCACTGTCTCCTGGAGAGAGGATGTAGCCTGGTGTTGTGAATGATATCAGTGAGATAACGAGCACACAGATGGCGGTAGGTGCGTTTGCATGAGAAACGCCGCCCACTCGTGTAAAATCAGCAGAAGCAGAAGACTTTAACTCCAGACATTCTGTACCCGAGGCAGCAGCGGGCGACTGAATGCAGACCGTTTTTTGTGCATTTTGTATCCCGTGAAACTTCACGTCTGTTACTTTCCGGTCATGATTTTCAGGGCCCCGCCGGTGCACGCAGAATGTGCTCACCGATTTGTTCCCATTGGAAACATGAATATTTCAATGGGTACACATTGTTCCTGCAAGGGCTAAGTACAAAGGCATCTTCATATTAAATCATTCCTATAAGTAGATATACAGGGCCTTCAGAAAGTATTCACACCCCTTGACTTTTTCAAAACAAATTGGTGTTACAAAGTGGGATTAAAATGAATTTTATCCTCAAAAAATACTCTGTAATGTCATATTGGAAGAAAATTCTATAAATTATTTTCAATTAGTTTAAAATATAACACTAACATTGATTAGATAAGAATTCACCTCCGAGTCAATACATGTTAGAAACATTTGGCAGCGATTACAGCTTAGTCTTTGTAGCAAATCTCTAAGAGCTTTGCACACCTGGATTGTGCAATATATGCCAATTATTCTTTAATAAATTCTTCAAGCTCTAGTTGTTGATCATTGCTAGACAGCCATTTTCAAGTCTTGCCCTAGATTTTCATGCAGCTTCAAGTCAAAACATTTTATCCTGAATAACTCCCTAGTCCTTGCCAATGACAAACATGCCCATAACATTATGCTGCCACCACCAAGCTTGAAAATATGAAGATTGGTACTTGGTGAATTGTTGTGTTGCAGTTGCCTCAAACATAACACTTTATATTCAGGACAACGTTTTTGTGCTTTTACTTTAGTGCCTTATTGTAAACAGGATGCATGTTTCAGAATATTTGTATTCTGTACAGGCTTCCTTCTTTTCACTCTGTCATTTAGGTTCGTATTATGGAGTAACTGTCAGTTTTCTCCCATCACAGCCATTAAATCCTATAGCATTTTACTGCATCCGCCATAACACCTGAAAAACAGTGTACTGTACATGACCAATACAATTTGATTTGAAGGCGATTATTGACCCCCTTGAAAAAAAAGACGATAAAGTAAATAATACAAACACGCTATATTGTATGCAAAACATTTCTTTCATGATTTTCTATTATAATAATACAATGAATTGCTTAGAGAAAGTGATATTGTTTAATAAGTAATAAAAACAATTATCGAAAAGAGAGGTATCAATATTATTGCCTAAACATTTTTATAAATCAAAAATAAAATCTGCATTAACATTCTACTTTTGAAGTTCATCTCAGTTTAAGGAATTGTATTGCGCCCTTCCATTGCTTCTTGTTTCACCGGGGTATAAAAATGAGGTAACAGGTAAACATAAATTTGTCTTCCATCACCATGGGAAAGTCAAAGAACTCTCAAACGGAAAGAGACAAATGGTTGTTGACCTTCTAAAATCAGGCAATAGGTACAAAACAATAGCTAAAAATCTACATGAACAAAAGTACGTAGACACCTGCTTGTCGAACATTTCATTCCAAAATCACTGCCAATAATATGGAGTTGGTCCCTCCTTAACTGCTGTAACAGCTTTCCACTAGATGTTGGAACATTACCCTGGGGACTTCAGCCATAAGAGCATTAGTGAGGTCGGGCACTCGCAGCTCGCGTACCAATTCCTCCCAAAGGTGTTCGATGGGGTTAAGGTTAGGGATAGGGGGCAGTATTTCCCCTTTGGATGAATTGCGTACCCATAGTGAACTGCATCAAAATCTGTCCTAAATTGCTAATATATGCATATTATTATTATTATTGGATAGAAAACACTCTGAAGCTTCTAAAACCGTTTGAATTATGTCTGTGAGTATAACAGAACTCACAGGGCAGGCAATCTTCCAAACTAGTTTTGGAATCCTGAAAGTTGGGGCAACTTTGACCTCATCGCCCCCTCCCTTCCCAACAAGTTATCTGGAAACACTTTCTATGTCTTCCACTAGATGTCCTCATTCAGTAGAAAGTGGAATGGAGCATATGCTGTGAACTTTGACCTAATGGGATGAAAAGTTGTAAGTGTCGCAAAGATTTTCATGTGCGTGAAGGCGCGCTTGGGAAAGAGTGCTTCCTTTGTTCCAATCAGCCTCAGATGAACATGGATGTCCCGGTTGGAATGATATTCGATCTGTATGATTATAACATCCTGAAGATTGATTCTGCACTTAGTTTGACCAGTTTCGTCGACCTGTAATATGTAATTTGGAAGTTTTGATGCACAATTATTCTGGAACAGAAGTCATTTTTTGGGCATTTGAGCTGAAAGTGGCAGCAAATGCAGCTACATGGACACTAGAATTGAACACTATGAAACAAAACGATTTATTCTTGAAGTAGGACTCCTTCCACTACATTCTGATCGAAGACAATCAAAGGTAAGGGAATATTTATGTTGTAATTTTGTATTTCTGTTGACTCCAACATAGCGGAGAAATATTGTTACGTCTGAGCGCCGTCTCACATTATTGCATGGTAGGCTAATTCCGTAACGTTAAAAAAAAATGTGACACAGCGGTTCATTAAGAACCAGTGTATCTTTTAAATTATATTTAGAACATGTATCTTTAGTCAAAGTTTATGATGAGTATTTCTGTTATCTGGCGTAGCTTTATATAATTTCTCCTGACATTTTTGAGAATTTTCTGAACATGGCGTCAATGTAAACCGAGATTTATGGATGTAAAATGCATATTATCGAACAAAACATAAATGTACTGTGTAACATGTCATATGACTGTCATCTGATGAAGATTTTCAAGAGGTTAGTCAATGATTTTTTTTTATCCTGCTTTTATCATTTTATATTTTGTGGGACAAAATGGCTGCCTTTTGTCTTTGTTTTGGTGGTGGTCTAATATAAATATGTGCTGTGTTTTCGCCGTAAAACATTTAAAACATCTGACACGCTGGGTAGATGAACAAGGTGTTTATCTTTAATTTGTGGTGTTGGACTTGTTAATGTGTGGAGGTTAAATATTTCAAAGAATATTTTTGCATTCCCTGCGCCACCGTTTCAGCTGAACGGGGGGGGTGTAGTTCACGCATGGGAACCCATAGGCACAACAGGTTTTAAGTTCTTCCACACCAATCTCGACAAACCATTTCTGTATGGGCTTCGCTTTGTGCACAGGGGAATTGTCATGCTGAAACAGGAAAGGGCTTTCCCCAAACTGTTGCCACAAAGTTGGATGCGCAGAATTGTCTAGAATGTCATTGTATGCTGTCGAATTAAGATTTACATTCGCTGGAACTAAGGGAACTAGCCCGAACCACAAAAACAGCCCCAGACCAGCATTCCTCCTCCACCAAACGTTATAGTGGCACTATGCATTGGGGAAGGTAGCGTTCTCATGGCATCCTTCAAACGCAGATTTTTCTGTCAGACTGCCAGATGGTGAAACGTGATTCTTCATTCCAGAGAAAGTCCAATGGCAGCGAGCTTTACACCACTCCAGCTGACACTTGCATTGCGCATGGTGTTCTTAGGGTTGTGTGCGTGTGCTCGGCCATGGAAAACCATTTCATGAAGCTCCAGACAAACAGTTATTGTGCTGACGTTGCTTCCAGAGGCAGTTTGGAACTTGGTAGTAAGTGTTGCAACCGAGGACAGACAATTTTTATGCGCTAAGAGCTTCAGCACTCGGCAGTCCCGTTCTGTGAGCCTGTGTGGCCTACCACTTTGCGACTGAGTTGTTTTTGCTCCTAGAAGTTTCCACTTCACAATAACAGCACCTACAGTTCTAGCAGGGCAGACATTTGACGAACTGACCTGTTGGAAAGGTGGCATCCTATAACGGTGCCGTGTTGAAAATAACTGAGCTGTTCAGTAAGGCCATTCCACTAGCAATGTTTGTCTATGGAGATTGCATGACTGTGTGCTCGATTTTATACACCTGTCAGCAATAAACTCAGACTGACGGATATCAAGGATCTGGAAATATTCTATATGGAGGAATGGTATAATATCCATCCCAATGTGTTCTCTAATCATACAACTTTATAGAAAAAGCTCAGTGTCATTATCCTCGCAAGGGCAGGAAAGACAAAGTATTGAAAACACAAACACCAATAAAAAAACAATTTTAGAGAAAAAAATGTTACTTGTTAAACAAAATCTATTTATCTAAGGCAACTGTATAATTGCGGAAAAGCATGAAAACCCCACAGTTCCAGTCGGTGAGAACATGGCATGTCTTCGTTTCTAAGATGGTGGAAGCTGCAAGGCTGGTGGGCCGGGCGTCAGCGACCAGCGTGATTTATGCCGACACGTCCTGTCTATGTCATTATTTCCACAACGGACCCTAAACAATCCCCACTCGTCCCGCCAGCCACCATAAAAATGTGCCACCAATTTTTTTGTAAAATCAATCGGGCACAGGAACATCTCAGGCTGCAGCTCCGGAACAATGAATCACACCAGTGTCCTTTATCTTATTGCCTGCATATGTTATTAAATCTTGATTCAGTGGTCTTAAATTCTGATGACACCTCACCGGAAAAATTTTGGATGAGTGGCCAAACAGTAAGCGAGGGCGAGTTTTGAATATGGCTGAGGATGTTTGATATCTCATTATTTAATCTGTCACTTGGAGTAACCCCGGGAGCGTGACAGCAAAATGCATCTGACATGTTCGGTATTTTACAGCAAAAGTAAGATAGCTACACTTTCACTGTGTCCCAAATGCACCCTATTCCCTATGAAGTGCACTACGTTTGACCAAGGCCCACTATATATGGATTAGGGTGCCATTTGGAAAGAAACCTTTCTCTGGAGCTGGGTGGGGGGGGGGGGGGGATTTGTGGGATGAACTAATATGGTTCATTGCTGACTGTGGGGACACAGTTGTTTGTCTTGGTTTGGACTTGGCTGGCTGACACTCCATTCAGAGCATAGACTACATCAGCTTTGGGTTTGGGGTGGAACGCTGAAGGGTACCACAGTAGCAGGGAGCTGCATTTCAAAAGCACCAGAAATGTACTGTTCAGAAAAGTTCTGCTCCTTTAAAATGTCTTTCTGTAGGGACAAACAGAACACCTAACAATTAAAAGTGCTGTGTGAAATATGTCTTTGTACCTGGGAAGTTGCCTGGAGTCTCACCAAATAGGTCTTGGCAGCAGTCCGTAGCTTTGATCCCAGTACATCTCGTTAGAGCAGCAGAGACTATTCCTCATAATCTTGATGTTCGAAGGATTTGTCATTGCTGTGAGGGCAGTAAAGTCAAAGTGGATTACCGTTACTAATGACGAGGCCCCTCTCTAAACTATTCCACCTGCAAAACAATACACAAATTCAAGTTTAAAGTTTTATTTGTCACATACACAAGTACAGTGAAATGCAAGTCCTACCAAACAATGCAGTATTTAATATCAAAACAGTATAACTAATAATAGAATGTAATAACAACACAAGAAGAAGCTATATACAGGGTCAGTACCAAGTCTTCCAGGTCCTGAGGCAGCAAATCATCCCCAAACCATCACACTACCACCACCATGCTTGACCGTAGGTACGAGGTTCTTACTGTGGAATGCAGAGTTTTGGTTTTCGCCAGACATAATGGGACCCCCATGTCGTCCAAAAAGTTGACTCAAGTGTTCAACAAAAAAAAACACCTGGAAGCACCTGGATGATCATCGAGACTCTTGGAAGGAAGAATGTTCCATGTACAGACTTTTTGGACGACATGGGTCCCATTAGTAGATAGTAACAAAAGCAAAATGCTTTATGGATCAGTGGAGGCTGCAGAGGGGAGGACGGCTCATAATAAAGGCTGGAACTGAGCGAATGGAATGGCATCAAACACATAGAAATCATGGAAACCATGTGTTGGATGTACGTGATACCATTCCACTGATTCCCCTCCAGCCATTACCACGAACCCGTCCTCCCCAATTAAGGTGCCACCAAAGTCCTCCGGTAGGGCTCATATCTTTTTGGTGGAGGACCATGTCACACGTTATGGTGGGTGTTTACCAAAACAATCCATTTCAGAAAATCATTGGATACTCTCTAGTTGAAGGTCTTTGTGTGTAAAACCAGCTAGGCCAAAAATGTAATCGGCGAGAATGCATTCCAGAAATGTCTAGTACTGTATCTGAATCTTGCTTTGGCCAGTTCCCCTGAGGAGAGAGACACTGACTAAGACACTGCAGGTCAAAGTATTCATCTGGTACCAGCAGGCATCCACTGCATTGCTTCCACTTTTCCCATATATCCAGTGCACGTAAAAGAGAGAACGCCATTTGAGACTGAAATCCACCTGTAATTTGTCATTGCCCAACAATTATCTGTACCATGGCCATTTAGTTGATTCAACAGAGCATATTTTCACAAAGCGGTAGTTAGCAGCATGGCTATGTTCTGGAAGACCCAGTATGAGGTCTGTTGAGTCACCTGGGCAACTCCTCCACTGTGACAGGTTGTGAATTTCTCTTCCACGCCAGGAAGAGCGAGAGAGAAATACTGGAGCTCAGTGCTGACGATGGCATCTATTTAAAGTTAGTGAGGCAAGGAAGCGACCTCTTTTCCATTAGCCCATGCAGGTCCAGGGATCAGACAGGGACCTAAGAGTTCACTACTGCCTTCTCATTAGAGGGTCCGGCTTAGTCCTGATACACACACACACACAGACACAGACACACACACACACACACACACACACACACACACACACACACACACACACACACACACACACACACACACACACACACACACACACACAAACACATCCCCACTCACACACAACCAACCACATACACACATACACACACACACATACACACACACACACACACACACACACACAGAGACACACACACACACACAGTCACACACGCACACACACAACCCCAACCACGCACACACACACGCACACACACACACAACCCCAACCACACACACACACACACGCACACACACACAACCCCACACACACACAACCAACCACACACACACAACCAACCACATACACACATACTGTACAACCAACCACACATGCAACCAAACACACACACACACAAAAAAGCACACACACACACACAACCCCACACACACACAACCAACCACACACACACACACAACCACACACACAACCAACCACACACACACAACCGAGGCTCTACGCTCGCCCTCTGTCTCCCCCTCACTCAGAGGCACAGTTAAAGGAATGTGTTGATTTATTTCAAGCTTTGAAAAGGAAATAGAGAAGTTGTTCGTCCGTTCTGCTTCCTTTTTTTAGGCTTGGAATCAGAGTAACACCAAGACAGTTGTGAAGAGGGCACGACAAAGCCTATTCCCCCTCAGGAAACTAAAAAGACTTGGCATGGGTCCTGAGATCCTCCAAAGGTTCTCAGCTGGAACATCGAGAGCATCCTGACTGGTTGCATCACTGCCTGGTACAGCAACTGCTCTGCCTCTGACCGCAAGGCACTACACTACAAAGTGTATTGCGTACGGCCCAGTACATCACTGGGGCTAAGCTACCTTTTGTCAAAGCAAGCGGTACCGGAGTGCCAAGTCTAGGACAAAAAGGTTTCTCAACAATTTTTACCCCCAAGCCATAAGACTCCTGAACAGGTAATCAAATGATTACCCAGACTATTTGCATTGTGTGCTCCCCCCAACCCCTCTTTTACGCTGCTGCTTCTCTCTGTTATTCAGATATGCATAGTCACTTTAACTATACATTCATGTACATACTACCTCAATTGGGCCGACCAACCAGTGCTCCTGTACATTGGCTAACTGGGTTATCTGCGTTGTGTCCCACGACCAACCACACAGCCAACCCCTCTTTTTACTCTACTGCTACTCTCTGTTCATCATATATGCATAGTCACCTTAACCATATCTACATGTACATACTACCTCAATCAGCCTGACTAACCGGTGTCTGTATGTAACCTCACTACTTTTATAGCCTCACTGCTGTATATGTACATGTCTTTTTACTGTTGTTTTATTTCTTTACTTACCTATTGTTCACCTAACCTAACCTCTAACGTCTTTCACTACCTGTTGTTTTCGGCGCATGTGACAAATAAACTTTGATTTGATTTGATCTAAGCATGTGACAGTT